>NC_046357.1:61771155-62080888 GCF_000738735.6 Corvus cornix cornix
TGGCTCTGAAAATGAACTGCAGAGCTGCTTGCTAGATTCTAAGAGCATTCCATAGTGCACGAACTGTCTTTTGCTACAAATTGAGATTGTGTTGCAGAATTGTACCCACTGTTTTTAAACTTATATCAGAGTATGATTCATTCTTGGTCATTTGCTTATTAAAATAGTATTTTCTCATGGATATTGGACTTTAAAACAGTCCCATAGAAGTCTACAGAGCTTCTAAAAATGCTACTTAGTATGAGTCAGAAATACAGAAGCAGACATCCTTGTCTCAGACCCATGCTGTTGAGAAACTCAAATTATCTTGTATAATCTGAATATTTCTTCCCAAACCCAGCATCGTTCAGTGACTTGTTCCTTACTTGTATCACAACAGCAGAACACATGAAGCTGATATGTATTTAAGTTTGAGTGTCCTTGTTGTGTGCCTCATAAAGAAGCCTCTTCTTTCTAATACATGCATTCACTACAAAATGTACAATCAGTCCTTCCTTCCAGTATTCTTCATTAAAACATAGACGTGAAATATTGACTCTCTGAAGGCAGCTTCAAGTGTTACGTGTTTCTAGGACAAGATTTTTACTTTCTATGGTTTTTTTTAAAATCTGTCATACGGTTTTAAGAATAACCTGTTTCTCAGTGGAAATGATAAAAAAAGGTAAAATGAATTAGCCATTAGCCAAAATGAATTACTAACATTCTAAAAGTATTTACTAAGGCCTCTGTAGAGTCCTCTATAGGACTTTCGAGTATTTTATGCATTTCTTTATTCTAGTCATATGTGGGTTTCAAGTTCACAAGCTGGAATCCATGCCTAGATGTATCCAAATATTTCTTTTATATATATATATATATATTTAATATTTTGCATATCCCACAAGATTTGATGCTCACTTGAGTGAAAATGAAGTTAAGAAACAATTCTAGAAATGGTAGGATAGGATTTATGGAAATTTTTCTTTTCTGGGACTCAGCAGCATTACAAAGTTGTTCATTAATAATCCCTGAAATAAAATGTGACTGCTTGGCACTTACTAGTTTCATTGATGTACAAAAAGAAATATAAACTATCTCTTGCTCTTAATATTCTAGTGTGAGCTAGATTTTTTTTTGAAGTGAATAAAAAAACCCAGAATAAAATATGGCATTACTCAATCTGGAAAGCATGAAATGACTGTTAATATCTGTGGAGTGATTATTGCGTTCGCTGCTCAGAAAGAAACTGAGGCTTGTTTTCCAGTTTTAAGTACCACAAATGTCTTCATCACATTTAAATTTTGGAGTTTGCATGCGGATGTGATCATTATGCTGTTTTGAGTCTGAGCACAAGTGTCTCACATTCATAGTCATATTGCAGATGTTACATCTCTAGCATTTCTTCTTTCAGAAGTGCATTCTAAAATTCTTCTGGGAGTTTTAGCCACAGTCTTCTACCCTGTGTGTTGTAGTAGGCTGGCACACTCTCACCAAATTGTGAGTGAACTTAGCTGTCCCTTTACCTATGAAGAGCATCTTACAAAAGGCAGAAAGCAGCGAGTTATCATGTTTGTTTTCTGTACCTATATCTTGCAAAGCAGTACACACTCAAACATCTCTTAAACAACTTCAGATGTGGGAGTTTCATCAAAAGTGGTAGGATAAGAATTGAAAAAGTAAATTGTCACACTCAGAAATAGTATTGTTACAACCAAATCTCATTCACTGGTCTTCTAGTACTCAGTGCTGCAAGTAGAGTGGTTATCTGATGTGATAAAGCAATACCAGAGCTGGGACAGCTGTCATCTTGGAGATAAAGCAATCTGTCCACACCATAACTTCATAACCTGCAATAAAATCTTCCTAAATTTTAAATTCCTCTGGTGTTAGCCACAGGCAGTGCATGGACTGACTTCAGACGCTTCACTAGAGCACTCTGGCATAAAGTGTGTGCCAGCACCGTGTAGCCGAATGGGAGGCATACTGCACTGGCGCTGTTTGTACCAGCTCTGCCTTACAGGCGCCGTGACTCTAGGCAATTAACCAAAGCCTAGAGTATCAGCAATTTAAATTGAGTTTAACAACAGGAGGGGAACAAGGAGTTAACTTTGCAGCTAAAATGAAAGGAGTGCTTTAAATTCTTATCTTTGATTTTGGGAGATTGACAAGTAGTTACAACTCTCTAGGGAGGTGGTTTTGAGCAGAAGACTAAACACTGGCTGAAAGACTTCTCTTCTGAAAGAAAATTGGGAGGGAAAGAAGAAGGAAAAAAGGTTGTAAAAGGTACTTGTCTCTAGAGTCAAAATACCAGGAAGACCAAAGCTTAAAACTCAGTAAGTATCTTCTGAGCATTCATCTCCATAGTCCTAAAGAAATAACCATAGCTTGTTACACTACTGGTAGCGAAAAATACAGAAAGGCAAACCAGAACCTTACTACAATAACATAAATTTATGTGCAGATGGAATAACGGAAATCCTTTAAAATACTAAGGATATAGTAAAATAAAATCAAAATAAAATGAATGTCTCTGTTCAACACTTCTAATAATACTAATAAAGGTGCTATTCAATTTCTAGATCATTCTGTGGGGTACTGTCCTGGTTTTGCCTGCAATACATGTGCTAAATATGAATTCTAGGTTTTATAGCATCTATTCTTTTTCTTACTTCTTTTCCTGTTAATTAGTATTATATACACATAAAGAGAAAACATACATGTTTTATTGTAGTAATTATTAAACAAACATCTCATACTGACTGAGAATGTAGTTGTTTTGTTACTTCCCTACAACCTCCAGCTGTGAGCTTTCAGTCTTATAAACTCTAAATAGTAAGCCTATCAACATGTGGCTGCTACAACAAGTGGTAGTGGTAATTGGTAATTTTACCATTTAGCTAATACTCAGTACTTTGGTACAGTGCTAGAAGCTCAGTGCTTTTTGCCTCAGCATACTATTGCGGTCTAAAACACAGTTATTAGCCATGAGTGGTGATAAAATCCTGTGCGACTTTTAATCAATTACTGCATGTGTGTATGCTAGTTCACCTGCATTGCCAAAATAGCAACTTAGAAATTAGTTTTTGCTGTTTTATCTTGGTATTCGAGTAACTAATTTTCAGTGTTGCTTGCATAAAAAGACTGCCTGTTCAGGCCCTAAGAAGTTTGATGGCTAGTGATAAGAACAAATGCTAAGTGGCTTCCTTGTTCTTTCCATGATATAAGAAAATAATAATTTATTTCTCTGCAATGTTGTGTTTGCTTAGCATAAGACCTATTCCTAATATCATGGTAAAATTAAGTATTCTTAATGATACATGTCTAAATTTTTACTTTACTCAGCATAAAATCTAAACAGTACTTTATGAATCTCAGGCAGATGACAAGTGATGTGCATGCAAGTTGACTTCACTTACAGAGACAGAAAATGTAATATTTGTCATGTGTGTGGGAAAATTTGTAAATGATCTCGTTTGCTTTGGAGTAGGAAGAGAACATGAAATGCAATAACTTATGAAGTAAAATGGCAATGAATTTAGAAAATGTGACAGTTGTTTTGGCAACATGTAAGTTTTACATTTAAGCATGTAAATAGTTCCATTACAGTTTCCTCAGTGAGCATACTCAGTATTTTTAAGCTAGAAAAATTACATAATGAAAAACTTTTAAAGCCATTGGAAGACAATCAAGAAATAATTTTCTGCATATGATTATTTTGAACAGAATACCTCGATTTAAGAAATATGGAGGGTTTTTTCCATAATTTTTACTATTATGTGATGTTACAGAATGTTGAAAATGGATTTTGAGTGATCTTTTTCAATGTGCAGTGGTTTAAATATTACCAAGTACTGTAGAAAATAAGAAATTAATTATGAAATTTTTAAAAATCTACTCTAATTTTATGGAGTTATAAAGATCAAATTGTACCCATTTTTTGCTATAATGGATAAGTCTGCTTTCTGAAACACTTTGCAAAATCGTGTTACATAAATAATACTTTTTTTTTCCACCTTAATTGGAAAGAATTTCTATCCCATAATGAAAAAGATAGGAAAGAGTAAGATCTCAGAAGCCTTTTATAGCTAATCCAACGTACTAAGAAGAAATCACATAATTTACACTGTTACACATTGGCCTCGCATATGTTGTGTGTCAGTTAATTTAGCATTACTACAAGTTTTCCTGATATATAACAGATACACACAGTTTCCTGACACAGAATCATTAGAAAAATAGTCCCCAAAGCTGCAGGCGGTGTATCCTAATTTTTAAACCCTTGATAGTTTCTGATGTCCTACAATAAGTTTGAAACAGGAAGCAGTAACTTACAGCTGATAGTTGGTTGCATTTTTGATTTTCATGTAGAATAAGATATTTTCTAAGGAATTTTTATCTTCTTTCCAGGAATAAAATACTTAGTGTCCAAATTTAAGCACAAAATAAGAGTGCTATGTGTGGTAGTCATTAAGTTTTTGGAAGTATTTTTTTATATTTTTATCTTGAGAAAGGTGTTTCTGTTGAGCTTCTTTAAAACTGATAGAAACATTTAAGTATGCTTGTTGTCAGTCTTTGAAGGCTTCAGCAGGACATTATCTTGCAAGAACATTGTTTTGTTTTTCTTTTGAATAATGAAGTTAGTAATAGAAGCTCACATAGTCTCACTTCCTGTCTGAGCTGCTAAGCATGATCAGCAACACCCATGGAGATTTGTGAGGTACTTGCTGATAGTTTGAAAGATCTTTCAGACATTTTAGTGCAGAGGGAGATTTTCAGTGTGTTCAGGCAAGAACTTCGTCATGTTTCTGCAGCTGTCATCTCCCTGATGCTGACTTTCGTGCAAAGCCAGCTGCTAAATGACAAAGAGAATTAGAAACTTTTGGCCTAACTGATAATAGAAAAAGATTTTTTTCTCTTGCTTTGTAGAAGCATAGACATTTTAGGACCAAAATTCAAGAGGTTGTTTTTTTCTCAAAGCTCTTGCTCGTGGTCTTTGAAGTTGTTACCGGGTTTTTAAAGGACAGTAAGATGTTAAGGTGGAGCTTTGGAGATAACGGTGTTTATGGAGATATACCTGCAATAGGTCATGAAGGCTTAAATGTGTCATATTAAAGGTTAAAAATCAGAAAGGATCAGCATCGGGATGCATCAAAATAAATAGTTTAGACAAAACTTTTCCAGAAGCACAATATTTCAAGCAAGAACACACACACAAAAAGCTCTCTATATATTAGCAAGATATTTTCCTCATATGCCAGAGGAGATGGAAGCAACAGAAAAGGCAAAAACAACTAACCTTTCTTTTTAGAATCCATCTTACATTTCAGTTAATGGAATAGCTTGTTGTATCACTTACTCAAAGTAGGTGCCATAATAAAATAAAACCAGAATGTTATTTAGCATGCACAGATTGATTTTTAAGTTTTTTTCAGGTACAAAACAACATTGGAATACTGAAATACTTTTGTATGGTCTGAGATTTATTGCTATGTATTTGTTTAGTGGTAGAAATTACTTCTCAATTACTGTAACATCTGACCTGTTCCCAATTGCTTCTAAAGGCTACATATAATAATCTTCATGTCTACCTCTCCAGCCTACAGGAAAAATAGTCCAATCTCTTTTCTCTAAAAGAAATGAGTTTTGTATTGTCGTAAAATGGATGACAGATGTTACTACTAATAAGTCCAAAGAGAAACAGTTCCATTGTTGAAATCATATATAGCCCTGGCCCTCTCAGTCAATTGCTTGCATTGCTTCTGTAGCATAGGGCCTTTCCCTAAGTTTTAATTCACCACTGGACGGATTCACATCTTCTGTTACCTGTAGGAACCCAGAGTGTCGAGATTATTTCTCTGCCTGTTTTTAAGGGTTCTTACCCCCCTGAACAACACTGTTTTAGCTTCAGACCTTGGAAAAAATTACCAACAGTCAGACAACAACTAGAAAATACAGTGGTGTGAATTAGGTGATAGACTACTGTGTAAGATTTTCACAGGGTGAAAAATTTAGAGGTTTTGGGCTTCTCTTTGTAGTAAATAGATAAGAGTAAAAAATATCAAAATGGAGGATTGTTGTTGTTCTCTAAACCTTCTTCTCCTTCTACTACTACTCCATATTCTGCAGTAAAAGTAGTTTGGAATGATTGGATAGAAAATTCCGCAGTTCCTGCCCGTCTTACTGAATAATTGGTAGGAAAGTGAAAATAATGTACGTTTTTAGCAACTATTGGTTAAAATATCTTTAAAAGGCTGTGTAAATCTTGATTGGGGGCTCTCTCACTCCTGCTTTTCTGTGCTCTATACTGTACCTGGGTCACGCTAGTGGCTCTGTTCCTCTGATAAGACTTAATAAACAACTGGAAGCATTGAAACTCAAGGAAAAGTCTCGGTTTATCTTTGAAACTCCTTGCAAGGACTTTCAGCAAATTCTCTCCCATCATGAGGGACTTGATTTATGGCACGGTTCAGTGTCAGTTACCAAGCATTGTGTTTTCTTCTTTTGTACCTTCTTCGTGCAATTTACCTGTTAAGTCTGTTGACAAAGTTGGTGTGGAGGTTTTTTGTGGTTACACTGATTTTGATGTGCTTGACATATACAATGCTATGCTAAGCTTACTCTGTCACCCTATGTCTGCTCAAAGGCAGGAACTGGCTCTCTGTAGCTGTTTGACTTCATTAACTATTCTTCACAAAACAGTTTGTGATGAATTTGCAAGTAACTGACATAACATGAAACTTTCTTCTATTCTTTCTATGTTGCACTTCCTCCACCCACCTTCCGCCCCACCTGACATGATGACTCTTGGCCCTTCTGGCAATCACACTGGACTATTCAAACATTATCCCAGCCTTCATTTAGGTCTATGACTTCCAGCTACACAGAACATCTGCTTTTTATGTCCACACTAGTGAAGTATTCCACTGGCGCTTAAACATCACTGGTTTTTGTTAACTAATTATCATTTTCATTTGCAGAAATTTCTTCTACAAAAAATTAAAACAAAGTAAAACAAAATTAACAAGAAACAACCAAGGCTCAGTATTTAAAAAGATCAGTAATCATTGATGATCTTTGATTGGATGTATAGAAGTTGGTGAGAAAATAATCTTAAACAGAAACTGTGAAAACAAAAAGCTTGCCTATACTATACATAAAATCAGTTTAATGTTTACTATGCAAATGTTTAAAAATATTATGGACCACATTTTTATTTATAACTTAAATATAATCACCCAGACTGTAGACTAATAAATTTCAATTTATACTACCCATTGTGGATTTTGATTTCATTACCTTTTTCAGAGGTAGCACTGAATTTCATAATTATTTAAAATAATGAAAAAGTAGTTAAAATAATTATGATGTGGTTAGAGGTGTGAACCTTGATCTCAGCATGTAAAGGAGTTTTTTAAAAAAAACACTTTTTAACATCCTATGTTCCTATGCCCAGCCAAGATGCTATTTGAAATTACTGACAATATAATTTGTGGTGGAATCAGTCAAGTAAGTTGCAGCAAGAGTTATAGCAAAGCTGAGTAAATCTGGTATTGTTCTATGTTCAACATCTTATGAATGAATTCCCACATCACTCCTCATTTACAGTTCCATGAGAAATATTAGCTGCTGTTGCTAGACAAATGTGAAAGTGTCATGTTTAAAGTAATCTCTCTCCTTCAGTCTTCCAGAGAGCCTGCTTGAGTATGCTCCATTCAGCTCACAGGGATTCACAATACCTCTTTCAAGGCCATGTGAATATTATTGTGAAAAATGTGTTGGAGGAGCACAGGACAGGAGCAAGTTCCCTGTAGATGAGAGCGAGCGCTGCCTTGCATCATGTCTGTGCAAGCTCAAGGCAGGGCCTCTGCCATGCTTCAGAGAATGCTTCAGAGCATGTTGAGCATTTTCTTCCACACAATAACTCAGAGTACAGACATTATCTATCACCTCTAATAGCAGCACCCACTATTATATCGCGAAGCATGTTCAATCACAGACCATTTCCACTTCATCTTAGGGCAGCAGAAAAATTTCAGGTAGGACTCAAAGTCACAGGCCACAGACAGTTCTAAACATTGGATCTGGGGGACAAAATGAACCTTTGACATCATGAATCTTTTGAGTCTTTACAAGATGGAAACCTTGAAATGTTGACTGCCTTAGCCACATGTATGCTATAAAGTGTTAATACGAAGTTCTGTGTGACTCCATGCTCATTAGAGGTTTTTTATCAGCAGTGGTTATTGAACTTGCCAGAGGACTATGAAAAGCGGTATTTTAAGCAATTTGTGTCCTCTGCTAGAGAGAAAGCCCTTCTGTATCATTCCAGAACAGAAGTCAGTGGTGTTTTCCCCCTGCAGCATCCTCGTCTGGACAAAGAACTCCTTTTAAGTGGTGAAGCTCACCCCAAACAAAAAAAGAAATTCATACCTACTCCCTTCTCTTCTTTTTCCTACACCTGTTCTTCTCTGCTGACAGATCCCTCTTAGAAGATAGGCATCTTCTCAGTATCTGTGAGAGAAAGGGAATGTTGCCAAAGGTGATGACACACACAAGTAGTGAGAGGGATTCCTCCTTCATATTCGAGCATATGAAGAGTGAAGTCTAGAGCACACCCATTCCCTGCATAGCCAAGCAATCAGAGAAGAGCTGCACCATCTACCCATAAAGGAACTACTTTCTTTCTTCTGTTAAAGGTTCATACAAGTTAAAAGATGCCATGTGTTTTAATATTTACCAGCACTTTGGATTCTGTCTTTTGCTTATAAATACTAGGAGTACATGATACAAGGCATTGTTTTTTGTCTTACATCTTCTAGCGTTTTTTTATTTGATAGACACATGTTCATAGTGGAGGAAGGACTTAAAACAAGAAAAAAACCCATAAAAATGGGAAGCTACTGTGTCTATTGCTTTCTTACAATCACCTATCTGTAATCATGTAAGCATTATGGATGTTGTAAGCATGCTGTTCAGACCAATGAAGATGAATGCTGCATTGGATGTAGAAAAATGGTTCATATTTTGTATGAGTAACATTAGTACAACACTGAGTAGTACTGAATTTCAAGGGATATCTTCTTTGTCTACGTTTTTCCCGAGTTCCTTTTCTGTGCTGACAACATATCTCTTTTTTCTCCATCTCTTCAGCAATAATAGGACTTTTACTGAGTTTTTTCATACTTAGGTTTGCTATTTATTGAAATGATACAGTAACATTCACATTGTTACATCTGTAGGGGTGCATTGTTGTGCTGGGCACTAGAAAAGCAGTTGAAATGCATAGACACTATACTGTTTAATTCACTGCACCAAAAGTGCTTTCAACATCCTGAATGAAACACCGCATGTTAGAACTCAAGGGATACAATTTCATAACCCTTATTCCTCATTTTCTTCCTTTAAGAAGCCAAACAGTAGGTCTTTTGGGGCACCTTTCTAACCACTTACCAAAGTGAAAATAGTCCTTTTCTCTTTCTAAAATGTACAAGTTTAATGCTGATCTAGAAATGCAGAAAATAGTGTTGCTCTCCTTTAAAAACAATACTTCAACAAAGTTAATGGTTTTGACAAGTTCCTTTGTCAGGTTCTTCAATTCTGCAGCTGTGACATTAATGCAGTTAGTATAGTGTATAGTTGAAAGTTTGGGCTACAGAGTATATAGGCTGAATTAAAAAACGTTGAGGAAGGTCATGGCATTGAGGGAACAATTCCTTGAAAGCTGTGTAACATCAGTAACAGAAATGGCCATGAGGAGGTAGGAGGGAGATGCAGACTATAAGGTCTGAAAACTCTGACTGCTCTTATTTCCTCTTCTCTCTCTTGCTTGTTTGAAAGCAAAAAAACAAGATGCTTCTGCCCCATTCTCAAACTGAGATGTTGGAACTTGGTTGCGATGATTTATTGCTTTATACTTAAGAGTGAGTATGAGGTAACTACTTATAGAAAGTGTCATATGTAGTTACTGGTATAAATAGCTTAACACAGGGTACTAATGAGTAGAAGGGAGAGGAAGAAAAGGAAAAGAATGCTTTTATATGTTCTGGACCAGTCAGTATATTCAGGCTGCTAACATGAAAAGTGTGCTCTGGTGTACATATGAACCTGCTGCTCATCTCATTATTTACCTCACCATAAAGCTGTATGTGACGTGAAAAAGTAAAGCTTAAAGCAAAGACTGCCTGCGTTACACTGCTGTTGTACTTTCCCCTTTATTTTTCAAACAAAAGTAAGGAGGATATAAAAGCACAAATATTAGTATGTTTAAAATATTGACTAGATAGAGCAAGTGTGCTTTTTTGTATTCCTAATCTTGATTCTTGGCGAGCCCCAATTTAACCCCGATTTAGTGTAATCTAAATCCTAACCCTGTCTGGAAACAAAGCCTTAGATCAGAAATGGTAATCATGGAAATTCATATTGCCGCCCTTTGCAGTCCTCTTGTCTTTTATTCACCAGTGCAAAATATATAGTATTTTCTTTGTGAATATTTACACATGGAAATATGTGCGATGCTGTATCCTCTTTGTTTCAGGAGTTTAGCATTTATTTTCCTAAGTGTGTGATACCCTGCACTTAAAACACCACATTCTCTGCCTTTGTTTCATTGTCTCAGACTCTGAGTCCTGTCCTTGTGTTAGATAAGGAACATCTGGTAGGGATGCTTGCATTCCCTACCTTTTCTTTTTTCTTTTTTTTAGGACACAGCTTTTTTGTATTTCCTGTTAAAGTCCAAATAAACAGAACAGACCGACATCCAAAAGTTCAATTGTAACCAAATTTGGGCACATTGATGTTCAGATTATATGCTCTGCTCTAAGCTACAAAACTCCTGTGTACAAATCTGAGAATAAACCCTTATTTTGAGGCTTGTGTTTTTATATGAGTGATGACTCTACAGATGTTAATTCTTGTTGTCCAGAATGTCATTGTTGAAGCAGAGTGAGAGGTATTTCATTGTTCATGTGAATGAGATAGGTCATTTTCGGAAAAGCTTGCTGTGTGCAGTCTAATTTTGCAGATTTTGAGAACTGCTGAAAGGTGCAAATTCCTTTTTCCATTTTCATGTCCTTATGAAGATATCTAATTTCAAACGCTCAGCGCACTCATTTGTTAAAACAGAGAACTTATTTAAAGCTAAATGCTAATAACAATGAGTTAACTGACTTAATGCAATGTGAAATTGCTGCTTCAATATTCATACAAATGATAATTCAGTATAAGTGGCTCTATGTTCTGTTATATAGACATTACTTTGCAATTTGCAGGGTAATTGCATACAGAGCTACTAAACAAATTTGTTTTCTTTTGTATTAAAAGTGCTTTGCACATCTCTTCAGTCTCTTCAGTATATGAAGGTATTTTGAAATGTGTGGGTTTTGATGGGATGGTATGGACAGCTGTTCTTATGTTTAATTTTTACTGATCATCTTATCAATGTCTAATTCACTTTCCTTTTGTGGTAAAATTGTATGAAATTAAAGAGAACTCCCAACCAATGCCGAGGTCTATTATTCTAGGGTAGCCATTACCCTGGCTTTACTGATGTACAGGACCACGAAGAAAAGGTATCCATCTCTATATAGCAACTTTGAACAAAGGAGCCCACAAAATAATTTATTGTGTGTTCATAATTACTTCTATTTGCCAAAATTTGCCTTGTAAAATGTTTCAATATGAATAATGTTTATGAACTGGCACTTCTCTGATGCTTTATATCTTTTAAATCCAATTTAATTTTTATGTATAATTAGAATTGGCTCTAGTTTTATTTTTCAATTCCTTTATATGCATAGTTCTTCAATAATAGCACAGAATATCAACTTCACTGCAAAATGGTGATTTTCGTTCCTCCCCTAGTCCCTTTGATTTTACTGTTCTCAATCCTGCATTCAGTTCAGTAGGAAGAAGAATGATTTTGAATAATACGGTCATGATGTCAAAACAGTGCAAATTATATGCTGCTGCCATCTGGAATAGTGAAAATAAAAGCTTTATTTACACTGTTCTTTGAAATAATAAACTTTATTGTGGCAGTTTATCTTCAGTATCTATAATGTATTCTGAGAATGCTCCATGTGTGCCTTTTTATTCTGTGAGCTACAGAATGACTAAAATTTGCCTGTGGCAAACCTATCTGTGAATCTTGAAATAGATTTACTTTCTTTTCTTCCTGAATAGAGTGGAGAACCACCTTCCATTGCACAGTAAGAATAATTGGTTCACATAAGCAGTATTTTTAAGAGGCACAGTCAAACACTCTGAATATGTATTTTAGTTAGGCAGATTATACATATTTAACTACAAGTCAATATTTTATTCTACATATGAATATGAACTCTAGATTCATATTCTGGAACCTGGGTGTTTCAATGGTGAAAATAGTTAATGTGAAATTAAATACTTAACAAACGTAATAGCCAGTTTTCTTGACAACTGTCTGGCCTTGAGCCCTGATGCTATTACCTTGCCTTTATACTCCATAACCCAAAACCCCAAAAAAAAAAAAAAAAGTAATAACGATTTGCTTTGGATACTTCACATTTGTACTTCATATCCATATCATAGTAATGTCATCATATTGGACTGTAACTCAGAAGGCTATTCACACTATTCAGTCTTTCCTGTTAAAACATGATGGTGATTGCCAGAGTGATTCAGTAAGGTAGCTATGCAAAATTTAAGACTTCTAGCTAACACTCTTCTTGCTGCCAGTAGGGCCTACACATGATCTGAAAGCAACCTTTTACAGAAAAAGTAGCCAGAATGTTAAGAAGCTGTTGCACAAATCCTGGATAAATATCGCCATCTTCCTCTTTCTTTAGCTGTGTTGTATATAAGACATGCAGGTTTACCACATAGGATCAAAGCCATTGTACTGAAATCCTCTTCTTTCTTTGGCTCCAGTTTTTGTGTATGCGTAGTCTTGACAGTACACCTTCAAACATAGCTTGGGAAGTTCCTGAAATCTTATGAAATAATTATGTAATTTAAAAAAAACCAGATTGCTGCAGCACATTTTTTAAGATGAGAGGAAACAGAGTTGAGTGATGAGCAGAACAGGGTTTATAATATATAGTTGTGGCACAGCTATGCTTTTTTCTGTCAATACCACTTAAAAGTAAATATGGTTTGTTTGGTAGAGCATAATTTTAACTCATGGCTATTTTCAAGATACTACTCCATCAAAATTACTGTTCACACAAAAACACTGAGTTTGAGTCTCTACCCTAAATGCTGCTGCATTTATGAAGGCAAGCTCACCTCTAGGACAAATACAGCAGCATGTAAAATTACATATTTTACATTTGTTTTAGGTATAGTTATATTGAAATCTGAATGTAAAGGCTAATGTGCTTTTTCCAAACAAGTTTCTTGGAAGGGAAGCAGTTACTAAACTGGCAGCAAGGACATTGTTTACAGAACATGGAATCACAGAATCATGAAATGGCATGTGTTGGAAGGTACCTTAAAGATCACCTATTTCCAAACCCTCTGGAACAGACAGGGATACCTTCCACTAGAGCAGGTTGCTCAGAGCCCTATCCAACCTGAGCTTGAACACTTCCATGCCAGGTTCAATTCCAGCTTCACCTAGGCCTTCGTGACCTCATCCCTACACAACCATACTTCATCTCTCTACTCTTCTCAGGTCTCCGCCCATCCTAGCTTCAACTGCCTGCGCATTTGCTTCTTTCTCTTAAGTCTGTGCAGCAGTTCCCTGCTCAGCCCTGCCATTCTCTTGCCTTCCTTGCCCAGTTTCTTGCTCCTGGGGATTGCCAGCTCTTGCACTCTGTGGAAGACTTCCTTAAACATCTGCCAGCTCTGTTCCACTCCCTTGTGCCTGAGAGAAGTCTCCCAGTGGATCCCACTGGTTATCTCCTTGAAGAGTTGGAAGTCTGCTTTCCTAAAGTTAAGGGGCATAACTTTGTTCCTCACCTGGCCCATATTCCTCAGGACTCCAAACTCCACCAATGCGTGATTGCTGCAGCCCAGGCTCCCTCCAATCTTGATGTTCAGGATTAGCTCACTTACGCTGGTGCCCATAACATCCCGAATTTTATCCCCTGTGGGCTGCTGTCTATTCCCTGGCTCAAGAAGTTATCCCTCATGCTTTCCAAGAGTCTCCTGGCTTGCCTGCAGCTTGCTATGCTGTTCTCCCAGCAGATTTTGGTTGAGGTGCCCCAGCAGGAAAAGAGCCTGCGAGCATGATGCCTCCTGTAGCTGGAACAAGAAGGCTTCATCATTAGGCTCCCTTTGATCAGGGTTCTGTACTTAAAACCATCCACAACGTTCCCTTTGTTGCCTCTGTCCCTGATTCTTACCCACAGGCTTTTGACCTGCTCATGGCTGTCCTTCAGAGACAGCTCTTCACACTCAGTCTACCTCCTGATGTAGAGGGCAAGCCCTCTGCCTCTCTCTTTCCTCACCTGTCTCTTCTGGAGAGCCTGTAGCCATCGACAGTCACACTTCAGTCACATCCCACCAAGTTTCAGTAATGGCAAGAAGGTCACAACTTTCTAGTGGCACAGTGGCTTCCAGCTTCTGTTTGTTTTCCATTCTGTGTGCATTGGTGAGCAATGTCAAAAAAAATTGAATATACAGAGAGTTCAGAAATACTATGAACCATGATACTAAGCAAGGCAAGGTCATTTTGTAACATTCTCTCATAAGGACTCATCTTGTAACCTCTCTTTGTAATTGTCTTCTATGTTGTTCAGATTGTACACTAAAAAATAACTTTTGTGGAGTTTATGCAGCAGTTGGAAATTATATTAATGCAGTACTAAATGCACTCTTTTAATGCCAGTAATGAAATTCAGCACCTTTAAGACACCTAACAAATTCAAAGAATGTGCCCTATTTCTAAATCCCTTGTATCTGTCATCCTAAACAAAATACGTATTACATGTATAAGTCACTAAGCCACAAGGACAGAGGAATCTGACCTTTAATGGCCTCTCAAAATGACAGTACCAAATGGCTTTGAGAAGGTCACATCTGATTTAAATTGTTGATGAATTGCAAACTAATTGACTAGAACTGAATATTACGTGGGAAGAGCAGAATATACTACAGTTTAGAGCCTAATGAGCATATTACTGATCAGTAAAAAATATTTTTCTTGCCACCTCACATGGAATTGTAGAGGTACCGATATATAAAAATTTTGTAATAGTTACTTTTCTCTTACTGTGGCTGAGATGCAGTTGTTCAATGATTTGATGCTCAGCTTTGTTTCATAGAGTGTTTGATGATCTGTCAAACCTGGTATCACTAAAGTGTAAAGACAGTTTTGTACAAATCATGAATACACTTACAGAAAAAAAGGTAATTAACATCTTAAAAATTAAATCCACTGTGATAAGCCCTCCAATTAGAGGTTTCATTATTTCCCTGGTCCATTTGATGTAGAATATCTGGGTTTATTGCCAAATACCTGAAAGCCAGGTTGGATACAAGCCACAACTGTCAAAAATATAACAGTTCTGGGTATTTGAATGTTACATTGTGATGTTTCTCATGAAAATTTCATGAAGAGCGTTCATTCAAAGAGATTCTATGTGTAAGGCAGATGGATGGAATTAAATTGCCCTTATTAAAAATAAGAAAGGGAGGCTCTTTAGTACTCTATCCTATTAACGTTAAAGTTAGATTATCTTTGTTGTACACTTAGGTATTTGCAAAAGGGACTCTAGGGTTTTCTGTATAAGCCAAGTAGGAAAGGTCAGGTCATAAAAATCCTGTTCTGTGTCACAAGTCAGATCTTGTCAGCTAATACCAAAGCAAAGACTTTGTGTTTATAAGCAGACGTGAAACATCGCTTTCTTTGGGAAGAGCCTATGGCTGGTGAATGATTTGATATTTATCAGCCAGTTGGTAGAAATCCCAGTTCTGAAGAGTCACAGAAGCTTGCCAGAGAGTTGTGTTCACTGTACCAAGGCCCTGGGATGATCAGTGAATTAGGGGTGGAGATTATTTTTCCTCTGTTCTTCCAGTTGCAGGTAGTAACATTGAAAGAAGCAGATGGACCCACATGGTTCCATGACTAGTGTCATCACCAAAACGTTGGTTTCTTTGATAATGGGACGGCCTACATGGCACTAGGCTTGCTGAATGCAGATGGGATTCAGTTCTCTCAAAGGGGGAAGAGGTTTTTTGATCAAGGGCTAGCAGGCCTTATTGGTAGGGCTTTAAATTAGATACAACAGGGGAGGGAGATATCATTAGGTTTAATAATGATAAGGTGTGGGACAACCTGCATTCCCACACATACTAGTTAGACAGCTGAGCCAGAAAGAGATGTTCACAGCCTAGAGAGGGTATGCAGGTCAGCAGCAGAGCACCTGAGGGACCAGCACCAAGACATTCCAGCCACACCACACAGAAAGTCAGCTTCATTGGGGAGCAACTTAAAACACTTTTGTGCTAACACATGCGGGATGGGGAATAAACAGGTGGTATTAGAGGTGTGTGGATGCCTGCAGGGCTATGGCCTTAATTGGCATCATGGAAACACAGGGATGTCTCCAATGACTAGCATGTTGGAATGAAAGAATGCAGCCACTACACATCATATTTGAAAATTCATGGCAGTCCAGTGAAGTTCCCACTGACAGGAAAGGGGAAAACATGACCCCCCATTCTAAAAAGGGAATTAAGGAAGACCCAGACACTTGGTCTGCAGGCCAGACAATCTCACCTCAGTGCCTGGCAAGATCATGCAGCAGATCCTCTTGGTAACTGTGCTAAGAGACACTGAAAATCATGAGGTGATTGGTGACAGCCAACATGGCTTCACTAAAGGCAAATCATGCCTGACAAATTTGGTGACCTTCTACGATTGGGTTACAGCAGTGGTGGACGAGGAAGGACAGCAGAAATCATCTGTATGGATTTGTAGAAAGCATTTGACACTCTCCTAAACATCATCCTTGTCTCTAAACTGGAGAGGTGTGAATTTTGACAGGTGGACTGCTTGGTGGATAAGAAATGGGTTGGATGGTTGCACTCCTAGAGTTGCAGTCAACAGCTCAATGTCTAGTTAGAAAGTAGTGACAACTGGGGATCCTCAGGGATTTGTACTGGGACCAGTGCTACTTGGCATCTTTGTCAGTAATATGGGCAGTGGGATTGAGTGCACCCTTAGCAAGTTTGCCAATGACACCAAGCTGTGCGGTGTGGTCAACACACTTAAGGACATGGATTGGACTTAGCAGGCTTGAGAGGTGGGCCCATGGGAACCTGAGGAAGTGCAACAAGGCCAAGTAAAAGGTTCTGTACCTGTGTTGGAGTAATTCCAAGCAAAAATACAGACTTAGTGGCAAATGAATCAGGGCTTCCTCAGGGGAGAAAGACTGGGTTGTTTGTGGATGAAAAGTTTGATATGACCCTGCAATGTGCACTTGCAGCCCAGAAAGCCAGCCGCATCCTGGGCTTCATCAAAAGAGATGTGTCCAGGAGCTCAAGGGATATGCTTATACTCTCTTCTTTTTTTGTGAGACTCCCACCTGAAGTACCGCGTCCAGGTCTGGGGCCTCCAACACAAGAAAGACTTTGACCAGTTAGAATGAGTCCAGTGGAGAGCCACAAGTTGATCAGAGGTCTGGAATACCTCTTCTACAAAGAGAAGCTGAGAGAGTTGGAGCTGTTCAGACTGGAGAGGAAAAAGATCTGGAGGCCTTGTTAGGTTTTCCAGTACCTAAAGGGGGCTACAAAAAGGCTGGAGAGGGGCTTTTCAAAAGGGATAGGAAAAGGGAGATTTGCCTTTTCCTAGGCTGAAGGAAGGTAGGTTTTGATTAGATCTTAGGAAGAAAAGCTTTACTGTGAGGGTGGTGGGCACTGTAACAGGTTGCTCAGAGAAATTGTGGATCCCCCATCCCTGAAGGTGTACAAGACCAGGTTGGATGTATCTCTGAGTAACTTGGTCTAGTGGAAGAGGTTCCTGTCCATGGCAAAGGGTTTGAAAGCAGATGACCTTTAAGGTCCTAAACTATTCTGTAATTTTATGGTTATCTATGTGCACTTATATTGCAAGCAATTAAGTAGCTTATGGGCAACATCACTCTCCAGAAACTGCAAAGATCCGTAGGCTGTACTTGCTTGCTATACATTTTTCAGAAAATTCTGAAGACTTATCTGACCTATTTGAAAATATGACACTTCTTAATGATGAGAGTTCATGTTGAACAATTTATCCTGTTAGTTTTATGCCCTAATCATTTGCATGTCAGTAATGACTAGTCGAGACATTTAATAACATGTGTCTTATAGTTAGTGTGGATCCTCTTTCTTTGATTATTTTTGATTTTCATTTTTGAATGGAAGTAATACTATTTTGCAATAAAAAGACTTTTGCCATTGTAATGGAAATGAGGAGCAAGATTGTGTATTTCAAACAGATTCTTTTAGCTGTGCTAACTTGATTTCTGAGAAATTTCCTGATCCTACTGTGCTTCCAGAGTTACTTGCTAGCAGGTGTCATATTATGAAGGGCAATGACTCTTGTACAGTATTTTTTAATATTTCAGTATTAGCCACACTAACGTGAGCATTTTTGGCCATATCTGAGTGTTTTAATAGACACTGTTGTATCTATTCAACATCGTTATGAGTATCTTGCAACTTCAACTTTGCTATCCACATAGCTCCAGTATTTAGAATTTCTCAGCGTTTTGCAATCATACAATGCATTCATCCTCACAGCACTTCCCTGTAGCAGTAAAGCACTATATTGTCCATCTTACAGATGGAAAATCGAAGCACAGAGGCAGTAGATGTTAAGAGCAACAGCAGATAAGTAATAATGATAGAAGCAAGAAACACCACTTGGGTCTTCTGAGTCCCTGGCCAGATCTTATACTGCATGATCACCCCTCCTTATATACTTCTCTTGTGTAAAGAGAAGGGGTTTTCCCTATTGTTGAAAGACATGGTAATTCAATATTTCACATAAAACAGTAAGGACTCTTGCAAGCAGGGTAACATCAGTGTTGTACGCTACCAAATTATGAGTTTAAGGTTGCCTGCTAAGTAGTGCATCTGTTCTGATTTCATAAGTATAAAGTTTGTAACCATTTTTTATGAACTTGTAATTTTGTATCAGTATTTTGATCAATGTGAGTTAACCAAAAATGCTTCCTGGGTATCAGGTTTTTTCAATCAGTTCCTTATGTACAAACAATTAGATGATCACTGAACGTTAAGCAGGATGGTGATTTGGGCTTTCATGCAGTGCTACACAACTAACATGAAATCCCTCAATTTATACATTTCTTTTTCAGAGGATCAAATCCCTCGAGGTTTTCCAACCATTGATATGGGCCCACAGCTGAAGGTGGTTGAACGAACTCGTACAGCTACCATGTTATGTGCAGCCAGTGGCAATCCTGATCCTGAAATAACTTGGTTCAAAGATTTCTTACCTGTTGACACAAGCAACAACAATGGCCGCATCAAGCAGCTACGCTCAGGTAGGGTCTTGTTACTGTTTCCACCGAAGCCCAGAGTTGTTCTCTCTCACTTTTTCTTTCTTTCCTTTCTCTTCCTTTTTTAAAAATTTTTATTTATAGGTAATAATTTCTCTTTCTCCTCTCCTTTTCTGTGTTACTGAGTGTGTTGTCCATGTCTGTGATGTTGTCATAGCTTTCTATAGAGTCTGTCTCTATGTGTTTTGCAGCTTCTGTTTACTCCACATTGCTCACTGCTGTGACTGTATTTTTTGATAATTTTTTTCTTTACTGCTTTTTGCAGTACTTGATGGATCCATTTTCTCCTCTTTCTTTCTTCTTTCCTTTTAATTTTTTTTAACAAATTTATTTCAACATTGGACTTCATTCAGAAATTGCAAGGAGTACCAATGGTTATATTCATCAAAACCAAAACCTGCATTAGACACTTCAATTAAAATCTAAAATGTGTTTTGTGCTGTCTTTTCCACATTTAACTTCACCAAAGATTAGCCAGTTTGGACACATCTTCTTTCCTCTCACAAATACATAAAGCACAGTACTTCTTCCCATGCAGATTTATACCTGAAAAAAAAAAAGGAAAAGAAATCTTTGGGTAATCTGTGAAATAAAGTTGGGGTTTTTTTGCTGGCTGAGCATTTTTCCAACACATTTAGCCACAGTAGTGTGCGCCCACGCTAAAGCTTTATGAATCCTATATTTTCTGGATCTACAGAAGTCTGCTTTTGGTGTAGATTCCAGCTTTTGCTGCTCTCTCTCTCTTTGCCCCTTGCACCTCCCTAGCAGTTCTCTCACTCTCCTCCTGCCCTAGTTTATTCTTTTGCTCTCTTTAGACTAAAAACAGAAAAAACAAAAAAACCCAAAATTTAAATTTATCAAGTTTAAAACTTATCCCAAAGTAAGATCATTGGGATATAATGAGCTTTTTTCTTTGACAATTGTAGTAGATATCGTTGTGGAATCTAAGTTGTTTAATCACGTGTCTTCCCAGAATTCTCAGCTTTTGACCTGTCCTGTGATGTTAAATCGTCTTGTTAACTGACTTTTTGCTTGTTGTCAGCAGAACTGTGTAAATTAACCTTCTGTTAATGTAAATTAAGATTTTTTCACATGTGACATAGATGATTTAGTATATAAAGCTTTAACTGAAAACTTTGTACCAAATTATAAGGAATATAATAATATTTTTATGCTGTCTTTCTTCTCTCCGTATTTAAATCTCCAGAATCTATTGGTAAGTGCTTAGTTCTGAAGCGCACTTCACCCCCACTAATTTCCATATTCAGAATATTATGATTATTATGATTATGATAATTATTATATGATTAGTATTATTATTATTCTTAAAATGCATGGCATGCATTTTACTAACAGTCAGTGTAGTCACCAGATCCCTGTAGTGGCGCACACGCACACCTTCACAGAAATGTTGTCTTATCAGTCATAGCAACACCTAAAAGAAACAGTACACATGTATCACATAGATCTAGAATAGTAAATGCCATAATCCAGCCTAAACTACAGTGTTTGTTTTGAGATAGACTTCAGTGTATCTTCTTTTTATATATATATAGATATATATATATTTAAATAGAATTTCCAATATTTTCCTAAAATATGTCATAAGTACAGTTTTGTAAAGTTTCCTTTAAGTATTTGAGGCATATTTGATACATATCTAACCCTATATAACCAAACGTCTAAGAACTCAGATGCTACTCTGAGAATGGCAGTGCAGCCAATTATAGCCTTTTTGCCCTTTGTGGTACAATGCAACTTGCTTTTATAACCTGATAATACTATCTAATATATTCCTGTTTTAACAGTATAGTAATTCAAGTTTCTCTTAAGACCTTATTTAATTCTGTAAATCTAATTTGATTCTTCTTCCAAAGCCCTAGCCTCCTTCTTCTCGTACTAATGCTTCTTCTTTCTAATCTTATTTGCATTCATATTATCCACCCAGGTGGTACACCAATAAGAGGTAAGAGTGCTGAACTAACGTTCACAGAATGATCTTACTCATTCTTTCTGTCTTTTCATCCCTCTCATCTTTGTCCTGTTTTTGGTTTTGTTTTGTTTTGTTTTCCTTAAGGAAAAAACAAAACAAAACAAAAACCCACAGAAATGTCCATCATCTGATTTTATTTTTCCTTTGTCCTGTTTGGTTATGATCAGTGACTCTCATGTTGTGACCTTTCTTTCTTCACATTGCCTTTTCCTTTTCCCTTTTCGTTTGTTCATTTAAAAAAAAAAAAAAAAAATTGTGATATGCTTCAAAGAAAGCATATCCAGGTCTCCTGGCCATAGCCCAGTCACAGCGTACCATTTGTCCCTCTTTTTTATTTTTCTTCTTCTTCTTCTCCTTTTTCTTCTTCTTCTTTTTCTTCTTTTTTCTTTTTCTTCTTTTTTTTTTCTTCTTTTTTTTCCTTCCTCTTTTTTTTTTTTGTCCAACTGGAGCAAAAAAAGATCATTTTTTTTCTTCCTTAGCTGTTCTTGTCCTGGACCAAAGCCAAGATGGTCTGGAGAACAGTAGCAGACATGCAGAAGACAACATGGACTATCTTCTTTTTGTCTTATCTTTCATAAAAGGTTTTTGTTTTTGTTCTTCTTCAGTCCTTTTTTTTCTTTAACTTCATAAAATTGAAAATTATGTATTCCCCCTAAAAGAATTACAGAAATGTTTTTTTCCCTTTATTGTGGTTTTGCCTTTTTTTTTTTTTTTTTTTTTGGGGTCGTTGTTGTAGTTTTCTTTTTCTTGGAATTCTCTTACCTCTGGATTTTTGGATCTTCTAATCTACAGGCTTTGGAAATGAAAGGTTACTGACTCATTATTCTTGGTGGTATGGTATTGTTGGTTTTTGATACTCTAGCAAAACTGTTCACTTCTTTTGTAATTCTTGTTTTGTATTTTTCTTGGGTTTTGTGACACCACACTGCTAATCCCACTTGTGGATTTTGTTGGGTGTCTCGGGGGGGCCCTTCTGCGGTCCTCAGCAGTGGTTGGTTGGTTCTTCCTTGTTGGCGCAGACCATGCTTTTGAACTTTTTTGTCTTCTAATTCAAATGCTCTTTGTTTTTCAGCAAACGTACTTTAAGATTGTAAGTTGTGGAAAACTGTCTTTCTTTTCTTATCAATCTGCATGTCTTAAAGGAGCTTTATTTCTTTAAAATAATATTTTGATAATTGTAAATGACTAATACAATTTCTTTTTTTTCACTTCAAGCAGCCTTTTTGTTCTTGCTGCGCATTTTTGGCTTTCTTCCGCAGAAGATTTCTTGAAGTCTGTCCTGCTTTTTTACGAGTACCACCTTTTGTGCTACTTTTGTTACTAGATTGAAACAATGAAATAAAAATTTAAAAAATTATAATGACCCAACTACTTAATCTCTACTGTTTTATTCAAAAGCCATTCTTCCTTGAAGCAGTCTCACCCATCTTCATTTAATGGTTTAGGAAAGAGTATTGTTTAGAGAGGGTTTTATTTTTTTTTTTGCCAAATGCTAATTGTTTTCCTGTGCTAGCACTGATGATGTGAAAAAAATAATCTCTGTTTTTTTCATTGCATCATTTTCTGTCTGTGCACCTTAGCAAGAAAATGAATCGACGTTGAGTGGACCTTCGCATACAAGCTTTTCATATTGTTGAGAGGTGTATTGTTATGGATATAAAAAAGCCTTCTCTGACCCTCTCTTTGGCAATGTATTTTATATTCATACAGGTGCTCTCCAAATTGAACTGAGTGAAGAATCTGACCAAGGCAAATATGAGTGTGTTGCAACCAACAGTGCGGGTACACGCTATTCTGCCCCTGCCAATCTATATGTCAGAGGTAGGAATGACATAACCCTGGCATCCACTGTTCGTGCAGGTTCAGGGCTAAGATACTCTCAGGATCTATACAGTTACCACTGTAATAATCAAAATGCCATGGTAAACGTGTCAATTGTAAAATGAATTTTAAACTGTAGAGAAAAGGCTTGGGGTTTATTTTGTTCTTTTAAAGCACTCTTGAGTCCAGTGTATCCTGTGGGTTAAGGTTTGTAAGTATATTTATATTTTTACATTTTAACTTCTATTTTTTCCTGCATTAAGTTAAATTGTGCTTTGCATTTATTTTCTTTTATTGGTTTTGTTTTGTTTTGCTTTTCTTTTCAAACTCCTGAAGTGACTGCTCTGTGTGCCACTAATCAGCTGAGTGTAACCCCAAGGCATTGAGGTGTATGCCTACCTGACCTCTGCTGTCTAACTGCAAAGGAAAGGCTTCTAACTTTATAACATTTTGTATGCAGAGCACAACTGTATTTTCTTATTTTCTCTTTCTTCTTAATACAGATGTATGTGTGTGTGTATATATATATATATATATATATATTTAGTGTAAGACTTGTGAGTGAAGTGTAGTCCTTTAGAAAGATAGTGGTCAATTGGCTGTATTACTTTAAGAAAATATCTCTGTGTATGACAGGTATGACTAATAATAAAACCATTTTATTCTTCTATACAGCATTAAAAATGGTTATTAACCTACTGAAATATTTTTTTAGTTCAACTAGAATGAAGGGCTTTGTTTCAGGCAGTATTTCCTATGTCTGATTGATGTAGATTTCTGTAAAATGAAGCCTATTACATACATACATACATATGTGTGTATATATATGTGTGTGTGTGTGTCTACAGTAAAAGGGGATGGGTGGGGGAAACAGGAATGAAAACATAAACAGCTGTAAATCTTACTGTAGGATGGATGACCTTACAAAAAATGCCTAGCTTGATTTTGAAATTTTTTTAGAGCTGATTTTTCTATCAACCTGGTATGTTTTCATATGGTGTTACTCTTTTGTCTAATTAAAAAAGAAAAGAAAGGAAAACCTTTCATAGTTATGACATCCATAGAAAGTTATTTGATCTTTTATTTTCTTTCTCTTCTCCTCCAACATACTGACTTTCCTGTACTGCATGAGGCATGTATACCTTTATATCCAAAGGAAAATTTCAAAATTATGCTAGCTATTGTTTCCGTTGTAGCTGTGGAAAATGCTAACTTTTCAAGATGAGGTAGGAAGGTTTAATTAGAGCAAGTAGAGATGTTCAAGTAGCAGTTGAAAGCCTTGATACGGCCTTTTTACTCTCTCTGTGTTTCCCTTGTTTTTCTCCTTTCCTCATTTCATTGTGTTCTGCATCAAACCCCCTACATCCCTCAGAGCTGCGAGAAGGTTGGTGTGTTTTTTACTTTTTACCCACCTTACAAAACTATTAATTAAACCAATAAAAAAGAATACAAATGAAATGAATGTAGCTACATTGTGGCATTTTTTAAGTTAATGTTATGTTTAAGCAGAGAATGCCCTGGTCATGGCTTTTGATGAGTGCTGGTATCTAACTGTTGTGCATGATAAGAGAGAATGAACCTGGATGCATGGCTATCTCTTTAACTTTTAATACTAACGTCTACTAAACTTGGTCAGTGTTCCTGCTTTTTCTTCCCTTTTAATTTCTTGTTTATACTGATGCCTGCTTTTCAAGGAATGGTTTCAGTAGTTGCTTTTCTAAATAGCCCACGCATGAAGACTAAACTCTCCTTTGTCTATAAGGATTTTGTTCAACACAAGAAGTTGCTCATTGCTTGCTGTTTGCTTTGTGTGGCCTCTGTGAACTGGCCGTTTATGGATTGTTTTGCACTCTGCTTGTTCCCCTTCTGCCTGTCATTCACTCATGAGGCCATTGCAGTTAAGTCCCTCCTGAATCCATAGAAGATCATGGAAATTTAATCAAACCCAGTGGAAAGGTTTCAGATTAATATAGTTTCCTGATTTTTTTTGTTGTTTTTAAACTCACTCATAGTCTCATTTTACTTCTAATTTTTTGCTGAATTAAAACTCTGTTTAATGATTAGCCTCTATTAAGGCCAAATAAATACAGTTTCGAGTACACCATCCAGTGAAAGGCCTAAATACAAACCTACCTCTCTCAGCTACCTCTATCGCTTCCACCTCCTACACACATGTGCACACCACTGAGAATATTTGAAGCAGGAACACTGATCTGTTATTGCCTGGTAATTTTCTCGGTGTTGTGTTTGCTTAAATATTAACTACTCTGTTAGTGGAATGTACTGCTGTGTGTTTAAGGTTGCCACCCCTTGCTATCAATACAGAAATGTCTAATATTATTAATCCTTATTTTGTTTTCCCTTAACTGTGAGCATAGTGGAATCCTGAATGTTAAATATTCTGCTATTTCCCCAGTGGCCCTTCCTAGCAATTGCTTTTTAACCACCTAAATTTAATCTAAGTTCCTTCTCCCTCAAACTCTATGCTCCTCTGAAACTCCTGTATCTGTCAGCCTATCCTATTCCCATTGCTTTCAAGTTTCATTTCCTCACCCAATGTTTTCTTTTTGTGTTTTCTCTCTGCAGTTTTTACTCAGACATTTCCCTAAGCATGATTCTCTCCTGTTTCTGTCATTTGCTTGCTTGCATGATCAGATCCAGTACTTTGTACTGGCTTTGCCTAGTTTCTTTCTGTGACTCTGTCTCTCCCTCTCTCTGTCTGTCTCTCTCCATATATATATATATGTATATGTATATTTATATATATTTGTATATGTGTATACATATGTGTATATATATATTTGTATCTGTGTGCAATTAAGTATTTTTCTATGTTTGTTTCAGTGTTAGTGTGAGGTCTTGAGGCTGCATCTACTTTGAGTCTGAAAGCAAGTGAAATTGCACTTTCAATTTACTCTAGGCAGTGTGTTCCAGGACTGTGATGTGACAATGTGGCCTAGCACATTTATTCACATCAACTGGAAGCACACAGCATTGAAGTTGGTGATCAACTCAAGCATGCTGTTGACCTTCCAGTTTTCTTCTGTGCATATATATATATATGTATGGGCATAAAAAAATGCATATATATATGTGCGCCTGTGTGTGTGCGTGCACGTGTGCGTGTATATCTTTTGCATGGTGTTTGTGTATTGTTAGTATGTAGTTAGTTACATGTGGGGCCCTAGTAGGTCTGAATCAGCCTTTGTATGAATGTGCCTAATAATATCCTCAAATAAATATAGAATAATTCACATTGTGTGCAGACAAAACTCTTGTTTAGTCTCTTATTTCTCTTATATATATTTTCTGGCAGACCAGAATAAACACTAAAATAGTAAATAGTAAATTGTGTCTGTACACTGCATGCTGTCCTTATGCAAGACTCAGTTTCCTTTTTTGTATATGTTATTACCTTTTCTTTGTGTTTTGTTCCAGTTCGACGGGTCCCACCGAGGTTCTCTATCCCCCCCACAAATCATGAGATCATGCCTGGCGGGAGTGTAAATATCACCTGTGTTGCGGTGGGGTCACCAATGCCATATGTGAAATGGATGCTAGGAGCAGAAGATTTGACACCTGAGGATGATATGCCAATAGGGAGAAACGTCCTTGAGCTTAATGATGTCAGACAGTCTGCAAACTATACTTGCGTTGCTATGTCTACCCTTGGTGTTATAGAAGCAATAGCGCAGATAACTGTCAAAGGTATATCTCAAGTACATTTATTTGGACACAGTTCTGTCTTTTATTTCATTCATTCCAAGCAAGTATATTGCACTGAAAGGTCTAAATGCCATTTGCCCTCTTAAATCAAGAGGGTAAATATTCCAACGGTCACTGGCATAGACAAAGTACAGGTTTAGAAAGCAGTCATAATCATTAATTGAATAAGTAATATTTATTAAAATAAGTTAGTCATAATGTTCCATTATTCTCCTGTGTCTAGCTCCCAGCCTTCATTTCAGTTAAAGAAATGATCTTGTAATGTTGTGTTTATTTATCAACAGCAGGAGCCTTTAAGAACCAGTCATTTGATTTTTAGAATTGCTAGGCATCCAAGTGTCATATTCACTGAGTAATTGGAAACAAGAGGTTCAAAAAATATCTGAAAATTCAACTGTAGTTGTGAATTGTCTTTCTATAAAATTCCTTTTCTGCATATGGTTATGGATTTATTACAGAAGCCAGTATCATTAATTCATGACAAATAAACTGTATTGAACAGAACTTGAAGATTCTCCAACAGATTTTGGAGGAAGTCATAATTGACAAAAGCTTGCTCTGAACAGATCATACCTTCTTTCCATTTCATCTTCCTGTTTTGCTTTTGTTTTGCTGTTAGTTATTCTTTGTAAGCTTCATATTCTAATAAGAATAAGAGTGTCTGCTGTTACATAGAGCTAATTGTATTTTTTGTTATTTGTGTTTAGCCTTACCCAAGCCTCCTGGAACACCTGTGGTGACAGAAAGCACAGCAACTAGCATAACGTTGACTTGGGATTCTGGAAACCCTGAACCGGTTTCTTACTACATAATCCAACACAAACCCAAAAACTCCGAGGAGCCATATAAAGAAATTGATGGGGTGGCCACAACACGTTACAGCGTGGCCGGCCTAAGCCCATATTCAGAGTATGAATTTCGGGTAGTTGCTGTAAATAACATTGGGCGAGGCCCACCCAGCGAGCCTGTGTCAACAAGAACTTCAGAGCAAGCACCTTCAAGTGCACCACGCAATGTACAGGCCCGTATGCTGAGCTCCACCACCATTCTGGTACAGTGGGAAGAACCTGAGGAACCTAATGGGCAAATACAAGGTTACAGAGTTTATTACACCATGGACCCCGCTCAACATGTCAACAGTTGGATGAAGCACAATGTGGCTGACAGCCATATTACCACTATTGGGAATCTTGTACCCCAGAAAACATACTCTGTGAAGGTTCTTGCTTTTACTTCTGTTGGGGATGGGCCACTTTCTAGTGACATTCAAGTCATCACTCAAACAGGAGGTAAGCTAGCCATGAGCAAAATTTGTGGGAAAAAAGATTGAACACATGCAGACTTTTGCAGGGAGAGACTTTGAGTTGCAAAAAAACCTTCCCCTCAAGGATAGCCAGTTTATTCAGGTAGTTTTTGCAGATAACCTTTTCTCAATTCCACAGTGCAAGTTATCTTTGCAGAGTGGAAATTACCCCTTCATGCTTTTTTTTTCATCAGTGTCAAGAAATTTATCTGCAGTTTAACTGAAGTCTCAGGGAGACCTTCATCCTGGAGGTGACCAAATCTTATGGCTTTTCTTTGGCAATGCTACGTGCACTAAACATCTTTGTCAGTAGTTGTTCATAGCTTTTTTTTGAGGTGTTACTTGTGGGTTTTGGTGGGTTCGTTTATGTGGCGTGTAGTTCCCTTATGCTGTATCACTCTAGTGAATACTGCTTTTGGAAATTTAAAGTGTATGTGTACTGCATGTGTATTCAACTAGTTGGTAAGACTCTGAGAACACATAAAACCTGAGAGCATTAAATGCAACAAACCTTTGCGTAGGTTCAAGCAAGCATGTTTGTATACTTTAGATTTATAAGTCAAATCCAACCTGCCCCTACAAAATGCATACCACAAGGTCACTATTATCTTGGTTTATGTGTGCACTTAGGTTGTTTTGTTCAAGAAGTTTTAGGTCCATGAATTAGTTTTATTAGCAAAGGACAAGCAAGCACAGTAAAAAAATTGGCAGAAAACTTTTTACAAAGTCTGAAGTGAGAAGCTCCAGTGGAGTTACACTGCACAAGGTGTTTTATTGTAGCAATAAGAAATAAAAGCTCCTTTTGTCTAGCAGTTTAGAGAAAGCTGTATGAAGTATTACCGTAGGCCAGTGATTTCCTAGAAATACATAATAGTACTTGAATTTTTAGTACAGGAAAGTTTCCTGTTACAGAATTTAGCATCCCTCAAATTCTTAAAAAACAGATCTCTAAAGTGTAACTGTAGACAGTTACATTTCATCCAGTTTTTACTTTTGCATTTTCCAAATATGCATTTAATAAAGACAGAAATTGATGTGTTCTTGAATCTTTCTAGGTGTTGTGTTGCACAAAGATCTAGGTGTTAACCTTTTGCAGTATCTCAGCCAAGAAGTTACAAAATTTTTAGATCTTACAGTGGTAGATTAAAATGTGTCTGTATGCACATGCAAATGTAAACATATACACTATAGTTTAATTTTGGCATTTGGAACCTTTTTCAGAAAGAGAACCAGTTTTTATATTGGCATCTGACTTCTGATTGAATCCATATGCATAAAGCTTTTCAAGAAGAAGGTTTAGTGAGCTCCTTATCTGTGTTTTACTCACAACTGTAAACCTCCTAGATTAGCAAGTGTCTGACAGTGGCTTCCCCAGTGAAGGATGAAGGAATTGAAATAATGAACACTGAGGCTCAGCTGAACTGGCCCAAGTTACATTACTTTCTGAGGTCACTTCAGAGAAGTAAGCGTGCCCATCTGTTTCCGATTACTGTTGCAATCTGAAGAAATTACAGCGAAATTAATAGTGCTGGAGGGTTTCTTGATATGTGATTTCAAATTCATAATGGAGTTGACTTGACGATGTTTAATTGTGACTATGTTAAAAAAAATTGAAGGAAAACAAAGAATGGGGCATGCAGGAGGTATATTTAGGCACTGATACTTTCACTTGGAATACAAATGTTTTCAGTCACTAAAGAGAGAAAAACTAAGAAAGTCTAGTGAAGTTGTCTATTTCAGGGTATGGTTAAAAACTAGGATTTCCCCATCTTTCTCTCCAGTAGTTTCTCTTCAGTGAACATCACAGAAAAAAATGCCCTCCTTGCCCTTCTCTTCCAGATTTGCTTTAATTTAAATCTGAATATGATTGTTTTAGTTTAACTCTCTTAAAATTAAACACATTCCAAATACTAAAACTAATATAAAGTGCCATTTAGGAACAGGAAAAATGAATTTAATGGAAACATTTTACAAGAGTTAAAATAGGAATGGGATGCTGATTACATTTGGTTGATGATTTTTTTTTTTAACAAATAAGCCTGCCAATATGTATATGTATAGCTTAACCCTAACTCTGGGGATATTGCAGCATATATAAAACAAAATCTTGCTGACATCTGTGACTTACAAGTTCTGTTTGGATGCTTCAAAGCTTTCTTACCTTAAGAGTATTCTGATCTTTGGAGAGAGATTATAAAAATGAATAATTTGTTCTTAAAAAAACTGTTCAGAAGAATTTTTATTTTCTCAGTATAGCAGAATTGTTCATTTGAAATGGGTGTATGAGTGGCTTCATACTTTGCAGGTCAGATGTAACTCTGCTGGTAGTGAAACTTAGATTTTTAATTAAAATATTGCAGTTGTTTTCAGCAGTGCTTTCTTAATGATAAAACCACACCATTTTAACAAATTCTATAACCAGAAAAGAGCTGTGGAGCTGAGCCTTTTGAATAAAAGGAGATCAATTCCAAAAGTTAAGAAAGTCCTTATTCTGCATTTTTGGGCCAAAGGAATAGATTCATAGATTCTGTTGAGGATGGAGTCAGAACTGGTCTGTTATGTAGGTTAATTGACCTACCAAATTTTAGAATAAAGAAATATTGATATAAGTTTTAGTGTGATACTTGCTTTTTTTTTGTTTGTTTGTTTGTTTTTGTTTGGTTTTTTTTGTTTGTTTGTTTGGTTTTTTTTTGTTCTGAGCTTAGGTAGGAAGACAGCAGACAGATACACAAGGTCTATTGGATAGTGGATTATTGGCGAAAGAGAGAGAGAAAAAAATGAATAAATATTCAGGGAAGTGAATGTATACCTGTAAGCATATGCTTCTTTAGAAAAATCCTAAAATACAAGACACATTGTTAGTTTTAAATGAAGGATTCTCCATTATTTGAAAACTGAGGTTTACTACAGTTACAAAAGGCTAATATTTTGAACCTAGAAAAAAGGACAGTAATGAGAAGGTTAAGTATCTGACTCACAGGGCATATAAATGGAGCCTTAGATTAAACAAAATTAATGTTTCTGGAGTTCTTATGGTAAAAAAAAATTAGAAGCTCAGAGATAGAGTTGGTAGCAAGAGAGTACTGTTCTGTGTTGTAGCAAGGTAGCTACTTTATGTGACATTTAAACTTTTTTCATGAACACGTGAATGGGGAAACCTGATGTCTCTGAAACTCCACAGTCCTAGCCTAGTGTCTTTGTGAAGCTTTTAGTGAAATGGACTTCCACATGAGACGAGTTGAGAGCATGTAGCTAGAAAGTCAGCTCAAAGCAAGAAAGCTGGTGGAAGAATCACAGAATATTTAGGGTTGAAAGGTACCTCTGGAGATCATCCAGTCCAACTCCTCTGCCAAGGCAGGGTCACCCAGATCAGGTGACAAAGGAACATGTCCAGGTGGGTTTTGAATGTTTCCAGAGAGGGAAGCTCCACAAACTCCCTGGGCAGCCTGTTCCAGTGTTCTGCCACCCTCAATATAAAGAAGTTCTTCCTCAGGTTGAGTTCAAATTCTTGTGATTTAGTGTATGGCCCCTGCTATTTATCCAGTCTCTGGGCACCATTGAAAAGAGTCTAACACCATCCTTGTTGCACCCACCTTTGAGATACTTAAATGTACTGATGCTGAGGTGGAGTACAGGATAGCTTTTTAACTGACTTAAATTTTAAAATTTCCTGCAAGGGATATTTCTGGTCAGGTAGGAAGGACTATTTCAGCTTTTGAATAACTCCCCTACTCTCAATGCCCAGGTAACTTTTGCTAAGTGTCCTAGTCTCTATTTTACTTCATTTAAATGCTAATGAGTGATGAGTTCAATACTGAGGATCTTACCTTCACACAGTGGTAATTTATCTCTTCACTGCATTCTCTAGTCATTCAGACAAGACTAGGTGGACTCAATCTTTAAGACTGACCAACATGTTTATTTTGTTCTCTGGGCTCCCACTATGTCAGTTTGGGATATTATTTGAAGAAAGCAATTTATGGATTTCTGATTACTTTTCACATAATATGCTATGCGTTTTTTAAATCTAAAATGTATAGTAGTTAATTATTTTGAATACTGTGGTTCTTTGGTACTGTAAAGCTGCAAGCCTCAACTATCTTCAGACATTTGAAGAGGTTATTTCAGTTGTAGCAGAGAGACAGGGAGAGAGCATAATGCACATATTACCTATTTTATTTTGTATGTTAGCCATTTTACTTTTTAATTATATTCTATTAGGACTTGTTATTTCAAAAAATACATGTATTGTAACTCTGGAGCACAGTAGCTCTTCAGTTGTAAAAGCTCCTCCATAGTGTTTCATGTTTCTTTCAGAGAAATCAGAAGTATAAACTCTTGGTCCCTTGTTCCCTACTGATTGTAAATTCTCTTGGTGAATCTATTGTCCTTTGCAAAGCTGATTTCTTATTGGACTCACTGAGTTTTACTCGAGGTATGGATTTCACCCTAACAATGTTGTGGGGCACTTTCTATCCTGGAGACTCTCCTCTTTTTTCGTTATCACTTGCAAACCCAGCATGGTCCTGGAGTAATTTTCTGGTTATCTCAGCCAGCTGAGGAGCTGTGCAGGGAACTAAAGTGCCCTTCTGAGGTCCTATTTTGTGATTCTGTTCCAGCACTTTAATCAGGGATGGAGATAGAGCCACATAGGCAAGACAAAGTCCAGCAGTCTGTGTTTGTCCCTGGTTATCCAGCAATAAACATGGAGCACTAGGAAAGTGAAAATATAGAATTTGATGTGAAGTTTTGGAAAAAATAGCTGTGGACTTTGTTCTTTGTTTTGTTATTGCTTTGTAGTCTTTCGTTGTGTGTACTAGAGGAGATACACTAAACACAGAACACAGAAGATAGCGGTTTTAATGTACTTTTGTAGAGCATATTGCCCTCAAAGCAGAAAAGACAGTATTGAGAGAATGCTCATGCAAAACCATCCCATTTAGTGAGCTCCCCATTTACAGCACTAACATGGTGTTAGATTTGACATGTGAGATTAAAAACACTGCAGTAAGAGTATAAAGTCCACTTGCATACACTATGCAGTTTCTCTAGGGTTTTTTCTCTCTCTGAAGACCAGTAGCTTCTGTCAGCTTCAGCTTGGCTTAGCTCCCACGTGCCACTGAAGATTTTTTTGAACAGATGTTGTGCATTCTAGGCATAAATCCTAAACAGTTTATAAGTTAATTGTTCCACTTCTTTAACTGGTACTTTCCTTTGGCTTAAGTACTGAGTTCCATACTGGAGTTTATAAGCAATAAAGTGTCTTTAGTTTCTGTTATTTTGGTTTTGTTTTCTTTCTTCTTCATCTTCTTATGTCTGTTTGGGGTGATGCAGATTTCCCTGTCACATTTTTCTTCTGGGAGTGTTTTCAGCATCAGAGTTGGCTAACTGTGGTTAAAAAAATGTGAGGGGAGACTAGATTTTGAAGCAAGATATTATTTTGACAAACAGCATTTAGAAAAGTCCAATTAGCCATCAACTTGTCTTAGAAAATGATTGAGAATTGCAGACATAAGATGACAAAGGGTTTGGGTTTTCTTAAAAGGAATGCTTGGAGAATGAGGGTCTTAAAACATGCAGAGAGACAGGAAATACTCTTAGTTCTCCATCTGCTGCCATATTTATCATAACAGATGGTACCAGCGTTCATATGAGTCACTTGACTGATCCTTTTCTATTACTGCCTGGCTGTGTTCTACAATTCATGTATCCATACATTAAGTACTGATGATAGCCTCACAGGACAATTCAGGCTGGCAGGATGATTATCTGGGGAGGTGTCCAGCCACAGCCGCTGCCCAGAGCAGGCTCAGCTCTGGGGTCAGACTGAGCTTCTTAGGGCTTCACTGTTTGAGGTGTAAAACCCCCCAGGGCTGGTATGGTCCAACCTCCCTGGGCCCTGGCTGCTTTTCTGGGTTGTCCTGAGCCTCTCATGTTTCAGCTTGTGCTGTTGCCTCTCCTCTGCCACACTCTGTGAAGAGCCTGGCTGCATCTCTTACATCCCTTCTGTCACTGCTGGGAGCGCTGTTGAGAGCCACGCCTTCTCCCAGCTGAACCCTTCCCAGCACTGCAGCCTCTCCTTGCAAAATTAGAATCTGTCAAAAATACTTCATTGATGTTTCCTGTAATGGCTCTCCATGCTTTGGGATCATTTCCCCTTTGCACTTTGCAGAACCCAGGCAGTGGTCTCAAAAGATCAGACACCTTTTAGAAAGACATCTAATTAGTCCTATCCCTTTTTATTCCTGTAAAATAATTGGTCTCCTGTTACTCTCATTCATTCAAAAAAAAAAAAAAAAAGGGAATGGAAAGCAATGGTAGAGACCTCCAATGTCCACCCAGGAGCTTGAATATGCATGTAGAAAGGTTCTGTCTGTTGAAAATTAGATACCAAATCTGTACCAGAATACACGAGGGCAGTGTTCTACTCAAATTGATATTCTGTAGAATTCTGGGGAAGATAAAAGTCAAAATACCAAATTATTTTAACAGTTTGCTCTCTGGAGTTTTTAGGTCTTTTACTGTACTAAAGAAACATACTTGTAATGCTGTAATAGAATTCTTCCCTGATAAATGTTTGTGAAACCATCATTATTGTCATATCCTACTTCTCACACCTGTTCTCAGTATGTGCTAAGAAGTACATACTTTTTATTTTTCCCCTGAAAAAATGAGAGCATATCACATTTTACTCTTGAACAGCTAGAAATGCTGTGGAAAACTGTTTCATGCCTTATCAACTGCACTATTAACTGAAAGTAATGTTTTAGAACTTGGGTGCCAAAACCATTGTACACAATCCAATGATATAGTTAAGTTTTGCTGTCTTTTCCCAGTCAACCTTATTATTTGCATTACATTTGAAGAAGTAAATGAGGATAACATTTAGTGTGGATAATTTCTGTGACTGCCACACAAGATGGAATGTTCTTGACTAGTGGAGTCAAAATTGCATTTTGCTTCTTGCAATTAGAAAGTGTTGTCACTAGAAATTCAACTATAGTCTTAAAAATACCAGTCATTAAAGGCTGGAAATATATCACTTAATGAGAAATTGACTGAATATCTCTTCACTAGGTTATAACTTCCTCAGGTTACACAAGCTGGCTATTGTATGTGGGTGTCTTCTTAAAGACCAGGATGTGTTTACTATCTTTTATTTATGAGCTGAGCAAAAAAATTTCCTACCTGGAAATGCATGTGATAATTTTAACACTTTATTCTAGGCTATTTCAGCTAATTATATGTTCTACTAGCTTTTCCTCATACACACACAGATACATAGAATGTATATATTTGCCATTTCACACATAGGTTATTAGATTGCTGGTTTTCATCACCAGGCATCTCTCCAATTGCATTTCAGTTCTGTTTGCATTATTTACACTGCAAAAACATTTATTTGAAGTCCTTCATAATTTTTAACATGAATTTAGTGTATCATTATTCTTTTTCTGTGCTCAGATAAATTTATTTCATAGTACTGTGAATCAATTTAAGTTCAGTAAGATACAGGTAATATTGCATGCCATATTCAGATAACATATTAAAAGTTTTGAAAATATTGAAGTATCCAAATAAAACTCAAAACTCAAACTGATCAACTTTTTCTTTAGTGCCTGGTCAACCACTGAACTTCAAAGCAGAACCTGAGTCTGAAACAAGCATATTGCTTTCCTGGACACCTCCACGCTCTGATACCATTTCCAGCTATGAACTGGTTTACAAAGACGGGGAGCATGGGGAGGAAGTAAGTGGCAAGATTGCACATCTTTTTAATGATCTTTAGTAAGTTGGACATAAAATGAAGCAATGGTTTAAATTTCATGGTTAGTAACTTGCTTTAGTAGAAATGCCTTGATATTTAGGTTTATTAAGCCTAGCAGTTAGCCTAGTGACAGACTGAAAGTCTGTAAACAGCAGAAAATGCTGTCAGTGGTTACCAGCCAGTGGAATTTTGCTGTAGATGGCAATGAATCCTTCACAAAAATTCCATCCAGTTTCAGACATTGATTATGTCTCTCTGAGCCTGTTCCTCTGTAAAGGCTTGGGAGCAAAAATGTTTGGGGGCATTTTATGGACCCATTAAGCCGTTTTTTGAACTTGCACTTGAACTTTGAAATCTATTTTCAGCCTTAAATAATGTTTTTTCTCTGTGCCATTGTGTAAGAATTCCTGAGATTTTCAATCTTTCAATAATAATTGAGAAGAAAACAGGAGGTTCTTTCTAAAGACTAAAACCTGCAACAGACTTTTCCTCTACCATTACTTCATAAAGAATTTTCAGTTTGTGGGCCTCTATTGTGCTTGTAGCATAACTTTAGAATAAACTGCTCCTCTGGTAGGGAATATGTGGTACTACCAGGTGTCACAGGGAAAAGAAAGAAGCCAGGAGTCTCAGATGGCAACAGGAAAGTGTCAGCCTCATTGGTTTCTCCTGCATCTTCAAGTCATTGCTGATACTACAACTGAGCTTATGTTTATGGCAGCTTCACACATACACTGTGAATTCAAAAGCTTATTTTGTGGAAGGGGGCCACATTCATATTTCACTTCCAAATAGGATGCAGGACGCTGCTTAATAAGCTACCCTGGAAGAATTTGGTTTTAATAATTTGAACACAAATTTAACTAGAAGATTAAACCCAAGATTACTTACACTATAAAATCACTGTTGTAAAAGATAGCTACAGGTGAGGCTTTGCTTATGTGGTATTGTCTTCAAACGCTTTCATACTTTGTATATAGCTATTTGTTCCTCAGTCAAGCTGTGTTTGTGGGTCTGAGTTTTACCCATTAAATTGTTGACTTTAAAAAACAGTTTCTTTATGTGTGTTTGTCAAAAGTAATGTATTCTGGTTTTCGTTTTGTTTAGTTTGGTTTTGTTGTGCTTTATTTTCTTGAACTGAAGTTTTTTTCTATGGTTTTAACCGAGTATAAAATCATTTCTTCTATAGGCAATATATGGGATTCAGGGTCTCTGAATACTAATCAAGACACTCTCTTATTATCTGCCTATAGCAACGGGTTTCCACTGAACCTACCACATCGTATCGCCTGCAAGGCTTGAGGCCAAACAGCCTGTACTTGTTCCGCCTAGCTGCACGGTCTCCTCAAGGCCTGGGTGCTTCAACAGCAGAAATCTCTGCAAGAACAATGCAGTCAAGTAGGTGTCTTTCCTTGAAATACTTATTCCCTTTGCCTGTGTTTCTTAAGGAGATTAGCGGAGTAGCTCAGGGAGGCAGCAACAGAGAAAAAAGCAAAATACAGTATTCATGTTGCTTGATACAGCAAAAGAATGCTTAAAATGTGAGGTGTATTGTGATCAGCTTAATATATGAGGGGTTTTTAAATAGCTTCAAAAAACAACCTATGTAAATCAGGGTCTACGGAGGCAATATAATGTTGGCATAATAAAATTTTATCTTATAATAAGCTAAAATGTTGTATCGTGCAATAGGTGTACACTAATAACAGTCTTTAACCAATAAAATTCCACCTCCCCAGTCTGCACACTTCCTAGGTTGTTTCTGCAGCATCTCCCTGAAGTGCAAAAATTTGTAGAGTGAATCAGGTTGAATATTTCAGACTATACCAGATATTTCTTAACAACTCTTCTGTAGTATCTCATCATTCTGATTTTGTTCAATTTTCTTAATCTGGGCTTTTTATGATGTTCAATCATTTTCCACCTGGAGAAGAACAGTTTTCTCACTGGACACTTATGGAAACAGTATCATGAAACTCATCATATTTGCCAGCAAATGAGATGTAAAAAATTGTCGGGGACTGACATATACACCTTAAAACATTTAAATTAAGACTTAACTAAAACAATCATCTATTCAGCAATGATGTCCAGAAGCATTATTCTTGCCTCATAAGTTATGCTTTCCTGACAGTTTGCATTACAATGTGTCATTTTAAGACTTAGTACAGTTCTATTTGTATGTGTTTTAAATTAAATTGCCTGTTCTTAAAGTAAGATTTTTCAAAACAGAAAATTCAGTTTCTCGGTTGACATGAGTCTTTTTAATTTGCAGTCATGACATGTGATTACACAGTCCTTCCTTGTTAGTGTTATATATTAATATCAATTAGTGTGACTGGAGACAAAGTGCTGCTCACCTTTAAGCAAAGCTAAATATGTTTCTGAAGCATTTCTAAGGCACTTGGAATAAGCATAAAAACACTTCTATAACACATAGTGGCAAGGCAACTTTTCAGTTTAGTAATTCAGAATGAATAATTTGATTAAGAAATAGGTATTTATTTATTCTGGGAGCCATTTCGACTATTTAGAATGCTGATTATCTGATATTGGGTGAAGATTGCTTAGACTGCATACAAAGCAAACATCTAGGGGCCAAGGCTGCATTTTCCATATGTAAGCATAATGCCATTTCTTCTTGGAGACTATGTTATGTTTTTCTCAGCCTTGTGTCTTCACATAGTAGCAAAGTCCAGTTGATTTTTTTTGGCAAAAAATGTGAAATTAAGAAAAACATGTATGCCTTAATAAACTGGTTAAAGTAGCCTTCAAATTACCCTTAGTTACGTAAGTGCAATATTTTGCATTTTCAGAGTGCAATGGATTAAAGTAATAAACTTCTGTGATTTTGTTAGTGATAATCACCAGAATGTGCTACTGCCTTTCATCTTGGTAACAGAGAAAGATGCTGCAGGGATTTATTTCATTTTTTAAGACCCTTAAGGGACATTTTACATGTATTTTACTTCCTGCGCAAGTTAATGGTAGAAGGGGATCCATTTGTTTTGAGTACTTGATTACTGAATTAGTCTATAAAAACAACTTCGAATGTGATAATTCTCATGTGTTCTCCCATCCACTTCCTCCTGTCTTCCCTTTGGAAGAGCAGTGTACCACATGGAGTAAAAAGCCATTGGTCCCGGTAGAAAGAACTGTAGGGAACTGAAAGATACGTGTGTAAATGCAGTAGGTCACAGCAGGGTCCTAGACCTTCTCTGTTGTTTTAATTTTGTTTGATGTGACTATTATAAGTATGTATAAGTATCCGTTTGTTTCTTTTTTCCCTTAAGAACTGGGAAGAAAAGGTGGAGAGGGGGATATAAAGGGGGATAAAGGTCTTGCACACAAAATTTACGTTTTTCTTACAAGACAGGAGGCAGAAACACGAAAGGAGTTCACATCCCCTCCTTCTGCTAGTGAGTTTGAATTACAGCTCCTTTTTTTGGTGCTCTAAATGATCTGCTAGTAAGGACAGATTTTGCTAAGTCAAAGTGCATTTAAACACATAAACACATACCTAAATTTCAGTACTTGATTTGCCTCACTGAAAGCAGTGGAATGACATACATGCTTAAATGCTCTGAAGCTTGGAAAAGGTAAATATGCTAACATACTCCTTTGAAAACAAATGAGTAAAGATGAGCATTTCTGCTCTGGAAGATTGGTGATGGTGACAGGACATGAAACAAATTAGTTTCTTCAGAAACTCTCATTCTGATGTGCTGAGCTTGTAACCTCTCTTTGTAAAATGAATTCTTTACACATTATTTGGGGTAAATTTTTTTTTCTATAGAAGTAATAGACATTTTTGGTAGGATTAATTCTTTGCTAGCAAAGGTGTCTCCAAGAGGAGTTAAAAAAAATAAAACTGACAGCCGATCTAGGGTAAGTACAAGTTACAGTCAGAATCAACAAGCCTGTCACTTTTTTCTGGTAGGTAAATCTTTGACTAAGACTTTCTTCATCTTCTATGGACTGCATGCTCTAGTATATTAGCTACAATAAATGTTTCAGTAAATGATTTAAATTTAAATGTAATTTATGGTTGACTTGTGTCAGGCAGACTCATTTAAAATAAACAGTAATTTGTTTATGATAGTGGAAAGGCTGAAAAAATGGCAACCTATGGAGAAATTTCTAGCAATTATTGCAAGTTTTTAGGGGTTCTGTTAGAAGAGATTTTCTTTCTTAAGGAAAGTAAAGCCACTTGAACGGGATATGTCCAAATTTGTAAGTAAATATATGTCATGTGTTATTTAAAATATTATAGCTTGCACTAATTGCAAGGATTATAAAGATAGATCAGTAGTCATAGAAGTGTCACGTTTTTGTTTTATTTCAAGAAGAATTTTAATTACAGGTAGGTAATATTATTTTGAGGCTTCATTTTCATATATTTCCCCTACATCCTTTTTCACCATTTAGTTGGTCTATTCATTTTCAGTTTCCTCATGTTAATAAGCCAAGGTGCATATGATTATCTGACGTTTTGCTTTTTTGAGTTTCTACCTTTTTTTGTTTATTTATTATTTTCATTTGGTTCTCTTTTATTTATTTTTATTTTTTCTTTTGTTCATTTTTTTCAATCACTTCTATCCTTCCACTCAAATCCTCCTTTAACCCACTACTGAAATTAGAGCCATCAGCTCCTCCTCAAGACATTAGTTGCACAAGCCCCAGCTCCACTAGCATTTTGGTAAGTTGGAAACCTCCACCGGTGGAAAAACAGAATGGCATTATCACTGCATACTCCATCAAGTACATTGGGATTGATGGAGAAGATGTCAAGCCCCATGAAATTTTGGGAATTTCCTCGGACAGTACCCAGTACCTTTTGGAACAGCTGCAAAAATGGACTGAGTACCGGATCTCTGTGACTGCTCACACTGATGTTGGACCTGGCCCAGAGAGCTTAGCAGTATTGATTCGGACAGATGAAGATGGTATGTTGCCTCCACTACATCAGTTTGCACCTCTATGACTCTGTCATCTTCTGTCTTTTGTATAGGCTAACAGTAATTTTTCCTGCTCCTCTTTTTTTCCCAAATATAACCAGATATTATCACCCTTTGAGCTTTTTGGTCAAAGACTGTTCTTTCTACACCATTTTTCTATTTGGTATTTTTGTATTTTTTTATCAGAAAATATTTTTTTTGCAAGTGACATGAATCTGCTGCTCCTTTGAGCCCATACATATCCTTCTTGCTCCTCCTTTAATGTAAAAAATAACTCTTAGGGAAAACACTTTCTGCCTTTTCCTTGATTTTACAGTCATTGTCATTTCTAAACAGTTATGTCTCTAAACTTTTTTTCCGGTCTTGGTTTTTTGGTTCTTTGTTTGTTTTTTTTTTTTTAACTGCTTTCTTCTTCCATATTGTGCTTTTTGATTTGAGGGGTTTTTTGGGTTGTGGTTTTTTTGGTTGGCTTTTTTTTTTTTTAGCTTTGTTTTTTGATCTTGGAAAACTGATGCTCCACACATTTTCTTTTCTTCCATTCTTGAAAGTGACAGAAGACAGCCTTGTAATCAGCCTCCTTTTTATCCTGAGGAATAAACCAAACCAAAATAAAACATAGAACTTGACAAACAGAAAAAAAAAGGAAACTTTTTAAAAATCTTTTTTTGTTTTGTTATTATTACAATATTATTATTTCAATGATTAAAGTATCTCTTTGTACTACAATGCTTTGAATCTCAAAGCATCTTCCTTGGCTTTTGTACATTTTTACATGTTTTTCTATTTCTCTAATACTCCTTTTTCTTCCATTTTTTGCATCAGTCATGTTTTTTGATCTTTTCACTGAAAGGTAGAGCAGATTGGTTAAGCATTTTCATTTGCTGAATGATTTGTGTTCTTCAAAGACAACATAGTGAGTCTGCCCTTTTTTTAAAAAAAAAGCGAAAGACATGGGTGGGACAGTTGCCTGTAATTCTCTTCTGTCCAATGATGTTGTTCCAGTTCCTAGTGGTCCTCCTCGCAAAGTCGAGGTAGAGGCTGTCAACTCTACTGCTGTTAAAGTCTCATGGCGTTCGCCTGTGCCCAATAAGCAGCACGGTCAGATACGGGGATACCAGGTCCATTACGTGAGGATGGAAAATGGAGAGCCAAAGGGTCAGCCCATGCTAAAGGACATCATGCTGGCAGATGCACAGGTAATTGGGGCACTCTGTTCTTTTCTAGGTCACAGTGAAAACATTTCATTTACCAAAGAGCAATCCAGGACTACCCTTTGTTGTTTAGGGGTTTTTTTTCTTTCTATTTATCAGTCTACCAGCTTGAATTTTTTGTCTCTACTTTAAAAACTTTTTTTCAGAACACTTGCATTTAAAGGTTCTTGGGCCAAAACTAGACCCTCTCTTCTCTATTGGTCTGCACCTAAATGCTAGGCTATGTCATTCTTCTGATTCCTTTAAACCTGGACACTTCACCCTGTACCTATACTCTGAAGTTCTAAAGCATCAGGGTGATCTGATCCAGGTCACAGTCAGTGTAGTAAACTGTGCACAGCCTGATCCACCCATCTCCTATTTCATTGTTTCAGTGGAGAGCCTAGAATAATCAGAAGCCTGTGTTAGCCTGTTATTACACTGTTTCTGTGGTTAGCTTGTATGCACCTCACGACACATTTCACAAGAAATTAATGCTCTTAATGCAACTGTAGAAACCACTGAGGTATTACAATTTTCATTATTCATATCAAGAACTTTATTAAAATGAGCAACTTAGTTTGAATAGGTGTGTGGTTATTTATATTGCAAAATTTCCCATCTGTTTTATAAATTATGAGATTATGAGAGGATGAAAACATCGGGTTTAAAAAGCTTCTCAAAGTAGGATTTTACTGATTGAGAGATACCAGAACTCTGTAAAACTTAAGATTTCCAAAGCTCCTGACACTGAAGGAGTCATCCTATGGGAAGCTATTATTCATTATATGTCTCACTGTTTCACTGTGAGCTCACAGCTTATGACTAGATTGACTGGAAATAAAAAGAAATTATCAATCTAAATCAAAGAGTAAAATCTGCTTCATAAGCATTTTATGTGTATAAACAAATGGGGGGTTGCCTTTCTTTTTTTTTCCCCTTTCCAGTCTTACTTCTAAATTCAGCTTTGCAAAGACATTTTTGGTCTCCTACACCTGCATTTTGCTCATGACCCTATTTGTAAAATACTGTCTCTGTTTCTGGAGGACTTTGCTGCAGTTTTACCTGCCAGTACTTACTTTCCTATTTTGGAAAACATGGTGTTCTTACTGCTTAAATTCAGTGGAGACAAAGATGAAAGTACATCAGGAAGTAGGAAGGGAAAGGGAAAAGGGAGAGGAGATGGAAAAGGACATGCTAGTGTGCTTTGGTTCTCTTTCTTTCACAAATTTTTACTTTCAGCATCTCACTGGTAGTGGATTAAAATGATTTTAAACCCTAGAAGGTCAGTAACTGGAGCTAGGTGAGTTATTAGAGTCCAACTATCATAAAGGAAAAAGTTGTATTTCTTCTTTTGTCAAGTTTAGCTTTGACCTGCCCACTTGCCATTGTTTCACCCAGGATAGTCAGCTCCTTTCTCTTCCCACCACTCCTTCCTGCCTATTGTACTTCTGTGATACATGTGATCAAGGCTTCTGCAGGTATAAAGTCCTTGATGGCAAAATATCAGTGTGGTTTCAAGACTTAATGCATTGAATTAGTTTAGGAAGCATATAGACTGGTAATATGATTAAATAAACCAGGTAGCCTTTAATTCTGCCTTGGTAACTTTTAATAAAAACTGTTATAAAAGAGTGCTACGTGGTACAAGAGGATTCATTACTTCTTTTATTTGTCAATGGAAGACAAATAGCTGGATTTTAGGGAAAGCAGAAATGGAATTAAAAATACCTGGCCTGATTTCATTAACCAAATTTCATGTGATTCTACATGAATAATTCAAACTGTACATGACTTTTTCAGACATCTTTCATATTTATTTTACTATTAAGAAGAAAACTTTATCTCAACCGGGGCTACAAATCTCCTTATTTCTTTTGTTTTTCCTTTCAACTTCCTTTACTGTAAATTAGTGGGAATATGATGATACTACTGAACATGTAAGTACTTTTTGACTGGGCAGAAAAACATTGTGTGTTTGTTTTGGGATATTTTGTCTTGCTTGTTGGCTTGTAGCACTGTATGGGGTTTTTTTGTTTTGGTGCTTTCTTTGGGTTTGTTTTTGGTTTTGTTTTGCAGGGTGTTTTTTTGTCATTTGCACAAATGCATGCTCCTAACATCAAAGGTTCTCTCTTATGACACCTTGTTGCTGTGGGGGTTTGGGGTTTTTTTTTTATTTTCCCAGGGAGAGTAGGGTTACTGTTGCTTGCCTGTTCTGGGGTTTAGCATGATCCCAAAATGTACAGTAGTGCTTTGTGTTTTCATCTTTTTGATGGCTGTCACTAAATTTTCCTCACAATTTCTTCTTTACAAGGTGATAGAAAAATAAAACAGGGTTCAGTTACATACCAATAGTTGTGTTTTTCTGTATTCGTTTTAAGGTTGAATTTTTTTGTGTACCTGAAAGTAGAAGTTAGCTGTGCTTTCTTTTGGATAAAATAAATACATGCTATCAGGAAAGCCAGAGGCCTGGCAATGTTTATGCCTAAGTAATAATGTTTGCTGTATCCAAACCACACTTTCAAACACTACATGCAGTCATAGCTCTTACACCATGAAGTACTGGTTTTTTTAGATGAGGCTAATATCTTCATAAGTCTTTCTGTTTTGTGGTTCTGTGGGGATTTTTGGCTTTTACAGTTTAATTCTGGTAGTATCAGGGGCAGTTTTCTAATGAAAGCTATGAAGTCTTTCTGCCTCAGTTTTTGAGACAAAACTTCAGGAGGAAACACTCCGGAATGAGTGTTCCTCCCCTTTTCCTCCGTCAATGATACAAATGGGTCACAAGGAGTGAAAGTGGGAAAAAGACACCAAACTGTTTATTAACACACAAAGCAAACGATAGAACAGGATAAAAAAAAAAAAAACAAAACCAAACCAACTCAAAATACAACAAATTCCTGGAGAGGGAACAGACACATGGGCTCGGACCAACTGGGGCCACCCCGCGGGCTCCCCGGACCAGCGAGGAGGGAGGGGAGGCAGTGAGGCAAGGAAGGGAAAAAAGAGAAGAAAAAAACCAACAGAACCCTTTCCCAGCTAGCTGGAACACAAAAGAAACCCAAAGAGCAGCACAGCACTCCTGGTGCACTCCCTCCCGAGCCCTGCCAAGCCCCAGAGCCCCCGAGCTGCTGGGTCCCCGTTAACTGCCCCCACTCGGGCCTGTGGCCCCGGCCCCGGGTCCTTCGTAAAGGCACAGCGTCCCTGGGCACTGAGCGGATGGTCAAGGAATAAAGCGGCTTCATAACATCACCCCAGGACATTCCACCCCTTATTCCATACCGTCTGCTCAATGCCCAAATTAATACATTTCAACTTTAAACACACACGTTTATACATATATATAGAGCTAGGAACTGGATCTCTCGGGCAGGTCCCTTGACTTTGTTTTTATTGATGGCAAAGCCGGCTTCCAGGACAATCTGGATGGTCTTCTCTCCTTTCCCAAATACCTGCAATGCTGTGTTCCCCCACAAAATGATGTCATCAATGTACTGCAGATGTTCTGGAGCCTCACCCTTTTCCAGTGCAATCTGGATCAGTCCATGGCAGATGGTGGGACTGTGCTTCCACCCCTGGGGCAGTCGGTTCCAGGTGTACTGCACGCCCCTCCAGGTGAAGGCAAACTGAGGCCTGCACTCTGGTGCCAGAGGAATGGAGAAAAATGCATTGGCAATGTCAATAGTGGCGTACCACTTCACTGCTTTGGACTCCAGCTCATACTGGAGCTCCAACATGTCCGGCACGGCAGCGCTCAGCGGTGGAGTCACTTCATTCAAGGCACAATAGTCCACAGTCAATCTCCATTCCCTGTCAGACTTGCACACAGGCCAGATGGGGCTGTTGAAGGGTGACAGGGTCTTGCTGACCACCCCTTGGCTCTCTAGCTCACGGATCATCTTGTGGATGGGGATCACAGCATCTCGATTTGTCCAATACTGCCAGCGGTGCACTGTTGAGGTGGCAATTGGCACTCGCTGCTCTTCTCCCTTCAGGAAGCCCAACTGCAGAAGGATTCTTGGTCAGCCCAGGCAAGGTGTTCAATTGCCTAATGCCCTCTGCCTCCACAGCAGCTGTTCCAAAGGCCCACCTGAGTCCCTTCGGGTCTTTGAAATACCCACTCCAGGGAAAATCTATGCCCAGAATACACGGGGCCCCTGGGCCAGTCACAATGGGATGTTTCTTCCATTGCTTTCCAGTTAGGCTCACGTCGGCTTCAAGCAGTGTAAACTGCTGCGATCCCCCTGTCACTCCAGAAATAGAAACCAGTTCTGCCCCCACGTGTCTCGATGGAATCAAGGTGCACTGCCCGTCCGTGTCAACCAAGGCTTCATGTTTCTGTGGCTCTGATGTGCCAGGCCATCGGACCCACACTGTCCAAAAGACACGATTTTCCCTGGCGTCCCCCTGGTTAGAGGCAGGGCCCCTCTAGTCCTGGTTATCATTCGAAACTTGAGCTACTTCCCCTCTGGTGGAACTCCCTCTCTCAGCATTACCATCCTTCAATTCATCACCCACGCTGCCAGGACCAAAGTTGATTTTCCATCCCACCTCCTCATGTCTTCCCCACTGTCACACAGGAAGAACCACAGTTCAACTCTTGAGGTGCACCCTCTCTCCCTAGCTGAGGGACATCTGCTTCTGGTAACAGGGCCTCTGGTCTGTACTGATGCAATTTGGAGAAGGTCCTCTTTCAGCTCCTTCCTGAGTTTCTGATGAGTCTTGTCCATCCTATCTTCCATCTTCTGTATGGTCTCTGACAGACTCTTTTCCACAGCTGCAATTCTTGCTTGTGTTGGGCCATGCACAGTGTCTGCATACGCCCAGAGCCTCCTCACCATAGGACTCACTGTCTCATCCCTGTCATTCCATGTCATCATTGCCAAAGCAGGGACATATTCTGGTGGTGCGTGTTGTGCAAGTTTCAGCCACATCACTGGTGTGCATTTTACCATGTCAGGGCTCCTAATTGCTTGGTCATCTGAGAATATGATCTCTATCACCTCCAGTTCTCTCAGGCATTGAATCCCTTGTTCCATGGCCTTCCAGGGGTTTTGCTGCAGCTGGAGACCTTCCCAGCACAGGTATCTTTCCTTCACACTTCTTAAGAGCCGTGTCCAGAGACTGAGAGCTTCAGGGTCCCTTGTCATCCCTTGGTGAATACTTAAATCACATGACAGGGACCCCAAATGCCTTGCTTCAGTGCCATCCAGAACTGTACCATCGCCTGCAGCATCCCAGATTCAGACCATCCAACTTAATACAGTTTTATCAGGCCATCAGGTGTAATCCTTCCTCAGGGTAGGAAGGCTCTCTATGGACAGGGACTCAGTAATGATCTCAGGTTCCAATTTCTCTGCTGGCTGTGAAGGTCCTGGCTGCTCATCATCATCCACTGGGAAAACGGATTTGGCTTTGTGTTTCTTTCTCTGGACAGGGGCAATTGTTATTGGTTTAGGCTCCCCATCTGCTTTAGCTGCACCTGGAGTGATTGGGGTGTATGCTGGCTTATTCTCCTGCCCCTCTGGCTGTATCTTCTGCCCTACAGTATCTAACAGCGTGCGGTAAGCGTTAGCCAGGACCCAGCACATGGCAATGAGCTTTTCCTTTCCATCAGCGTTGGTATTGCAGCTTTCCTTCAGATACTTCCCCACCTCAGCTGGATTCTGAATTTGTTCAGGGGGAAAGTTCCAGGCTACTGGGTCAGAAAACTGCTTCAGGGTCTGGCCTATGTCCTCCCACACCCCACACCACTTAGGATTTTCCACAACTGGGGCAGGTGTCTGGGCAACCCCTCTGGAAATCTCAGCCCTTATTTTAGACAAGCTGGAGACTACATAGAGGAACCCTGCTAGATAACATAAGAAAATGGTATCTTTAACATCCAGGGGAAACCGGACACTTTCAAAAGGTGACGTGCCAGATCTGAAGGGGAAGAAGGAGATGAAGGGCTGGGAATTATCATCCCCTGCTTTTCCCTAACGAACTGGGTGTAATTGCTAATACATTCCGAAAGGAAACTACCAAGGCCAGAATGGAAAACAACACGACATACACATTCTCAATGGTTTCCATTAATTCCATCTGACTTCGAGAAATCACTAGCACCAGGCATATTAAAATGGCAGTCCTGTTTCTTATTCCTGACTTATAAAAGGTGTAAGCCAGGGAGCTGCCTGCCCATAGCTGTGGACACGTACTTATGGTTAGGTTCCACAGAAAAATTATTAAATCAAACTGCATGGTCTTACTGCTATAGTTCAATACAAAGTGATTCAAAGCAAAATGTTGGTGGGTTGTTTGGGTTTTTTTTTCCACTTTCACATGCCCCTTAAGTTGGGCGTCAAATTTATATCTTGGTTTTTGAGACAAAACTTCAGCAGGAAACACTCCGGAGTAAGCGTCTCCTCCAAAGGGAAAAGGGCCTCCCCTTTTCCTCCATCAATGAGACAAATGGGTCACAAGGAGTCAAAGTGGGAAAAAGAAACAAAACTGTTCATTAACACACAAACAAAACAGGGCAGAACAGGTTAAAAAAACCCCTCAAAATACAACAAATTCCTGGAGAGGGAACAGACACGTGGGCTCGGACCAGCTGGGGCCACCCCACGGGCTCCCCGGACCAGCGAGGAGGGAGGCGAGGCAGTGAGGCAAGGGAAAGGGAAGGGAAAAAGAAAAGAAAAAACCAACAGAACCTTTTCTCAGCTAGCTGGAACACAAAAGAAACCCAAAGAGCAGCACAGCACTCCTGGTGCACTCCCTCCCGAGCCCCTGCCAAGCCCCAGAGCCCCCGAGCCGCTGGGCCCCCGTTAAACTGCCCCCACTCGGGCCTGTGGCCCCGGCCCCGGGTCCATTGTAAAGGCACAGCGTCCTTGGGCATTGAGAGGACAGTCAAGGAATAAAGCGGCTTCATAACATTACCCCGGACATTTTCTTACTGATTTTGGCCTTACATTTCAATTCAATTCTGAGATAGCATCTAAGAAGGGGATCATTTGGTAGTAGATTGTTATGTGTTGTTTCATTTTGTTGTTTGCATTTTTTTTTTTATTTGAGCTGTTTCACCCACTCATTCTGATCATTATCTTATTATTTCTATATTGCTAATAACTGACTATAAATACAGTGCTGAATTCCAATCCCATCCTTACTAAGCTCATATCCACTATCTTGAAAAATCCATATACTGTGAATAGTCTGGCCCACAATTTTTATATTAACTTTTCATGGCTGTTGTCTCTGAGGGATGTGTGATTGCACATTTGCTATTTATTCTAGATGTATAAATACACCATCCCTCTGGCAGCATTGAAATTTGGTGTAAATTCATTCAGGCATGTGAAAATGCAAAGGAGTAGTCCAGTGGTTACAGGCTGGAAGCTGGGGACTCTGGGCCTGTCAGTTACCTCCAAATACTGTCCCTTTATATTTGCATATGAGATTTATTTATATTATGAGTGTCAAGACTTACTCTTCTTTCTGTCCCTGTAGTAGGACATTAAGTTTAGTAAATTTCTTTTACACCATTCACCATCTTCTGTGTGCCTATGCATGTGTGTGTGCACACATATAAAAAGATATCCCCTTGCTTTGATACTTACAGTTTGATAGTATTGGTGTTACTTTGCACTGGCTCAAGAGCTACTTGTTCTTTAGCTGCTGTCATTTGAGGGCCATCAGATGTATCCTCTGACAAGAGGTGGTGTTTTACATAGTTCTTTTAGACCTGAAGAGTGAGTTTTTTCTGAAGTCCTTTAAGATATTTAGAAGCACAGTCCACTCAGTGACACAGGTTGCAGTGTAAGTGTTATGAAAGTAACAAGGCTTCCTTGCCCAGCTAAACCACCATTATTTACAAAGTGTGCATATAAATGCAACATTTTTCTTACTAGGCATTTTAGAACTATATCAGTGATATTCTGTCAACGACTGAATATCATATAATGGTAAACTGAGTTTCTCGTATCTACATGTGTTTCACAATGTCAGTAGTATTCCTCAGGCAAGGCATTTCAGAAGACTTTATTCACACCACTAAGCCTTTGGTCTTTTGCTTTAAACTACCTGAGGCATACTATTTAGGTGTGTGCTGTCTTTTATAGCTTAAGTGAGTGAAATGTTTTGCATTATCAAGTATTTCACACAGTACAGTCTGTTAGTGCACTCAAATGCTTGCTGTCACTGCCAGTAGCTCAAAAGTGTAATAGAAAGGGGATTTCTAAAGGAGTCTGTGTTCTCCTGGCAAAGAATCTATTTTAAATTAATTGTTCTTATTTTATTTTATTTCATCTTAGGAAATGATAGTTTCTGGGCTTCAGCCTGAAACCACATACTCTTTCACTGTGACAGCCTATACAACGAAAGGTGATGGAGCACGCAGCAAACCCAAACTTGTATCTACTACTGGTGCAGGTAATACTTACATACAAATTAAGCTCTTAATGACTTTTTCTGCTACTGTTTTGTTCCTACTATTTGGAAGTCTCCTGTTGTGTGAAGAGTGTTTCTAGAACATAGGATTTTCTGTTTCAGTATTTGGACCTTCATTTATTTAGATAAAAATAGAGCCAGTGATTCCCTTTGTCCCTTTCTCAGTTCCAGATGAGGACACTTTATAGTTTTTAGTAGCTCTTCCACTATGATTGGTGTCTTCTTGGAGAAGGAAAAATAGAAATTCAGAGCTGAGAAGGATATTTGAAAAACTTGTAAATGGCTTTCATGATCTTCATGAAAGTAGCAACACTGCTGCCTGTCAGTAAAAACATTGAAAGAACCCATCTTCATGACATTCACAACTTTTCTCAGAAGAATGTGATTATTAAAGGACAGAATTAGAAAACAGAATGAAAGTCCATCCTATGAAACCCTGAAGCCCGTATTGGTTTAAGGGTAATTTAAGGCACAAACTGGGGCAGAATACACCCTGCCATTGAGTTCAGTCTGTGTTTGACCACAGGTGGTACTAAATGGTGGATATCTTGACTGCATAACCAATACAGCAGTTAGCACAGATGGGATGAACCAAACTGCTTTTAGATGAGGAACAATTTTTTCTTTTTTAATGCGTCACTGTGCCACAGCTTAACCAATTGATGCCACCACAGCTTTAGTGTGATGCTTACCTACAGGTGTTCACAGTCTATAGGTATTGTGTTCGTTTTCAGGGGCTTGTAGCGCAGCCATTAAGGATATTCCATTATAATCACATGTATGATCATTACAAGCTTTCTTAATGACAATGTATGGTTTATGCTAATAGATGAAGTCCAAAAGGCATACTTATTTGTATTTATAGTGACTGACTCAATTTCTAAAACAATCACTGAATGCAGAACACATCTTGTATTAATATCAAAACCATCTGTATCCTTTTCTTGTTAGATCTGAGTCTTGGTGGCTAGATGCACAATGTTTCATTTCAGATCTTAGAATACATTCCAGTCATTACTCTTGGCTATTGCTGAAAACTTATCCTCAAAATTCTTATCTTTCCTGAATTCTCATGCTCTGAGAAAAAAGGTTATATGTATTTCTGGCATGCATGGAACTTGATTTAAGAAAAAAAAGCATTTGATCCATTACTCTTTTTTAAATTTCAATTCCCAGTTTAAGTAAACACAATTATATAAATTATAATTTTATTAGTTCCTAGACATAAACATAGGTTATTCAAATGTGCTTGCAAAATTTAAAGTTTCTCTGCATTTAGTCCTTATTGACTGTTTGTGTGTCATTCTTCCAAGATCTCTGATGTTTCTACTTAAAAAAGAAAGAACAAATCCTATGTCCCATATAAACTTGACTGAAGAGCAGTAGAGAATCAGAGGCATGTCTGTAAATGTAACACATATTCTACTGTTCTTGCTGTTTGCTTAATCCTGTGAACAAGTAACGTTTGTTCCTGGGATTAACAGCTAGTTACCATTTTGCTCCTTCATACATTTGAGTTTGTATGAAATCTCTTCACTTGGTGTTACAGCTTGCTGTGTTCGGAGGTTTTTTGTAAGAAAAATTCATATGCAGATTTTTGAAAAAAGAGACATTGAATATAGTTCAAAGAGCTTCCTGCTCGCTGTCTTTCTATGAGAATACATCACACAAGGGAAGGAGCAACCTTAACACCAAAGGGTAGTAGGTCTGTAATGTAATCTCCTATTCACTTTTAGTTTCTGTTTGATTTTTTTTCCTGAAAAGGTGGTATTCAAATACTACAATAAAGCAAATGAAGGATCTGACTTTCTAATCTAACTGTTAAAGTTTGAATGACTGAGATTGTATCCATAAGAGATATGAAAGGAGAATGGATGTCTGAACATTTACCAGAGAAGCTATCTGTAAGGTATTCAGACAATAAGTAACTATTCAGCTGTCCAGTTAGTGACACAAAAGCATAATTTACATTTTTAGGCAGGAAAGATTCACCAAACATAAGTAAGCCTACAGGATGGTAACTCAGTTATTAGTAAAGTCACTGAATGCTGTTGATATTTTCATTCAAGAGTGTGGTTTTTTCTTATATTCAGTTTCCTTTCCTCACTATTGAAATCAAGCGGAAGAAAAACTGTTACTGAACATTTCTAAATCAAAGTACTTACTAAATTACTTGGCCAGAAGTTACAAATTGTATGATTAACAAGACCTTGATAAAAATGAAGACTTACTAGTCAGTAATATCATACAATTTTTATGAAAATTTTAATCAGACCTTTAATTTCTGTGTCACAGTAGTTGAAGAATCTCATAGGACAATAGCTTGTCCATTATTGTCATTGTTCTCATACTGGACAGCACTCTTGAAATACAGATTTCAGCTAAAAGAAGAAAGTTTAAGGCGATGGTGTATTTTATAGCAGCTAACAGAAACAAATTATTTTAGGTAATTGGGCAAAGGCAGCTTGCGTGAGCTTCTACTGGTAGTGGAAAGCCATTGCAACAGCAATGTCTGTTGCAAATGGGTATGTGAGATGTCTTGCCATGTAGTAGTGGAAGAGGAATTCACTAGAATCAGAGAATATATATTTTTTTTTAATTTTATTTTATTGACAATTTCACTTCTTTTAGGTTCATGGAAAATTTAGGTTATTATCAGAAATTTTAGGCAGAGCTATTTGGTGACACAACTCTATATATGATTGCACAGAATCCTGTCATTTGTCCTAAAAGATTGTAATATTCATAAGTAATCAAACTAAAAGTAAATGTTAGCTGAAAGCTGTCTGGAAATAAAAAGAAATGTATCTGCTTTGCAACATCAGATAGGCTCGATGGTATTTTAAAAAAGTGACCATTTTTATTTACTATTTTAGTCACAGGGAATTTTATTGGATAAGTAAGCCTTATTAGTTCCCTGGTTCTGATCAAGAGCAAGTACTAGTTTCTTCCTTCCTCTGTAGTTACCGCAAAGGTTAAAATGTAGTTCTAATTGTGAAGTCCACCACAAGAACAAAAAAAAAAGGCAATTCATCACAAAAATAATTTAGTGATACTTCCTGGTAATTTCTCCTCTAGAAAGCTGAAGGACTTACTATTCTTTTTAGGTGAACTATTCTTTCCCCTGCTACACTGGTACAAGTAATAGCTAGAATGCAGAGAAAAATATGGCCTGCAAAAGGCCTTCACAGCCTTCTCATTGTTCCATCAAGACTTGTAGTTATCAATGAGGAAAAGTCAGAACTAATCAGAGAGATCTTCTTTACATAGCAGAAAGTGTGGGAAAGCACTCACAAGATTCCACAATAATGCTGCAAGGTGAACTCAACATTTAAAATCAAAGATATTTGGAAAATTTATATAAAGCTTACCTATAATTGTTATGAAATTAGAAGCAATGTCTTGACTTATGACAGATGTAATGAGGAAAGAGCTTACTAAATGGAGAATTTTCTTCAAGGCATGCCATTCTTCCCTCCTTACTCCTAATTCTTTATGGAATGGAGTTAGACCTTCTGACAATAACAATCTGATTTGCTGGGTGCCTGAGAACTGAAGATAAGTAATAAAATCTATTGAAGTGTTTAAATACAGGAACCAGAGCTCACAGTGCAGCAGTTACGTTCGCACAGGAAGGCTTCGAATGCAGATGAAACTAATTAGTCTTTGTTGAAGACTATGTTGTCATCACAGTACTACTCCTGAAGCTGTTCTACTCTCTTGACCTCTCAATTGTCAGGCATTGGTACAAAATGAACGCCAAATTTCTAAATAGTATGGATATGTTTCATTATCAAATAAATCTTTGTAATAGAAACAGACCTCTTTGAAATAGAAATATTAATGAAAATATAAATGAAATGTATACAAATGGACATGAATAAATTAAAATTAATCAACCAATCAAATAGAAACAGTAAATGAGAATTCATATTGGGATTCCAGAAATGTACACTGTATAAATTGTATAATGGTATTTCTGGCTTGATTAGGACTAATTCAGTCCTCTCTGGACTGATTCAATCCTCCTCAATGTCCATATCACATTTGCAGTCTGTACTTCTCTAAAAGACAAATCGCCAGTTTGGACCAATGGGTCCCAATGAAGATTGTGACTGTATGCAGTGTGTAGGTTAAGAAGAGCTACAAATTTAGCCTTCTTCAAAAGAAATCAAGTTCATGTGCACGAAAACCATGCTGGAAAATAAATCATATGTGATAAGCCATGTAAAAACATTAAATTCCAAACCTCTCCATGCTAAAACAGTGGAGGTGGAGGTGATTTGTGTATGGAAACTAGCATAACAGGTTCCTGTCATATGTAGTAATGATTTTTGAGGGCAAGGTTGTTCTGACTTCTACCACATTTTAACTATTAATGATAAGAGTTATGTTAAACCTATCTAGAAACTTGTAATTTCTTCATAAATTATTTTCCAATTTACAGGAAATGTGCCTTAGATTAAATAAATGAAGTTTTTTTTGTTTGGTTGGTTGGTTGGGTTTTTTTTGCAAACAAGGATTTGTGAGACAGAACCATTCATAAGACGTTTGTTGGAAGTTTTACTTCTTGATTTGTGTTCCTAGATCCTGTGCCTCTGATTGTGCTCTGTATTTAGAAATAATGGTAAGGGAAGAAGACAAAAAAGCAGTAAATGTCTCTATTGCTGCAGTTCCTTATACTGTATGACCTAATAGTGCAGGAGGCAGACACTATTTCTTCATTAGGATAGTCGTATGTGGAACTGAGTTAGGGAAGAGAAAATATATCCCTATTCCTGCTAAAACTAGCCTCAAGAATTGTACGTGCAATTGTGTTTATATCTATCCTCTTCAAATAACATTGTGCTACAGTTCCAGGCAAACCTCGGCTTGTGATTAGCCACACACAGATGAACACGGCTCTAATTCAGTGGCATCCTCCTGTGGAAACTTTTGGCCCGCTGCAGGGTTATCGCCTGAAGTTTGGTCGCAAAGACATGGATACATTAACGACCATGGAGTTCTCAGAGAAGGAAGATCACTTCACGGCCACAGACATTCACAAAGGAGCTTCTTATGTCTTCAGGCTCTCAGCTAGAAATAAAGTGGGCTTTGGGGAGGAGATGGTTAAAGAGATTTCTGTTCCTGAAGAGGTACCCAGTGGATTTCCCCAAAATCTCCACTCGGAAAGCTCTACTTCTACATCAGTTCAATTAACTTGGCAGATGCCACTCTTGGCAGAGAGAAATGGCATTATCACCAAATATACCATCTTGTACAGAGATATCAATGTTGCTTACCAGCCAGTTGAGCTCCCTGTTGTTCCTGCTGATACCACTATGACACTTTCTGGCTTAAAACCAGATACCACATATGATGTAAAAGTACGTGCCCACACAAGCAAAGGGCCTGGTCCATATAGTCCAAGTGTCCAGTTCAGGACACTACCCGTGGATCAAGGTAGGATTTGTCTGCTTGTGGCGTTGACCTTTAAAGGAGTATCAGTCTTTGGATATCAGTGTTTTTGAAGGTGTAAATAAAACTGACCGGCCCATTCATAAAAATAGGTTCATCAAACACAAAAGGTAAAGTATGTAAATCTTAATATGTTTTGGATGCCTTAGAATTCAGTTGTCCCTTGCCAAGCAAGTTCTGGCTAACTTCTGCACAATATTTTCAGGTAAGGAAAATGTGCGTAGTGGGTTGTCACTAGATAAGAGTGAGAATGAGTTTAAATGTGATCTTTAAATATGAACAAACAGGTAGGAGAATTGAATCCTTGTTGATTTTTGACATGGAAAACTAATACTCCCAAGTAGCAGTGGAAATATGACAAGATCTGAGCTCCAAGATGTTGTTTATATACATTGTTTCTTTTTTTCCAGCAGTGTTTGCAAAAAATTTTCATGTTAAAGCAGTAATGAAGACTTCTGTTTTGCTGTCCTGGGAAATTCCAGAAAACTACAATTCAGCTTTGCCTTTCAAAGTAAGTTACTCTCTATTTTTACAAGAGAAAATAACAGAAACTAGGTAATGTCAATCACCTGATTAAGAAGCTTACTGAACATGTAGATTTTTTGGGAGTATCGTTGTTTCTAAGATTGCATATTTATCAGCAGTGTTGAACCAAACTGTTAAATTCAGTCATCTGGGAATATGAGTTGTCCAGTAATGTGGCAGCGTTTCCAAGTAGTCAGGCTCATACTGGTTAATATGCTGGTTAATATTATAAGAATGCCTTGCTAATTTTTCATTCACTTCTACAGCACTTTAAAGAAAACAGGGAAAGAAAATAAAAATTTTCTTCTTTTTTCCTAGTCCTTTCCATACTGACTGGAATTGAGTACCATTTTGGGTTTTGTCTCCTCAGTGTGCAACAACACATTTTTGATTTACAACTCTTTTACTCCACTAACTATAGCATTATCCAGGTACAGACTCAATGTAACATGCACTCTGCTTGGAATTTCTTCTGCTTCATTCTTAATCACTTGTGTCATCTCAGGCAGTGGCAAGTGAAGAACAGTATTTTAGGAACTAAATGGTACAAAAACCTTTCTAAATAAGGAGTGTGAATGAAAAAGTCAAGATACTTTAACAAGAGTGCCTTGCTATAAATTCTGGGTTCAATAAAAGCTACTTATTTTGGAAAAGTGAAATTGAATTTCAGGAGTGTTTACATTGCTTTAGATTAATGTAGTGGTCTGTGTGGTTTTTTCCCCTGAAAGTGAGAAGTTTACTTACAGTAGTGAATTGAGTACTTTTTTTGTTTTACACCCTAAAATGCCCAGGAACATTCTTTTTAAATTTACAGCTAGGTTGATTCCTGAATTCAGTGTGACAGCATCATTTGCCTTCTCCTAGTAACCAAAACTACCTTTGTGCGTTAACTTAGATCCTTTATGATGACGGGAAAATGGAGGTTGATGGACGTGCTACTCAAAAGCTGATCACAAACTTGAAGCCAGACACGTCATACTCATTTGTCCTGACAAACAGAGGGAATAGTGCTGGAGGTCTTCAGCACAGAGTAACGGCAAAGACTGCACCAGATGTACTTCGCACAAAGCCAGTCTTCATTGGAAAGACCAACTTAGATGGCATGATAACTGTGGAACTTCCAGAAGTACCCTCAAATGAGAATATAAAGTAAGTGAATGAATGGCATACCATTGTTTTTATCTCCAGAGAGATGATTATTTTAACTCTTGCTGGTGGACCATGGCTTTGTTCTTTATAACAGTACAGAGACCTCAGTGCTCTGCGGTAGTATTTGAACTAATATCGGTGTAATATTTATTATAGTAAACCAGGAGGTGCTGTTGACTCTCTCAAGGGACAAGAGGTGTTACAGAGGGGCCTCTAATCTATAGATAGATAGATTGGAACACTGGGCAATCATGAGTGGCATTAAATTTAGCAAGAATAAATGTCAAATTCTCTTGTAAAGGTCCTTGAGTGCACCCAACAAAGGGCAACAAAGTTAACAGAAGGATAGAAAGGAATGTTCTGTGAGGAGCTGCTAAGGGCTTTGGGCTTGTTTAGCTTGGAGAAAAGAAGGCTGAGGGCTGACCTCCTTGCTCTCTACAGCTTCCTGAGGAGGGGAAGTGGAGCAGCTGATCTCCTCTTCCTGAGATCCATTTACATGAGGCAATGCCTCGGAGCTGCATCAGGGGAGGTTCAGATGAATTAAGAAACATTTCTTTACTGTGAGCGTTTTCAAACTGGAAGAGGCTTCCTGGTGAGGCAGTTAATGTCCCAAGCAAGTCAGTGTTCAAGATGTATTTGAATGATGCCCTTAATTTGTTTTAACCTTTGGTCTTCCCTGAAGTGGTGAGGTAGTAGGAATAGATGACGGTATGTCAGCTCCAACAAGAACTTCTAAGTTTGTCATGTACCAGGTATGTAAGACTTGTATGGGGACTGATTGTCCTTCAATTTGCAGATTTTTCTCTGAGTGTTTTCGTGTTTCATCACGGACTGCAAAATGACGGATTCAGAAAACCAGTTATATTTTGAACAATATATCATCTCAAAAAGAATGGATAAGCCATCAATGCATAACTACCCTGCTGTAGCTCCTTGAAGTACTCAGAGTTTTAAAGAATTGTTACTGTACTTAAATTAATTCAGGTTAATTAATTCTGATGGTTTTTATTGGGATAAAAATACCAGGTCCTCTCCACTGGTCTCAGAAAGAAAACAAGTGATTTTGCTGAAAACATTGGAAGTTTTCTAGAGGTTACATAGATTTTGGGAGGGAACAGGTGGTGTGAAAATTTAAACAACAGAAATAGGACTAAAGACCTGAGAGCACAGGTCAGCAGGGATTAGAAAGGCTAGACAATAAAGATTTGCCAGGAAAACACGAAGCATGATACAATCAAGTGTTATTGCTCTGCTTATAGAGATTCTTGTTGGTCTGTAGAGTTCCCATATGTAATGTAAAAGAAATGGGGAGGAAAATGAACCAGTCATTAAATGCTGTTGGGGATTCAACTGGTCCTCTCCCTGGTGGATTTTTGCAGCTTTGTAGAAAGCTGCTCCCCTTTTTCATTACTGACGGAAGACTTTGAGGCGGGTAAGGTCAAAAAATAAATGACTTTGAAACATTAAAAGGATGAAAAACTGAAAAATGTAGTCATTATCATTAGATTGAGTAAAATGCGGTCAGTAACAAATGCAGCTAAGGAAGACTGAAGATGGAATGAGTCAAAAAAGATTTATGAGGCAGAGCATTCACAGAGAGAAAAACGTGCAGGATAGCTGATGAAACAGTAGCAGAAGATAGCACTGGAATAAAAGACAATTCCCTTCTTTTTAATAGTGTAAAAAAGTTAAAGAGGCTTAGTTGCATCAGAAAAGGTACATTAAATCTACAGGGTCCAACTGCCAATTTTGTAAATAATGTATCTCCTACTCATACATGTATTTTCTAAGAAGATTTGATCAGGCTTGAGAAAGTAGAACACAACAACAAAGATTGCTTTGACCCTTGGAGCAGGCATACCAAAGCAACTACATACTGAACAGAAAAACCTGACCTGATGCTTGCTAGAATAAGTAAGTTTATTATGCATTAGTCTTCTTATGGGAAGAACAAATTCATGTAGTAGTTATGTTGACATTTTTAGACATGCTGTTTCTCTGTTGGTACATTATATATGCTCAGGATTGTTCCTAGCTTAAAATGAAGTACTGAGAATTTTTCAGTAATACTAATTACACAGAACGTGAAACAGGTAACAGTTTGCTCTTATGAAGTATAGATAATGAGTTTGACAGTAATGTTATAAAAGGCTTTGTAATCTTTGTAATTAAAATGGTAGTATTTGTCAATGTTTGATGGTGATAGAAATTCGTGCATAGAAATTCGTGCAGAGTTCACCTTGTGATTAGGAAAATGTATCTCTTTTGCTCATCTCAAGGGAGCAAATTCTTAATTTTTCTTTGTTTTAGTATTTTGGGCTATTCCAGAGCAATTTTTATCAGTAGAGGACAGTTCATGTTTCTCTGAATCTCTTATGTCTTTGTAAAGTGTTAAGTAAAAACAGAGTTTTGTGGAAGACTTTGGCTTTTCAAACACGCAGTAGATAAAACAATATCCAAACAAACCCTTCATTTGTGACCCCCCCTCCTATTGCCCCCCCCCAAAAAACCCAACCTAAAAAGAAACAAGCAAGTAATGAAGTAAACTGTAAAAAAAACATGTTTTTCAGGACATGCTGCATTTTCTGCAGTTAGCTAAAAATCACAGAACTTTGTTGTCTGTCACAATTTGCAGCGCCGCATATTGGTGTGAACATTTTCATTTTTCTGCTTACTATTGATCTATTTGTTCTTTCAGTTTAAATTACTCTGTGTGTGCTGGAAGTCTTAGTAGATTTTCAAAGTTATGGGGGAGACTTTCATGAAGAAAGTGAGAAAGAGAGTGAAAGTTATATTTACATGCTGGCTGTTCCTTGATTGAAAAGAAAAACGTATGAACACTCCACTAGCTTAAAAAATAAAAAGATGATGAAAAAGGAAAGAAAAGGAGGAGTATGTATCTTTGATGTTTGAAAGGCGTAGGGGGCAAGTTCTCGTTTCTTCTTTGTCTTGATTCTTAGGCATCTGTTAAAGATATGTAGGTTGTTATTGTATACATGGATAAGTCAGTGTTTGCTAGGATTTGCTATTCAAAATATTTTTAATAGACTTATGCAGGTTTAAAATCTGGGTTCAACTAGCCTTACAGTTTTGCATCTTTTTAAAAGATGGCTTATAATATTGTCACTAGATGAATGCATGCCACAGATGTTTTTTGAAAATACTGGAATACAGCTAGTGAGCACTAGTTAAAAATCTGTGGGCAACACTTCTTTCCAGCACTCCTGTTGGAGCTCAGTACTTCCACAGAAAACTTCCTCAAATTTCTTAACACAAGAATTAATGAATACATGTAATTTCTACAGGAGCTGAAAATCTAAAGTTTTGTTACATTTCTTCTATGGGAAAGAGCTTTCAGTAAGAAGAGATGATTAAAATGGATCAATGGCTTGCACTGGTATGGTAAAAAAGTTTACGTAGTTGGCTTAGACTGAGATGGTTTTTAGTCAATTGTAAGGCAGCTCCTTTTCTGTAGACTCCTTTTTTGTTAATTACTTAGGATTTTCAGCTGCATTGCATGAGTAAAATTAGTAGTTTTGCAGAAGGTTGAACGGGTTGTAAAAAAAAGACCAACTGGAAGAGGAGATGGCCCATGAGACAGTAAAATTATTTTCCATAATGGGGACCCAGAACCACCTTAATAAGCTCTTGTTACTAGAAACAAAGAAAGCCAGTTTCTTTCCCTCTCCCCTGAGATGGAGAGTGTTTGATTTTTTGACAAGTGTATTGATCAAGAAGATGTATATTATACTATTCTGCATGTCCTGCTGCTGTGATTCTACTGCTTCTTCCTTCACACTAATGTGAATTTAAGGATCTGCCTGACACATATCCAGGTTTTGTGAAGTAAACAATGAAAGTACCAGATCTCTGCCATACTAGAAAATACAATTTACTAGTCTCCAAGGGTGAGGAGGAAGAACATATTTTCAGGAAAATGTTTCTGAGGAAAACCAATAGATGTAATTTGCAAATCCTAGCTATAAAAAGAGCATGTATCAAGCTCTCTTACTTGACTGTGAACAGAATACTTAGGTAGCTAAAGCTGATGGCTCTCGATTGCCAAAAGGGAAGAGCGTATGGGTGCAGTGTATGTCAGGTTTGCTTTCTTTTCTCTTTATTATAATATTGGCACTAACAAATACATTTTGTTAACCTACTACCCTGATTATACATTAAAATAGGGGAAGATGGGTTGGTAATTGGGATTTAAATATATGGTAATATATTTCAATTTAGGGCTTTGGGGTTTTTTTCCCAGTGTGATGGTGGCAGCGCACAAATAACCTATGGCTCTTGTGTTTCATGTAGGCATTTTAGTACATTATAATTAAATTTTTTAATAAATATTTATTTGTTTACACAAAAAGGCAGGTAATTGGTGCCATTTGTTTGTCAAATGCTTACCATTTTTTTTCAAGATTGTGAATGTTTACAGCTATGTTTGGAAGGCTGCAGTGCCATATTAATGTGCAGTTTATTCTCAACATACCACTTTTCTTTTAAGTTCCTCTAAACAGACCTACCCCACCAATTTATCTATTCCTTTTCCTTCAACTTCACTTTTGTCCAACTGTTTCATTTACAGAGGCTATTACATAGTTATTGTGCCTTTGAAGAGGTCTCGTGGAAAGTTTATCAAACCATGGGAGAGTCCAGATGAAATGGAACTAGATGAGGTACTGTATATGGTTTGGGGGGTTTTTTTGTTCTCCTTTATTAACGTAGCAATCTTGCTAGTTTTATGTAATTAACTCAATGGTTTTAAAAGTTTTGGTTGTCAGGATACTTTATATTGGTATTTGAATTAGCCTGTGGAGACTAAAACAAAAATTCAAATTACTTAAATGAGAAGACATTAAGTAAAGACATTAAGTTGCAATAAAGAATACCAAATGTCTGATATTTGTTGACACTAATATTTCATTCTTTTGCTGTTGGAAAGAGTGATGCAAAAGTGCAGGAGGTGAAATGAGTTGTCAGCAAAAGCTTAATCACCAACAATATGAACTGTAATAAAGGTCTGGTTCATTAGAGGTGTTTACTAAGTCTGTAACAAATGCTAAATTGTAATTTGTACTGCAGTTTAACATTTGACCTTCTGGTGGTGTTTTTACCTGATTTTCATATACTGTAATACTTCTGGTTAGAAGTAGCCTCCATTCTACCAAAACTTTGTGGTCAAAAATAAATGCATGAACAAGGAAGAAAAGAGCAATATTGTGTCATCATTTGAAACTATAAATGACATTAATCCAAAGGGGGGAACTACTTTCATTTTAGATATAAGCCCAGCAATGGCAGAAATCAATTCAGTACGTTATTGATTCAGTAATAATTCCAGGAAGAGTGGTATTCACCTCTGTTTTCTGTTTTACTGAAGGACAGTTTAGCTCATGCAAACTTGTCTTTCTTCTTTCAATCTGTAAATTTGTAGTAGTGCTAATGTTTATGATTTTAAAGCTCTTTCAAGGGCCCCATATGAGAGACTTTTATAAAAGTCAGGTGGTGGTATTATTATTGCTCTAGTTGTATCTGGCCAAGATTTTAGATGTCATTCTGATGCTATGGTAATTTATGCATGTAATATCTCTGCAATTCAAAGACCATAATCAGGTGCTTTTTTACTCCTGATATAGTGATTTTTTGATTGGATCCCATTTATTTTTCTATTTTCTTTTGGTGGATTCAAGAGTTTTATGTTACAGAGATAACCTCACCATATGCTTTGGCATAACACATTCGGCATAATTACTGGGAAGTGTTTCTCTCCTCCCATTGTCCAAATGGATATAAATTTCAGATTTTGCACCAAAATATAGGGAAAATAAAGATCTTCACCAAACTAACACTATCGTAGAAAGTATTCAAAATACAAACGGAATTCTTTCAGTCTTTATCACAACAATAGGCAAATCCTTAATCCGAGGATTAAAAACAACTGTTCAGAGGAGGGCATGATGACTGGCTGATTCAACCCTGTGTTTCTTCTTGAGCAGTTTCATTTATGTGATCATCTCATTTCATTCAATTGCAGCAATGGCTTGCTTTGATCTATTAACTTCTTCCCTTTGAAAGAACTTGGATGGTAAATGCCATCAGCTCATGATCATAGTCATAGGTGACATCAAATACAGTTAAACAGTAAAACTCTGACAGCCTCATCCGTACAGTAATGGAAACTGATTGAGTATTGCCACCCACTTTTAACATCCAAAGACTGTAGTCACATTCAGCAGCATTAATAGATTAAAGGATAGGTGCCAGATGACATTGAACTTTCTGGCAATTAAATTCTATGGGAATCTATGCTGATTCCCATAACAAAGGGCCATTTTAATCATCCTGCAAGTTGTGTTGCCTTAGTCTGTATAACAGATTGATAAAGAGCATTTATTAATTCAGAAATATTTGTGTCAGAATGGGCTGTTTCCCACTTCTATTGATATAATTGAGCCCACATTGTAGAATTAATGATGGAAGAAATAAGGTATGCATTCAATGGAAAATGAAAATTATTTCTGATAAAGAGCTAAACCCCTTGATATACCTTTTACAATTGCCTCCAACACATATAGCAAGAACTGAGTAGGGAAAAATGTTAAAAGCAGGTAGCAACTGCATATCATGCTAACACCTTCAGCTTCTATTATTTAGAAGACTGGTTTGCTTCCAGTTTGGAAAGTATGCTTTTTATTAAGTATACTATTCCTGACAAGCTTATGAACACACAATAAATACATTTGGAAAAAAATAACAACAACAACCCCCCCACCCAAAAAAACCCACCAAAAAACCTGAAAAAAACCCAAAACCAAAAAACCAGCAACAACAAAAAACACCCAAACAAACAAAGCAAACAAACAAAAAAAAGCAAACAACAAAAAAACCCCAACCAAACAAAAAACCAAAAACAAAACAGAACCAAACCAATGTGCTCCTCCCCCCCCCGCCCAAAGAACCTATTCTCTGAACAAATAGTTCCTTATGGTCAAGTGAGGATACTTGTGCATATTTATATTTTTAGTATGATCTCGGATATGTGTCAAGTATCAGAAATGGTTGGGCAATAGATTTTTCAAAGAACTATGTTCCAAGTACTTTGCTTAGATTGTCAGAAGGAAAGTATTTGCTAATAACACAGCTCTGGAATATTAACTGAATTACATAACTGGGCAGTCCAAAAAGACTCTTCAGCCTTATTGTAGTTACCTAATCTTCCAGTTCCTTGAACCTCATCTCTGAAAAAAACTAAGACAGATGCCTAGTTTTAAAAGAGCACATAATGGACTAGATGTTTGGTATCTGAAAAAAATAATTATCAGAGATTCGGTCCTTTTTTACTAACGCAAAATTTCATTTTATTTATCATGAGGTCTAGTGACTTTAAATAGGCAGGTCACGCAAATAAATGAAACAGAATATTATGATTTGCAGTAAGTATTACCTAGTAGGATTACTTTAGATCTGTAAGCAGTAAAATCTAAACAAAGATTTCCATGTTAAGTCTTAAGTGAATTCAGTAATTTTGTTGAAATCTGTGTATAAAGTACAATGGGAGATATATAAGCAAGTAATGATATTTGGCACCATCCCATTTACATATGAAACATAAATGAGGTTGGAGGTTCACCTGAGGTCTACTCAGTCATGTGTAATCAGTCTTACTGACAAAGTTTTTATCTTCACACAAACACACTAAAGTTTAACTGGCCTTTGGTGGTGAATAACCACCTTTGAAAAGTTGAACTGATTTTATTTGACTCAGGCTAACTAACTTTTAGCATTCATTGCCAAAACTCAGTTTCTGATCACTCTAATACTGTATTTCAGCATTGCATTTTCTTCCACTATATGTATTTTCTGTTACTATTTCAAATGCGAGAAATAATCAAGATCAAACATTCTTCTTTGCCTCTCAATCTCAGTCTAATTTTGATTGCAGTACTCCTACCTTATTTTGACATTTTATTATGAGTTATTTATAATCTAAATTGTAAATATGCTCTAATCTGGAAACATGATAAAGAATTTAGTTGAGGCAGACACACAACTTTAAATTCCAATGGAAATGATACATGGAAGTACCAGTTATAGTCAGGGATGGCACAAGCTGTATACCTCTACTAGAACTGTAGGATTTGTGGCTCCTGACTTTAAGCTAGCATACACTGTTGCTACTCTAGTATTTAGCTTCATGTTTCGGCACGATTCCAGACAGCCAGTGCTCAGCTCTCTGCATAGTCATTGTTATAAAATGCGGCATCATACAGAGACAAACTTTTCAGAGTGCTTCCCTCAGCAATTCCTATAAGGCCTGATCTAACCTGGAACCAACTTTGATTAGTCTCTGCCTCATGTTCTGCATTTAGTAACTCTACCTGGGGCATAGGAAGCTACTAACAGATGCGAGAGTCACCTTCAATAAAGTAACTAAACAGAAATCTCTTCAATATTACGGTTCTCTGCTGCCCTCATTTTTATACGACGCAAATTGACTCTAGCTGCTCATTAAACTATTTCGGAAGAATGAAAGAGAAATATGGACTGCTGATTGGAATAGTGTCCTTGAGTAATGAATAATGATTTCTAATCTCAAATTATGGCCAGTTCTTTTTTTGCTCAGGGGATCCATTGCACTGTACCAGCTTTTGTGTCATGGCATGGAAATTGATAGAGTTAAATGGATGTAAAATCTCTGCAACAGGGAACAGACTCAGCATTAGAGCTGGAAAGCAGTTGACTGGAAAGCAGTAGATCGTTGAAGGTATAACATCCAAATGCCCTCAATATTAAGGAAGACTGGATGCAAGTGGATGCTTGCTTTCATATCTGTCTGTAACCTTGAAATATTTAAGTCCGCGAGAAGGGGTATCAAAGTATTCAATATTAAAAGCTTCTTTCTCAGCAGCAGAGTGAATATTAGATTTCTTTATTTGCATTGGAATTGTTAATTGTGTAGTTACAAAATACAAGATCCCATGAGGGAAAGGCAAAAAGATATGCTCACTAAGCTGTGGCATAAATCAAGAGGGCATTGAAGATGCCGAAGGGCCTTGAGGGGAAGCCATTTGTGGAGTGGCTGAGGTCACTTGGTCTGTTCAGCCTGGAGAAGACTAAGGAGAGACCTCATCGCGGTTACAACTTCCCTGTGAGGGGAGGTGGAGGGGAGACACTGATCTCTTCTCTCTGGTGACAGTGACAGGACCCAAGGGAATGGTCTGAAGTTGTGTCAGGGGAGGTTTAGGTTGGATATTTGATAAAGGTTCTTCACCCAGAGGGTGGCTGGGCACTGGAATGGGCTCCCCAGGGAAGCGGTCACAGCACCAGCCTGACAGAGTTCAGTGTTCTCAGGCCCATGGTGTGACTCTTGGGACTCTCCTGTATACAGCCAGGAGTTGGACTCAATGATCCTTGAGGATCTCTTCCAATTCAGCACATTCTGTGAGTCCATGATTATGTGGAGAGCTTCCCTGACTAAACATGTACTTTAAAATTAATATATATAGTTAAGATTAGATTTTAGTATCTTTTTTTTAAATCTCCTTCTCACTCTGGAGATCTGTCTCCTCCTCCTAGCAATGAATTTTGTGCTAATCTACTGTACTACAACTGTTAGTATGCTAAAAAGACTAAACAACTCTATGACTTTAGAAAACTTTGTGATTTAACTATAAGACTACAGGACACTGAATAAGTTTCAAAAGTGAAAAACAAGGAAAACCATAAAGAGGCTTTAGAAGTCATTATTTATCACACAGGAGAAGTTCAGACTCCCTGTTATCAAATCAGACTAATTTTTGTGGAGTGGCTGTATATCTAAACAATAAAAATATCGAAGAAGCATTTGTCTGATTTAATAAGTAATTCATCAATAGATTATACTAGCTGAGTTTAAGTTCCTTTGTTAGTTAGTATATGTTTTCTAAGTTTGAGCCTAGCATCTAATCTTGTCACAAATGTACTGATGTAAATTTTAGCTTTGTTTGTCAGAAGAAGTGATTCAGTCACCATCCCTGGAGATATTTAAAAAGATGTGTAGTTGTGGCAGTTAGGGACATGGTTTAATGGTGGACTTGGCAGTATTAGGTTAATGGCTAAACTCAATCTGAAAGACCCTTTCCAACATAATTGTTTTAATGATTCTATTCTATGACCGACTTTATATAGATATGGATAGATAGATAGATACATACATACATACATACATATAAAATATGCAGTACAAGGTGTGTATTTATACGTGCTCAGAAAAGGTATATTGTTTTCTTATCCTTTCCCCACCTCCTCCTAGACACAACAGTATCTAAAAACTGTGTTTGTAGTCTGGGCACTGCAATTTCCTCCTAGTATCTTATCTTAACAAGAACGACAGGAAATTGGAAGATTTTGCAAGAATTGATTTAGTAATACTGATATGTCCCATGAAATGTGGATAAATTGTTTTTTATAGTTCCTGGTCATGCATTAAAATTTCTCATTACACTGTCGATAAGTTACATTAAAATTGTTTACAGTTATCTTTCTGTTCATGCTTGCTCTTTCTCTCTCTCCCCTTTTCCTTCCCTTCGTTCTAAAGCTGCTTAAGGAGATAGCTAGGAAACGCAGAAGCATTCGTCTTGGGAGGGAAGTTGAATTAAAGCCATATATTGCAGCCCACTTTGAAGTTCTTCCTACGGAATTCACATTGGGGGATAAGAAGCATTACGGTGGATTTGAGAATAAGCAACTGCAGAGTGGTCAAGAATATGTCTTCTTCGTGTTGGCTGTAATGGAGCACTCAGAATCTGTAAGTTAGTTAATGTTTTTCAATCTCGAAATTACCTTGCACCATCATGAAAACGTTTTTTTCAATGCTTATTCCACTTCCCTAAAGTTTTTTTTTTTGTTACATGTCAGAACACCTTTAAAGCAAATGCTTCCTAACTCAGTGCCCATTAATTCCTTAAACTCTTCTATTCTGCTTTCACCTTTGTGTGTTATTTCTGTGTATAACTGAAACCTAAGAATGACCTTTTATTAGATGTGCTGTGATCCTTTGAAAATTACATGCTGTGTTATTTGTGAGCATGGACACAGCTCCTGAGACATGAACTTTGCAGCAGGATCTTTCTCTAGGTGTTTAAAAGAATTGCTGCCTTTTGATGCTACCATTGAATAATGGTGTAGCATATACAGGATTCTTGGAAAAATCCATTGAGCTAGACACATGCACAGCTACCCTCTTTAGTTACAGTCATTCCAAACAACTTTATCAGTAAATTGTTTGAAAGTTAGAAAATAATTCAATAATAGGGAGAATTCCTGAGGTAAACTAAATAATGAGTTGTCATTTCTCTTTACTTAATTCATTTTGTAGTTACATCCCTTTATGGGTGAGTTAACCTAATGTGTGTAATGTATTAAAAAAGAAAAAAAAGAGGACAGATATAAGACTTCTGAAAGGTGCAATACATATTAGCATCTTAACTTACAGTGTGTAATACAGTACATTTCTAATTGGTAACTAAACCTGACAGGTACATTTGCAGGTTCAATCACTTGAAACTCCAACACCAATACTCTGAATTGTAGTCAAATGCTTGCAGTGTGTAACACTACAATTCCTTTCATGGTGTCAATGGACTGTGCCTACTTAAGCACAATGAGAAACTAGTTCCACTTTGGGTATTTTTGGATACATAGATTTACTTGAAAATAAAGTAAGTGCCTCTTGGAAGCTCTAACATAAATTCACTTTTTGACACAGGCTGCCTAGACAGATAATTCTGAAGGTGTTGCATCAAAAAGGTTCAAACTGGAGAAGGTAGATAGCTGCTGACTATGAAGTTAAGTGGCCATAAATGTGTCATAAATTACCTGTACTAAAATTGATCTTCTCAATACAAAGTGCAGTTTCTTGGCTTTTTTTAATATTAATTTAGGTATAAATGACCTAAATTTATTGCTTTTTTAGAAATCAGGATGAAAAAGTGGGAAGAAATAGGTTTGTAAACTGACACATAAGGCAAGACCTGTATAGGGTCCTGCTCTTGAAAGATTTCAAAAGACATTACTGTACTTAGGCTATGGATAATACGTGGTTTAGCATGCCATCTGAAACATTTATGTGATTGAGTAGCATGAGGTAGTCACAGACTGTGAAGAATTTTTAAGAGTGAGTGAGATTCAACTTTCAGTGACTTTCAGTGTTCCAGTGTATCAGTTCTCAGCATATATAGCTGGTTTTCTTCTAGGACTACAGGCCCTACTGATGTATGATTTGTAACTTGTAAGGGATGTCTTTCTTGATATTCTGATGTTACATTTTACATAAGGCTTCTTCTTCAGAGAGCACAGAATTTCTCTGTTGATTGGTAGAATAGAGAACTTTAATTAAAAGAGGTCATGGGAAGGTCTGAATTTGTTTAACTTAGTAAAAGGGGAGCTAGAGAGCTATGATTAAAATCCAGAAATATGTTAAGGATGTCATCAAGAGGAAGGAAAAAATAAGATAAATTTTTAAAATCAGAAATGAGTTTAAATTAGTCATTAATACAGGATGGTTGAAAATTGAAAGCAAAATCCTATTTATTGAAGAAAAGGTAGTAAGTGTTTATACTGTTGCCCTCAATATCCATCTATATCTTTTTCCAGGCATTTTTGCTGTCCACTCAAAAGCAAGAGGTTAAAAACTAAGAGTTTCTTCTTGTAGCAATGAACCTCTTTTTATCTTCTGAGAATACTAAACCTGGGGGAAAAAAAAAAATCAGTCTGCTTGGGTGTTTCAGGAGTGGAACATGAAGAGTCCCCAATTTCCAGACAATGATCACAGACTTAAAACATAGGGAGGTTTTGGTGCCAGGTGCCATGTGCAGTAAAATGCCATAATATAACTGGAGACTGTTGGCATAGGTGCTAGTTCAGTAAATGTAAGCACCTCAGCTTTGCCCATCCTAATCCTATATCACCCCCAGACACTGTTGTAGCCCAGAGCCCAAAACAAGGCCAAATGAAGTGTAAAAAACCATCTCTCCTTTGGTAACAGTTGTCCTGGCTTAGGGCGTCTATCAGAGTACAGTACAAACATAAATGGAAGCTAATCTCTTCTCCCGGTTATCTTACTCTGTCTTAGCTGACATTTCTGATCTACTACTGAATCAAGTTTTTAAGTCCTTTGCAAGAGCTGTAGCTCAAATCCTAGTTTAGTTTAGCTAATGAAGACACTCCAGCACAGAGAAGAAATATGTACAAACGATTCTCCACTTCTGACTTTCCTGTAACAGAGTTCTTAAAATGATCCAACTTTAGCAGGCTGGCTCTTCAGCCTCTCCAGTCCATAATTTTAACTCTGCACTCAGCTACAGATCAAATATCTCAGGTCAGTCAAGAATTAAAAAAAAAAAAAATTCTCTTATCACAGGTCTTATCCTAGGCCAGCTGGCCTTACACCATCTAGTAAAGCAAAGATTTTCAGCAACCTCTGTTGGTTCATAATTCTAGTTTCATCCTTATGAAAGACTGAGTGTTTAGCTTCCCTTCATATTCTACAGTGAATTCCCCCATTTTTCAGTCTTAAATTCAAGTTGTCTCCCCCTTGTGAAGGTATACTCTGTCATACAGTTTTTGACTGGTCAAAATGCATTGTGCTATTGCCATAAAACCCTTTTCAAGGAACCTCCTACATTCAGTCCCCTTTATCTATAATTCTGTCAAAAGTACCCTTTCATGTCATGCAGGAAGAAAGTGTAAAGCCAATATGAAACTAAAACAGAACCCAAAAATGGGTAACTGGTGGGTTATAATTCTCAGTGTCCTATTCATTTTCCCATTCTCTGCTTAAGTTCCAAAGTGCTCTGCAAGGACTATGCTACATGATTTGTCTGCAGATCACTGCTAATATGTGGAACACAAAATAAAGGTGGTAATAACAACATGGTTTTCAATTTGCAAGTTTGTATTCTACCTGGCTTCAAGAAAAATAGCATTTCCACCTTGCTGTGTTCATTGCATCATTATCTTTTATACATTTATCTTAGATGTGGGATAGTTAATATTTTAAATGTATTCCTTTGTGATTAAGGAAGAATTATTTTTATTTTCATAGACCATGTATGCAACAAGCCCATATTCAGATCCTGTTGTGTCAATGGATCTTGATCCCCAACCAATTACAGATGAGGAAGAAGGCTTGATTTGGGTTGTTGGACCAGTTCTTGCAGTGGTGTTTATCATCTGTATTGTTATTGCTATACTTCTTTATAAAAGGTACGTTTACCTTTTAGTTTTCTTACTATATATTTTCCCCTGTATATTGGTCACTTCGTAATACTGTTCCACACTGTATTTTTGTGCTACAGTAGTAACTGTCATTGCTTTGGGATATTTTGAAATTTATTAATGGTTTCCAGAATGCTGCAGAAATTTTTGACTGAAAGTTTCCAATAATTACAGGTATGTGGGTACATTTTTCTGCTGATGACACTATATTTAACACTTCTGCCTTTAAATGCTTTTTCCACTTCGCATACATTTGTATGCAAAGATACATTTGTATGCAAAGAAAATAAATATGTGCTTGCACATAAATATGTATGGAATTTGCACATTTGACTTTTTAAAACTTGTTTATAGATGTATAATAGTAATACATTAGGGGTTACATTCAGCTTGTTGTTAAATGTGATTTTCATCTCCACTCAAGCAATCTGAATTTTAACTTTTGACAGTTGGCCTCAATTTTTGTAATGTATCCATATGAATTTGAAGCTCTGATCTGAGAGATTAAAGAGACATCAAATAGCTGTTTCTACTAATCTTGCAATGAGATCAAATTCCACTCATTCTTCTTTCACTATGACACAGATGTAGTTTTGCTATTACACAAAGGACTTCCCTCGGCCTTAAAATATACTCAGTGAAAACTGTGTATGATGCCATAATTTTTATATAGCAGCCTTTTACGGTGTAAATGAGTTAACAGGGGTCAAGGTATTAAATCAAAACCAAAGAATAAAACTCAAAAAGGTTTTTTTAATTTTATATTTCATTCCTAATACATTTTGAAATATATTGATAAAGTATATTTGAGGAATATTATAAAGACACTGTAAATTTCTGGGGAGGTGGCACACTCAGAATAATTTTATTAAATGAAGTATGTCTTCTAAAACTGATGGCTATGATGCTGTTACCTGCACATAAATTTTTAAATACAAGCCTGTATCCTCTTCCCACCTTCAGTGTCTCCAGTCAAATACCTCTAAAGTTTCATGAGGAGAACTCTCTTCAGGTTTTGGAAAGAGTTCTCTGTTCAACAGTAAACAACCAGTCCAGAGTTAACTTCGCCTTTGTATTCCAAATAGATACACATTTATAGAATGGTTTTAGGGCTGTAATCATACTGCAGCACAAGACATAGTCTGCTGCTTGCAGGTGCTCTGTCTCCTGAATGTTTCTGTTAGTGCACAGTGTTAGCCAATATAATTAGTTAGCAACTCTGTTTCTGTCCATCACTTCAAAAACTGGTCATTGGAGACATGCTAAAAGCAAAATACTCCTTTTGTCTGAATATTTTGAAGTATTAAAAGTAAATTGTCTCCCCTACTACAAAAGGTATCCAAACAATAGTATATTAAGCAGATGTGCAACTGCTTCTGGAGTTACTAATTACATTTATGGAACCAAAATAACAATCTTCAAATCTATTACCAAAAAAAACAACCAAAAAAAAAAAGGAAATATTCCACATATGACCAGGTAAGACTTGCTTATCAGTAGTGTGAAGAGATTGTCATTCACTGAGAATGGGGGACATATTTTCCATCTGCTATTTACTATGTGTACTAGAACTGTTCGGGCAAATGTCCATATGTATTTATTTATTTTTCTATTTTCAGCTTTTTACTCTAATTTGTTAAACAGCACTGATCTGGCAAATTACCTCTGAGAAATTATGACTGCAGTTTTAGCAGCCTGTGGTCCTCTATGAGCTTTCATTTCTGTAAAAATGTAGTATATAATTGGATTTTTTTTTCAAGAGTAACCTGAATGCAAGCTTAGTGCTAGATTTTGATAGACTTACTGACGGTACAAGAGCAATGACAAGACAGTTGGGATATTTAACATATTGCTTAGAGAAAACAGTGAAATTTAATTTCTGAGCGAAATGAATTCACTGTGGCTACAGGAGTAAGATGGGAAAAATATGTTTAAAAAAAGCAGGCAAACAAGCAATTCTTATGGATACAGAAAATTTTATATTTCTAGAATATATGGAGGTTTGAGTGCAACAAGTATGATAGTGAGAAAAGAAAATGAAGGTAGAGGGCATCAGTCTAATTATGAACATATATACAAAAAATATTGAAGAGGATGTTGTTAAAGGATATGCAGTGCAAAGAGGACGACCAAGAAATGACTGTGTCTTCTGAAGTGCAAAGAGTAGTAACTCAAATAAAGGTCAACTATGCTTAATTCCCTTTGTCCATAGAAACCTTTGTGAACAGACTTGGACCACTAAGCTCATGATTTATAATACTACTTAGACATTTTAATTACAATCACAGAGAAATTATGACTGCAGTTTCCAAAAGAATTTTATGGGGAGAAGTCTTGCCCTTCTTTAAAACAGACATTATTAGATAGTGTGGATAAGTTGCATGGGTTGGTTTGAAGTGTATTTAACTGTGCCAAAGACAAGGAATGCATGTGTGAACTCTTTATTATTTGTTGCTAAGTTGTATAAAGGTTATTGCCTCTGCATTTATTATTCTTAAAATCTGAAAGCAAAGATATTTCATAGACAGGTTTTTGGCTCATATATTAGAATATAGCCAAAAGGTCATTGCAGCTTAGTAAGTAACAGTGATAGATGGGAAAAATACTGAAAGAGTACCTTTTATTGACATCAGACATACTTTCGATACAATAGCCAATACAGATGAGGCCAATTAATAAATATACTGTGTGCGAGCTCACGGATTCACAGAATCAAAGGGCCACACCTCTGGAGTCTGCCTCATCCCAGCCCTGTTCAGAGCACGGCCACCTGCAGCAGTTTGCTCAGAGAGATATCCATGCAAGTTTCGTATAGCTGAGAATGGAAACTCAGTGACCTTTCTGGGCAACCTGTGCCCATATTCAGCTATCCTCACAGTAAAAACTATTTTTTCCTGAGTTGTGGTTGACTATGTCTTAGCAAATGGAACTGACTTGGCCATTAACCAGTTCAGTGCTCTCTGTCCTTGCAGCAGTGAAGCCACCCTGCAGATGCAGTGAAGGGAGACAGCTATTTTGGAGCAGATCGTTCCATCTATTAAACTTTATAAACAATCAAATCAAGAGATCCAAGTAAATTAGATAAATCTCACTTCCTGTTTGGCCATTTTCTTGTGGACAAGAAAATAAATCTTTTCTTTGTTCAAACATGGAGTATCGTATACAGCATAGTAAGATGTATATCCAAAATCTCAAACAAAAGCAAACCTAGCTAGATAGATGGTGTTAGATAGATAGATGTTTCACCCTAGATGAAATACCTAACCTTTAGGAGGTCTGCTTGAGTCACAGTTTACATATATTTTAAGTGTGTGATACAGGTTCAATTACATAGGATTTTGTTGATTAGGGACTTAGTTAGTGAGTGTTAAAGAGCTCTAGAAATTGTATAGTGTTTCTCAGAAATGGAAAAACTAGATAGGAGAGTGAATGTACCCATGAGGCATCCTGTCATCTCATTCTTGTGTTTTGGATTTATTTTTCTTTTTTTTTTAACAAATGAATTTTTGTGGCTATTCCTCCTAGTTTTTAAGAAATCACAAATTCCCTAATTTCAGTTTTCCACTGATGAAGAGCAAAAAGTTCCTCATTATAGACCTGTCCATTTATAAGGAAGAGAAGTTAAAGCCACCTTGACAGACACTGTGTTGTTTGCTTTTATGAAGTGCAGCTTTTTGGTTGGTTCAGAAGACTGTAGCCTAAACTTAAATCTTTTGAACATAGTAACGCTGGCACTCTGAATTATAGCATCATAGATTAGTTTGGTTGGGTAGGGACCTTGAAAGGTCATCTAGTCCAGCCCCCTGCAATGAGCAGGGATGTCTTCAACTAGCTCAGGTTTCTCAGAGCCCCATCCACAGACCTTAAAAGCATCTGGGGATGGGGCATCCATCACCTCTCTGGGGAATCTAGTTAATTAGTGTTTCATAGCCCTCATCATAAAAAATGTCTTCTTTCTAGCTAGTCTGAATCTACCGTCTTTCACTTAAAACCATTACCCCTTGTCCTGTCATTATGGGCACTATTATAAAAGCCTGTCCCCGTCTGTTTTATAAGCTCCCTTTCAGTACTGGAAGACTGCAGTAAGGTCTCCCAAAGCCTTCCTTTCTCCAGGCTGAAAAATCTCAGCTCTCTCAACCTTTCCTGTTCCATCCCCCTGATCATTTTTGTGACCCTTCTCTAGATCTGCTCCTACGGATCCATGTATTTCCTGTACTGATGACCCCAGTACAGGATGCAGCACTGCAGGTGGGGTGTCACCAGTGTGGAGTAGAGGGGAAAAATCACCTCCTTTGACCTGCTGGTCCCCTGCTGAATCTTGAGATATAAGAAGAAACATGCTTCTAAAGGGAGAAAAAAACCAGATGTTAAAAAAAAGCACAGAAATGCAAAACAGGAGAAAGGGAAATCTTAAGTGAAGAATTTCAAAGACTTTTTCATAATGTGTGTATCTGGTCATTCCAGAGTACAAGCTCTTAAATGTTTGTAGAACCCCTGTTTATTATGATCAACACACAGAAAGATAAACACTGCATTTACAGTGTGTGTGTATAATAGGACATGTTGGTGAGAGATAATAAATTATTTTTCCTTTTTACCTGATCTTTATAGATCATAGATCACTACAGATCTCTACAGATCACTGTAGACCTCTAGTACATGACATTCATTCTAAATCTAAAAAGACGTGTAATACTTAATTGAAAAAAGATTTATGGTGCCCTTGCTTTCCAGGGTACCTTTAAAAATTTCTTGTTACTTCATTACCTGGTTTTGTAAAATAGTTTTAGAAATTTTCTTTTATTATTTTTTTAAATTTAGTACAACTCTTATGTATCTCATGTATTTAACCTTGTTCGTCACTTCCTTTTCTCTGCCTCTTCTCCCTTTCTCTCCTTCCCATTCCAGTCTGCTCTCCACTTTCATTTTTCCTGTCCTATCTCTTCTCATCCCTCTTCTCTCTAGAATGTAAGAGGGAGATACATCTCAGTGAGATGTAATTTTTCAATGTAATGTTAATATTACTTTCATGGCTCAAATTAAACACCCATTCTCCATTATCTCACTGGCTAAAATTTGAAGTCTCATTTCTTGGTAGATAGTGTTTAAAAGAGGTGTATTTTTCAACAGAAGATTCGCTTTGGACCTGACCTTGTGTCGTCCATTGATTCAATGATTTCCAAACGTTGAATATTTTGATGAGCTGTCATTTCTTAATTTGGTTTAGTTATATATCTTTACTGCAAATCAAAATTTCTTGTATCTCCTGTTTTCATGCTTATCCTCTGTGCTATTGGTCAACTAATATTTCACCTTTTCTTCCCTCCTTGCTGCATTAAAATGGAGCAGTAAACCTGACAGGTGAGAAGTGAAAAATAATCACTCTTCATTTAATACAGAAAAGAAGAAAAAAGAGAAAAAAGAAATCATCATGATAGTGATCTAAGACAAAGCATCTGTCAGTCTTAAGTGAATGTAGGCCGTAATCTGTCAATATGAGGGCAACTGCAAGATTTGCTATGTTATTTACAGCACTGAAAAGTAATGTAATACAAGCAGCAAAGTTTAACTGGTTTGGGTTTTGGCTTTTTTTTCTTTTTGTGTCTCCATGAGGTAAATTTTCAAGAGGTAGCAGAGCTCAACAATGCTTATATGGTTTTATTTGTGTTTTAGTGAAGTGAAATCGGTGGTTGTACACAACAACCAGAGTTCTTGGAGGAATACATGGTTGTAGTTGAAGTGTTAGCTGCTCTGAATGTTTGTAATGCTCCATACACATAAACTCAACGCTGACTTACAGTTCTACAAGTGAAAATGACACAGTGATACCATTTGTCCTTTGTGGAACTTTTTTTCCCCACCTATCTTGAAATCATTGCACAATCTGGAAGAATTGTGATGTCTTCTATAGGCTGGAGACATTAAAAAAACCCCAAGAATGATCCTCCAATTAATAATACATAATAAACCATTCTGTTATTCTATAAGTATTCAAAATATTCAGATACATGATTAGAAGAGATTTTAGTGCTTTTATTAGATTAATATGAAATTGTTGCCTGGTACTAACTTTCAAGTGGAAGAAAGTTAAATGGAGCTTGTCCCTGGACAGTCCCAGAAACTTAAGACTCCTAGACATAAAGAGAAGGAAATACAGGTTAAAAGACTTTTTGAAAGCTACATCACACATCTTTAGTGAGAAAAAAGAGTACCAGGGCATTGTGCTACTGTGATAGGGTTTGGAATAGTCAAATCAAAAGAAAGGAATCTCAAATGAGTTTATCCATAATAATTTTGTGTAAAAAAGACCAAAAACAAAATGAGATTTAAATTTTTATTGCTTCACTAAAGAGAAGTTAATACATATATTAAGGTATTTGCTGGAGAATAGATGGAGTGTTTTTACAGTAAAACATTTTTACTTTTTTTTCAATAAAACCATAGGACTAGTGACTTTCAAAGAATTCCTGTGGTGGTCTTGCTTTTGGCTTTTTTGCATAACTTTTGAAATCTCACTGTATGTCACCTGGTCTTCATTATTTCAAGAGCAGCAAGAAATTGACTGGAGTAATCAGATTTAGCATTGTCACATTGCAAAAAAAAAGCAGCATTGTGTTAACATAAATATTGGGCACCTGGAAAATATTCTGCTATCATTAGCCTTAAAATAATCTCAGTTCTGTTTTCACATAGCTCTTCTTCTGTTTGCTTCTTCATTTTATATTAGATAAAAAACATCAGCCACATTATGTTTTCATTCAGGACCCCACAGATATCTCGTGAAGAAAGATGACACTTTCTGTATAAGAATGCAGACTGGTTACTCTTCATGTAACATGGTTCTCCATGTTTTACATCAGATAATGCTACATACAGATAATGGGAGTCAGTTTTAACAAAAATATCAGTCAGAACACACGTGGACTCTGCTTCTCTCTGGAGAAAGGGAAAAACAGACAACTTTCTTTCTCTTTCTTTCTTTCTCTTTCTTTCTCTCTTTCTCTTTCTTTCTCTTTCTTTCTCTTTCATTCTTTCAGTTTGTTTTTTATTTTCCTTCCTTCGCAGTGAAAGTCTTAATTTGATTAGAAATATTCATACAGATCTAAGCTTTAAATATATGTAGATGTGATCAGACATAGGAAGATTACATAGTTTAGCTCTTAAAGAGATGAGAGGAAACAGCAAATTCTTACTTCCTAGAATGTAAAAAGAATAGATGTCTTCTGGAATTGATGTCTTCTGTACTGTTCTCTCTCATATTAAAAATACCTAAAGAATGCAAGTTTTTTTATATGTAATAATGCAGAGCTCTGTGTATAAAATAAGAAATATTTAATGACAATAACTTGGGGTGTTCTAGCTCAAGAGTTGGCTACTTTTTTATAAACATATAGCTAGGTAGCATTTAAAATAATGAATTGTCTGAATTTTTATAAGTTTAATGTTATAATAGTAAAGTATTAGGATGGAGGAACAGTTTAGGGCAGAATGCAGCTATTTTCTCTCTGACCATTTTGCCATTTCAAAGTGTAGGTTTTCCTACCCACCATGCATAATTATATTACCTTTACACTGAATCAAATATTTTTTCAGAAATAAACATCTTGCCTTCAGAATATAATTCTAACCACTCAGGCACCTTTGTCAAGCTAACACGTCTATCATCTGTTCATGTGTATTCACCTTCTCCATGCAGGAAGAGGGCTGAATCTGATTCTAGAAAGAGCAGCATACCCAACAGCAAGGAGGTCCCCTCTCACCATCCCACAGACCCAGTGGAGCTGCGACGCCTTAACTTTCAAACTCCGGGTAAGAGACAGTAATAATTCACTGAGAGCTCTGTGGTCACAGGCTGATTACTGATCCCGTTACAGAAAAGAAAGATGGATTGTTTGGAAGTATGTATTTTGATTGGGGGTGGTTGGAGTTTTTTGGTGGGTTTTTTTGCTGCAAAATATATTTCTTTGTTAGCTTTGGAAGTAATTCTGTAATTTATTTAAAAGAAAAGCCTGCATGAAACAAAATTGAATTTTTGTAAAGAAGAGCCCAAAGACTCATATTCTGTCTGGATGTGTTTTATGTGCTAAAATTGCAAGTTAAATCTAATAATACTAGAAAATATTTCTGGGAAATGTACATCCCTCTGTTTATTAATGATATTTTTATGGACACTTCTTTGAAAATAAGCTTCCCTTTTATCTACTGCATTATCAGGTAATATGTTAACATCATTGTGAGTTCCACTGGTTTGCAAATGTACAGTACAGAGGAGAAATACATAACTAGATAAATGGTCTTGTCTTTGAAAATAAGGCTACATGTTACGGTCAAGGAGGATATTAATATATCAGTAGTTCTGAGGTCAGAAGCAACACATTCCCAAATATTTTATTGAATGATTTTTTTCATTAATCACTGTTAAAACTGTTTAATCTAATAGTCAAGAAGCACTAAGAGACAAATACTTTAAATTGTATTTTTACCACCTTTGTAGGAGTCAACTTTACTTAAATTGGCTTTGTTTTGATCAAATTATATCCCAGTAGACTTGTTTTCTATTACAATATGTTTGCACTGAGTCTGATGCTAATTAGGTGTTGAATCTTCATGAGCCTCATGTTTTTGTCAAACTTACTACATTAAGTACAAAAGGTAGTGAATTCAAGTCCATAAAAGAAGGAAAGTAAGTGCTTGAGATGCTGAGGATTTGCTGCTGAAGTTGACATACTAAATTCTACTTAAAGGGTTAAGTGAATTCCTGTCTTCTAAACAGTGACTGCATTGAGATAATGTTGCCCCAGAAGGAGTGTATCTGCAGAGTAATGGACGTGTCTAAAGACCCACACTTCATGCACATGGCAGAAGTAGAAAGGGAAGAGTCTGGAGGCTTGAGTTTTGTTCCAGCCTTGCTTTTTTAGTCTGTTCCAGTACACTGCTCCTAGCAGCTGGGGCAAATTAGGTGTGTTTTAGGAGCATGTCTTCTAATTTAATTTCATCTTGGTGTGGCAATCCTGTTGACATGCTCTGGGACCTGTCTACCATAGGAACTTAAATGCAGTAAATGAAAATAATTGAAAGTTTTTATTCAGTGTCCTTCTGAGGCTACAATTTTAATGTAGGCTCATTATTTCTGGGTAGAGTTTTCATCTGTTACTCAGCACTTTCATAAAAGTTTTAAAGGGTTTTACAGTGAAAGAAATGTTCATATAAATCTTTGAAACATGGGAAGAAAAAATATTGTTCTTAATATGTCTAGCTTATGCCTAAAACAAGTAGTTGTTTGTATATAGTTATATACTGACTAGAGTAAATGGCTTAATAGAATCACAGAATTTTTTTGTTTGGGAAAGATCTCTAAGATCATTGACTCCAACCATTAACCAAGCACCACGATGTTCAACAATGAACCATGTCCTGAAGCATGACAAGCACATGCTTTCTGAATGCTCCAGAGCCAGTGATTCCACCACTTTCCTGAGCAGCCTGTTCCAATGCCTGATGACCCTTCCATTAGGAAGAATTTTTTCCTAATATTTAATCTGAACCTCCCCAGCGCAGCTTGAGGCCATTTCCTCTTCGCATATCTCTTGTTCCTTGGGAGAACAGACTGCCCCACACATGGCTCTTTTCAAGCAGTTCCAGAGAGCAGTAAGGTCTCCTATCAGCCTACTTTTCTCCAGGCTAAGCACCCACAGCTCCCTCAGCTGCGTCTCATAGGACTTGTGCTCCAGACTCTTCATCAGCATTGTTGCCCTTTTCTGGACATGCTCCACCACCTCGATGTCTTTCTGGGAGTGAGGAGCCCAAATCTGAACACAGGACTCAGGGTGCAGCCTCACCAGTGCCATGTACAGGGAGACAATCCCTGCCCTGGTCCTGCTGGCCACACAATTGCTGATAAAAGGATGCCAGGATGATCTGCTCAATGACCTTCCCCAGAATCTGACAGGCCTGTAGTTTCCTGGATCCTCCTTCCTGCCTTTCTTGTTGATAGATGTCCTATTTGGAAGCCTTCAGTCTACTAAAACATCCCCAGTTAGGCAGGACTGCTGGTACGTAAGTGAAGGAGGCTGAGTGAGTACTTTAATCAACTCTCTTGCTACCCTTGGGTGTATCTCATCCAGTCCCGCACAATTGTGTGTATAAGTGTGTAGCAGGTTGCTGGCCATTTCTTCCAGGACTGGGGGGCTTCATTCTGTTCCCCATCCTTGTCTTCCAGCTCAGGGGGCTGGGTACCCACAGAACAGTTGATATCATTATTAAAAATTGAGGCAAAGAAGGCATTAATTACCTCAGCTTTTTTCCTCATCAACCATCACTATGTTTCCCTCTACATCCAATAAATAATGGAATAATAAGTAGATATATAAGCCTAATTTTCTGTGCTGTATTTATTTAGATGCATAATCTTACCTATCTATTTAGTATTCATCATAATTAAAATGAAACGTGAGGAAAAAAACCCTGCTGCCAAGTGCTAATATATAAAATTAATTTATTGTAATTAATTCTTAATTTACATTGAGATAGTAAAGTTATTAAGAAATGGCAGAATTTGTGGCACTTGTAGACACTGTAATTCCACCTCATTGATCTGAAAAGAACTGGAGAGGATTTAAGGCGTACATCTTCTTGCAGGGCTATAGTTTATCTGTGAAGTTTGCAGTTTTCTGTGAAGCTATTTGAGCAGAATATGATCTGTTTCTGCTAGGAACTCTTCTTCTTTCCTATAATCCTTTTCACAGGTTGGAGAACTAAAATTATTATTAAAAATACAGTACAGATATCAAATTATGATCTTTTTCCTGTTATTGTACTACGTAAGACTCCTGGACACAGCTCAGGCCATTATACTACTCAGCATACAACCAAATATCAAGGAGAAAAATCTTACCCCAGAAGATTTGTCTTACTCTGTTACACTTGCTAATTAACATGTTCTTAGTATGTAAACAGTCACAGTGAAGTCAAGGTACAGTTCTTGTGCACAATTTCAAAAGCCGAATTTCCCTTAACTCACATTAACTTCAATTAGGGCTACCATGTCATTAAAATCTGGCTAAATTTAGCTTAGATGTTTAGATCGTGCTGGAGTGTTTATCCAACTCCCAACCAGCAACACACCATCAAATAACATGCAATAGGAAATTTTTTAGGATGATCCTAGAGAAACTACAGAAAGGATATACATTACAGATACCAGATTTGTTGGGTTTGTTGGACTTTCACTTTCAGATGTATGGGTTTTACTTTCTACATGGTAGCAGAACTAGATAGTGGGGTACCGCAGAGGAGGGAACTAAGGGAAGGGCTGATGTGGTTGTGTGTTAGGTTCTTTTTACTGACAAATCTGCTGTCGCCCTCATCCAGTGAGGCATTTCTCAACATTGCCTACAGATAAAATAAATGACAGAGCGGTGAATGTACTTTCAGTACAAGTGCATCAAGGTAGATGATTTGACATAATTGTTATTTTAATTATTTATTTCTTTAGATTATTAAAGCATCCACAGTTTGCTTGGAGCTTTCCCGGCTTCCAGTGGGAGAGGAAAAAATTTTCAAATGGATCTGTAATGTACAGAAGTGTTAGAGAAAAAAGTTCTAAATTATATTGGCATATCTGGACTGGCAATTTTCACTTGGAGAGGTGAATGAGACACTCCTATAAAATTATCAATTGTCATAAACTTTAGTATATTAAAAGATTTCTAAACAGCCTCATTCCAAAAATGCTATCAATCATATATTTTGTATATAAGACCTGAGCAGGTATAGATATCAAAATAATTTGAAAGCTAAGTCCTTGGGGTAAATTTGAATTTCTAGCCACAATTAATAAATTATTCCCAATACAGGTGATTAGGTATAAGTTTTTGACAGAAAATATGGGAAAGCAATATTTTTTCTTTGGTGATATTTAGAGATTCATTTCAGCACAAATACGTTTTACTTATCATAAAATTGTCAATTCAGCGTGAAGATGTCATAAAATTTCTCAGTCAAAACTACCAGCACAGGAAATGTCTTGCTTTCCTTTCACTTTTTATTGTCATGTCATTAAAGAACTACATTCTTCAATAATCTAAAGAGACCTAAAGAGCTCTAACCTAAAGAGTTTCCCATCTTACCTTGTTCAGCAAGGATCCAATTCATTTCTGGATTCCCCCCTCATTGGATGGAGTAACTCCATAGATAAATTACACATTTTGCCTTGGCATTTGGAATAGCCCACTGTTCTGTATCTGAGAACAAGACCCCATGCCTGTGTGTGTTATCCAAAAATGTGTATGTGTTAGATAAGCCCATATGCCAGTGAGTGGGTCACAGCAGTGCCAAGTTCTCTTTGAGTAAACATGAAAATACCCAGTCTCAGTAGGATTTCATTTTTAAGTCTGTTATTCTTCCATAACTGGAATAACTGAGGAAAAGTCTATCACTTTCTTACCATTCTACAAGTTTCCTGTGAAACATGGGATTAAAATCATTAACCTGGTGCACAAATTTTAGAAGTCTCTATGCCACGTGGGAAACTTAAGATAAAGAAGGGGTAATAATTATACCTCACAAAAGGTTTCATCAAATAAGGTAGCCTGGTCTTGCAGAGGAAAATTAACTGAAATTAAGTTGTTTGAGTGGGTTCTGAGAGATCCAAGGCTCAGGGAGACTTCAATCTGCCAATCAGCCAGAGAACTAAATTGAGTCATGCCTCAAAAGTGACTGATTTTTTTATCCTCATTTAACTATAAGATGTGTCACACTTACAAGTAATTTTTGTAATTGGGTGCCAATTAAACTATTATCTCATTATATCTTATGAAATAAATAAGATGCTTTGAAATACAAGAAAAATAAATAGAGCTATTACAGCTCTAAGTTAAAGACTTTTTTTTTTTAATTAGATAAGTGCTCAATAAACACTTATTCCCTGAGTTGCTAAGGAATTTCCACAAACTTTTTTTCATGATAAAGCAGAAAAACTATAAAACATGTTCAGAGGGAAAGGGTGCAAGTAAAAAAAAGGTGGGAAAAGTGATGTCTGGATTTAGTCACCTGCTTTGCAAGACAGCAGGAAACTTCTTTGTGTAGCTTATCCTCTCAACCACCATTTGTGAGAATCATGGCAATGCTGAAGGAAATACTATGCTTTGTTTCTGTGGCAAAAACAGCCTAAAATGCTTTCTCATAATGAGTTTGTCATACATCATGTTCATAGCTCTTCATATGAACATGTCTCAGATGGAGGGCTAAGGCACCTGAAAGAGGTACAGGCTTCAGATGGATTTTAGACCATAGTTTTTGTAACATCTTATTGTATTTAATATTTTTAGATCAGGATCTGAAAATTAAGTTTCCCCTTTTCTCACTATAGGTGACCTTTACATGTCACTCAGAAGTGGTGCTTCTGCTATGAGGCTATGGAGATCCTAAGTCTCCTTGTTAGAGCTCAGTCTGTGATACAGAAGAACAGAAACTGTTTTCATTCCAGAATAGTTGATCAAGTTTTGAAGAACGTAAAATCTTCTGGAATAAAAGTGGCAAAATTTTACAATGTTATAGTTACATCTGCAATTATTTTAAAATAGCTGTTGCAGAATGATATATTTCTCTAGAGATGGTCTTGTAAATTTACCTCTGTAATTTCATGTTCTGGCCTAGCTCCAACTCTGTGAAAAAGAAATTTTAAAGTAACAGTAATTTTTTTCATGTACTAGAGACATTCTTGATAAATTTTCATGAATGCTGAATTCCTGCTGAATACCTGTTGAATCAGGGTTATCCTTACTTTTTTCCATTTCCCATGTCTGAATTTTAAGTAGCTATTTTTTTTTTCTATCTTTTTGATAAGGATAAGTCTCAACAACCACCATTACTGATTCCTTCCTTTTCTATAAAGAGATATCTTAGTCAACATAGATTGGTGTTCATAGAACATAGAAGGTGTTCTGTGTTATTAAATAAAAATGAGGAGTTTGTAAAGTCACAGACAATTAATTCAGTGTGGACCTAAAGTAGCACTCATTTCCTAAAGAAATTTCTGTGACAATCATGTGTCACATTTTCACTTCATGTAGACTGTAGTCTGTATACTAGCAGATTTGCTCTTTGGTTAAGTTCTAATGTTGTTCTTGTTTATTGTGGGTATGTCAACCTACAGTTCCAAATTGGTAAATAAATGTGTGTTTCATAAATGTTTCTAAAAGCCCTTATCATAAAACCCTGACAACAAAAGAAATCCTAATTTAACGCGCTATTGACAAGCCTAAAACACCCACTTGATTAGCTGGGATAAAGGAATATAATTAACAGGTTTAATGTCTGTTAATATGCAGATGAATTCTGACCTTGCTCTCTTAGATCTCCTTGAAATTGTGGCACAAATGTTATTTCATGTTCCTTAATCATATATTTACCACAGATTAACCAGAAGATAAGTCAACACTGTAATCAAACCATACATTGTTATTTAATTCATGTAAAGGGGTTTCTGCTAGGCTGCATAGGACCACTTACATTTGGCAATCTTCTACCAAATCTGGAAATAAAAATTTTTAATGGGTACAATTTCAACTGTGTTTTGCATGTGGTGATTTTGGGGGTTTTCTTTTCTTTGAGTTTCCAGGTGGTTTTTATCTCTTTTTTTTTTTTAAAAAAAAAAAGAGATACCCTATTTAAAAGAGATTCTGAAAGCATGTTTTCAGCATGGTATTTCTTTTGACTTTTTAGCATGTCACAGGATCTGTTGTAGTTTAGCTGTATCTTGTCTTTAAGTTTTTGTGTTGTCATATGTTATGTTGATTGGTGTGGGAGTGTGTCATCAAATAAGTGTATTTTCTTATTTGTAGCCACAAGAAGAAGTGAGTTTAGATGTATTTTAAGTGGGATCTTTTGAATAAAGTTCTACACCTGCTCAATAGGAGCCTCATGCTTTTGCATGAGATGTGATGACATCTTAGATGTTCATTCATAGCATATTCTGTTATGATTCACAGACTGATTACATAACAAAAGTCCTCCAGCAGTTCTTTTAAAAAACAGCTACTTTAATCATATCAGTAGAGCACATTTTATATATTTAAAGTATGAAAATAGACCAAATGCAATTACTTCGTAAGTTACCTGCCAAATATTATTTGAGGAAATTTATTCAAAGTGTGATTGCTGAAAATGAGTCGTAGAGGAAGGATTTATATGCAGTTAAAATTTGTCATTTTCTGAAGTTGTAAGTAGTTCCTCTTTTTGCCTTAGAAAAATTTTCCTTCAAATTTCATATTTTCACAAAGTGTTTAATGTGAAATCTCCCCTTGGAAATGTCAAGTGGCATGTAGAGAAGCATATAAACAAAATAATTGTAAAAAAGAAATCATGTTCAGCATCTCTAAAAAAATATTCCTTCACAGTAAGTTAATTATTATGATTTGTTTTCATGATGCTGGTGATTTAGTCAGGTTCATTGTGTGATGAGCGAGTCTCATACTCACTGGGTTTATGTCCTTTATGTTTACAGTAGGGGAACTGCACCTTTAAACATCTTAGTTGAGTTACCAGACACTGTTTTGTGCATGTCTGAAGTGCCTGTATGTACAAGATTGATTGATTATGATGGTCTATTGCTGTTACTAATTTGTTTCCCATTTCCGATTGGCTTTTACTTTTTACAGCTTTGAGCAGTAATTCAGTCCCCTACGCCTCCCTGATTGGCTCTGTGTCCTCCCTCTCTAGCCAAACTACCACTCAGTCCTTATATGATAATAACTCTCTCCCACGATTCGCTCGAAAAGGTCTAAACATCTTTGTCTCTATTATTTTCTCTGTTCAAGCACTGTTTTAGATGTACATCAGTCCACCTCCATTTCTGGATCAATCTAGAGTTCTCTTGTGCCTTTTCACTCACATATTTTCCATGGGGGTGCTTGATCTGGATCAATCAGTGTAATTACTAGATGACTGTCACCCACACTCATTTTGACAGTAGCCAAGTCCTAAGTAAAATTTGTAAGAAAATGGGAGAGAAGCAGAGCTGCATCAAATAAGTTAGTACTTAGAGACTAATTTTTTAATTGAAATTTCTAAGGAATCTCCCCACTGATCTGAATATTCTGCTTTGTTAGTTGACTGACAACTTGCCTTAATGTCTTACCATCACAGATGTGCTATGAAGATTCCATGAAATATATATGCATAGGGTCAGAAGAATTAGGGCCAGTGCTGCTGGACATTATTTTGGAGTCTGTTATGACGCTTGAAATGTCAAAGAATCCAAAACAAAACAAGAATTAAAACCAAAATTAATTAAAACACATGCTACAGTGTGACTGTGTTGTAGCCACATGGTCATTTTCAGCTATGTTTAAAGGAAATGCAGGTCAACTGTCTTAGGCATGCTCTTGAAAGTCACGGTGACAAAGCAAACTGCATTGTGCAACATGCCTTCCAGCTTGAGCCCCCTTGAGTCATCAGTGTTTTCCTTTTGTAATTTCAAGAGATCCTGGGGTTCACTAGCTTAACTTTTTCTTGCCAGCTCTGATTTCTTCCCAAAGCTGTTGAAACCTCACTTTCATTTTAGGTGTGATAGTATAAAATATGAAGAGAAGAATGTAAGCATTTTGGAGAAGGCTCATGAAGACTAACAGCTTGAAATAAATATGTTCACAAAATTTTGCCTGTCAAATCTTAAGCTGGCAGATTGTTCTAGTTGACCCCACATCTTTTCTGTCTTTTTTTTTTTTGCCTTGCTGTCCTAAACTCCCTTATACACCCATCTGTACTTCCAATTCCAAGCTCTTCTTCTTTTTCACTTAGTATCTTCATCAGTGGACAAAGATGTTTACACCTGAAGTAGATTGTAGGTACTTTTAGGGGTTGATAATGGGGTTTCAGATTAAGCACGTTTTAAGGTACTAGTGCAGTCAGCATGTGTGTCCAGCCAAACTGTACAACCCCTGCCTCTACAATCTGCTACTAGTGAAAACATTTTTGAAGTTCTAATTGTCTTACGTCTAATGTTGTCTTCAGTGGCTGTTGTCTAAAACCAGTGATGCATGTTGTTCTAGTCATTCATAGTTGCATGTCAGTCACCTCAGAATTCCGTGAAATATTTAAGTATTTCTAATTTAGAGTACGCAGTCAGTCTTCTAGACCTTGATGCATTATTATTATTATTATTAAAATTCAAGCTTTCCATTTCATTTTTTATGCTTTATTTTATAAGTTAGCTTTATGTTGGTTTAGGTTTCTTTTTTTTTTTACCTTTTCCTTTGCAGGTTCAGGTGTCTCTGGTTACCCTGGTAACCTTCATTATTCAAGTTCATTTTTCTTGATTATGCATAAGTCACTTTGTTTTCTGTCAAAACACTATTGTTTCCCCTTTAGGGCTCTTTCAATGTCTGTTTCTCAGCTCACATTTCCTCATCTAATTCAATAGAGTTTTCATTTCATGCATTGCGGGAGAAGGAGTTTGAAATGACATTAAGAGTCATTACTCAAAGCAGAGGTCAGCATCAGGTCTAACTGTCTCATTTTTCCATGCCTAGCTAAACTCATTGACTCGTATGACAGTAACTCTTTTCTCTACACTAGGAATGTTAGCTTTGGGAATATGCTTGGTGACTTCTTTTGATTTGGCTTCAGAATTCATCTATCCAGAGCATGTCCTGCTTTGAGTAACCAAACTATTTGCCTGCTTCTCTCACATATGACATCTTTACTACTTACACATTTGTAGACATTCTAACTACTGCATTTTCTAAATTGTAGAGCAATGACATCACTGCAGTTTACTTTAAATTTTGTTCTTCTGTCTTGTTCAACAGGTATGGCCAGTCACCCCCCAATACCTATCTTGGAACTTGCAGATCACATTGAAAGATTGAAAGCAAATGACAATTTGAAGTTCTCACAGGAGTATGAGGTAATTTTCCCCACTTCTTTACTACTCAAGTTGTCATGTTTGATTTTTCCCAAGACTTCTCTCTGATATGGTGCCAGGTTTGTATGATACTAAAACCAGGATAAAAAACTGTAAAACAACTACATTGGAGAGGTGGCTTCTTTGCTCATAAAATCCTGGTCTCTTTTTATAAGGATACCTGTCAGGCAGATTCCATGGACACATACTTGAAGTAGTATGTGAATGATACAGCACTTAATTGTTTTAATATACACAAATATCTATATTTCCTGCAGTTTAAAGATCCTTCGTTTATTTTAAAAATCTCCAGTGTAATGTTGGAGAACACATACAGCCAAAGCTCCAAAGAAGATTCAGTCCACTGCTTTAATTTTGCATGAGATAAAAGGATTTGCAAGTGCATGGTGTCTCTTCTAATGGAACAGTTTCAGGACATTGTATTTTCCTCCTGTCAACAATAGCACTTTGATAAATTGTGAATGATGGACTAGAAGAGCATGAAAGATTTTAACTGGAAGAGAGTAATCATTTACAAGCCACCTTGTCAGTAACCCGTGGAGTATATAGGTATTGCTATAGTGGAGAGTAACAGCCTCTCAGGTCAGTAATTTGTGGCTAAACGGACATAGGGAGCCATCCATTAAACCCAGTAAATTATAGCTGTTTCTTTAATGCCAAAATATTGTCTATGTCAAAAAATACGTGAATCAAGTATGCACTGAACCATCAGTGAAGAAGTGTTTCTTTAGATCAGCTATAGGTGATCATGTCAGTGATCCAAGGATTAGCAGCTCCCAGAGGGATCACTGACAGTATTTTCTTCATAGTCTGTTGTGTCACTAATCCTTGCTTAAAACCCTCCAACACTTTGTTAGCATGGTGAAGTAAAAGCCTGTGTTGCTCTTATTTTTTTAAAGACTGCACATAAGTTGCATTCGAAGGTTCATACAGACGTTGGCAGTGCAATAAGAAACACTAAAGATGACTTTCACATGTTATTTTCATAGTAACATGATACTGCATGGTACAGTAACCCTATACATTTCCATTGTATTTTAAAAGTCCTGACGGAAGATGTTAAAAATTAATACTAAGTGCTATGATAAAGAACTACAATTGCTTATTATTTAATTGAATGCACTATTCACAATGTCGTTAAGACTGCTTTAAAAAATAATCTCATGAGATACTAAAAGGAAAATACAGTTTCAACAATTCCTGGAAATAAATTTGTTTGACAAGCAATTTAGGATTGCTGTTTACTGTTGAAATCACAAAAAACATGGAAGAACCTTCTCAATTTTCTGTGTGTAAACCTTGTGTTCTTAAGTATGAAGATTGTAGCATATAAACAATCGGACAGGGAAATTTATGTAGCAGAATGTACACCATAATAAAAGATAACATTTGGTACAAATTTTAAAACCATTTCCTGTTGTATTATGGGCAAATTAATTGGTTTTTTCTTTGTAGGAAATTCCAAGTCATTTACAAGTCATATAATGTAGTATAATTGGTATACAAATAAACAGTTCAGCTGTATTACATCTTGAACATGGTGTGGAGATGACATGGTTTTCTTATGCTGTAAAAATTTTGTTGTTTTATGTTATGTCTTTCTTAATTAAGTAATTAAAATCATCTTGACAGTGTAATTTTAATAATTTATAACCAATATTGAAAGATACATTAAATCATTAAATTCTTACTATCTGTCCCTGCAGAAGTTTCTCTAGTCTATGTAAACAGGACAACTTCCACATTCCTTTTTTTTCTTTCATTTTTTCTTTTTTTCTTTTTTTTCTTTTTGTCTTTACTAAACATACTATCTGGAGCAGAATGGTCAGACATTCAAGATTGAAATATGGGCAACTGTGGTTCAACATTGAGCTTCATTCCTGTTGCTTTGCCCAAGAAGGTTCAACATTTATCTTTGAAATTGCAGCTTTAGAGATACCTCTTCATTTCCATCTAGTCCAAGATTCATCCATTTTGAAATAGAATTAGTAAAAAGCACCATTATTTGGTTTCATGGTCTAGGCTAGGCAGTGGACTAAAGCTGCAGTTTGATGATCACTGTAAGTCATCTCCGTGTCTTGGCCGTGCATTCCTGTTGTCTCTCTTGTGCCAGTCCTGGCACTAGCACATGTGCAGCTGTTCAAGGATTATCTCAGGAAATAGATTCAGCTGAAAACTAATTGTTTTATTTTTCTTTGCTGTTTTCAGTTGGATCAGGTCCCTGAACTAGCTCACCACATGTCTGCTTAAGCTCTAGTGCCAGCAAAGGGAAGTGGTGGGTATATTTGTGGTCAGGGATTGGGACCTTCTACTTCAGCAGCAGTTCTCACCAACATCCCTTAAACAATCCCTTTTTAAATCTGATTGCAAGGCAGAAAGAGGTACAGATGGTAACAGTTCAGTTATTATCACTTCAGATAATGCTAGAACTGGTGAGACAGAAGGAAAAAGAGCTACTCCTCATCTTCAAAATTTCGAGGTTTTCAGGAAACCACTGACCTTTATTGATACCAACAAAATCCTCCAATTAATTCCTGTCTAGGGAAGCAAATAGTTTTCATCAATTACTACTGATGATTTCCGTTTGGTTTTTTTTTTTCAGTAATGCCCTTTCCTCCTTGGCAGTCAGTTATTTTATTTTATTTTTTATGGAATTGTTTGCATTGCATGGATGAAATTCTTCAAAGATATATTGATAGTATATAGTAACTGTTACGACAACTCTGTGATACCGTAAAATAAAATACATATTGATGGTTTTCTGGTAAACTGACTTTTCTTCCTTCTATCAGGAAGTTAGCTCCATATCAAACGGATGTTTCAATTATTTTTTTAGCACAACCTACTTTGATTGCCACTTCTGAAGAATTACTAGTTTCACCACACAAACACATCTTTTCATTTTCTAAGCACCCTTTTCAACTGTTCAGAAGTGCCTGAATACTTGTTCCTCTTCCATCCTTCCTTGTGTTCCATCCACTTACTTTTGATCAGAATTTCTGATCAAAATTCAATACAAGTTTGTTTTTTTCCTTTTGGAAAAGTATTACTTCTTGCCTGTTTCCACTTTCTCTTCAGACAGGCAAACCTCCCTGTCTCTTCAAAACTAGAAAAAGAGTCTCCTCTGCTGAGTTATACCCTCTGGCACTTTTTTCTAATGAAACCCTATAACTTCCTAACACTTCTGTGAAGAAAAATTCACCTGGACCATGAGTCAAGACAGTATTGCTTTCTTCAAATAATCCTAAAGTGAACCCGCTGTTGTCCATTCACCTGACAGAAAGCTTCACAGACAGGATGTTTACAGGGTGTTTCTGGTGCAAAACTTTTTTGTGGTGTTCAATATTTTTCCTTTTTTTTTTTTCCCTGAGAATATGTTGCTTTCATTCCATGTGAAATTTAATTGAAAACAAACCTGAAATTGCCATTAAAGAAACAAGTCTAATCTCCCTTCACTTTGGTTCTGTAAGAAATATTCGGGGTAATGTGGTAAGTTGGGAAAGAGGTATTGTAAAAAAGTAAGTGGTAGTATGCATGGTGGAAACTATACATCCTCAGAGGAAAAAAAAAGGGAAGGAAAAGAGTGGAATTGCTTCATTGCTATGATCTGCTAAGAGGAGTGTATTCTCTAGTGTAGAGCACCTTCTAGCTGCATAATGTCTTCTAAGGTTTAGTGTCATCAACTGGACAAGTTCTTTCTTCTACAAGTTTTCAGAAACTATTCCATAGTGTCTTCTCCAGGGCATTTCTTACTCCATCTCTTACAGCATATGAGCAGAACAACAGAGATTTCTTCCATTGCACTTCTCTCACAAGTTTACCTTGAATACCACCTTTGACAGGAGCCAAGCCTGAAGGATTAGGATTGCGGCAAGATTCAAATAAACTTAAAATTCATGTGTTGCATAAAGTGTTTCTGAAGTGTTAAAAAAGATAGTGCTCCCTCTCAGTGAGGTTCGTTTCTACTTCAAAATAAATTTTTCATAATCCTTCATTAGTTTTTGGTTAGCTCACAATCCCCAAGCCTAAACAAAATGTGGTTTACTCTGTTAACATCACATATCATATAATTAATGTCACATAGTTCTTTTCTGTTCTCTAATTTAAAGACAGGATTGACCCCAGCTGATTATTGTGAAGCTTTTGCTGACTTCGGCAATTCCAGTGGGATTTTTGTGTAATGTAAGGGTCCATATGGACTGACAGCTGCTAAGAAAAACTCTGTGTTTATAAGAAACTGACCTTTATATTGTATCTCCTTCTTATCTGAGACTTGAGAATTTAAAAATAAAAAGTGGTCATGGAGATAAACTGAATAAAACCAGTAATGTTCTGCCTACTCTCTGATGTATTTGTAAAGTCATGGCATCCTATAAGACAGAATCAATAATCTATTTCTCCAAAGCATGTTTCTGAGACTTGTGTAAAATAATTTAACATTTATCATCTGAGATCTGTACATAAAGTTTTACACCCTTAAGGAAGCAGATTAATATTCATACTATTTTTGCATGAGAATCTGGCACTGCAACACAAAAATTACACTATCAGACTCTGTATGTTACTGTATGATTTACAGTGAATATATATATATGCACTGGTTAATAAATGTTACAAGAAGTCACATATAATTTAATGTTTTCTCTCATCAGGTTTCTTTCTGTGAATTGCAGCCAGTCTTTTGCTTTTATCACTGAGTATTGAAAAACATGAAGTTGAATTTTGACTTTTGTTTTTATTGTAGCTTTTCAGAATCAGTTGGTAGGATTTGTGATGGGAACACAGTTTACTGAATATATTTCTCTTTATGTATCTCAAGCTGCAACAACATAAACACTGGATACTAAAACACTGTAAATCTTGTACAGTAGAAGCACATATAAAATTTATAATCAATATAATACATTTTAGAAGTCCAGGAAGAACAGATAATCCACTGCATGAATCTCTATCAAAGAAACAGCTGCACTTAACTGCTATATCATTGTAGATAATAGTGACTCGTGCAAAAATCAATTTTTTCTCAGCAAAAATATGGTTTTGTTCTTTTTCTTATAATAATTTCCTCTTTCTAATATTACAAACATCATTTATTGGTATTTTCTAACTTTACTTTCATAGGATGTGCTCCATTTATTGAGAAACAATTAGCGTAGTCAGTGAACGATGAAAAGTTGTCTTCTTATTAATAGGACATATGCTGTTGCATTCACATAGGTTGCTTGGTGCTTAGTTCCACCTAGGGTAGTGCCTGAGCCAGCAGTATAGTTATAGTAGAGAATTTTAAAGACATAATGCAGGAATCTGAAGTCCTGCTAGTCATGGTTCAGAGTGGTGTATTATCTCCTTCCTTTGTGCTGTGAATGCTGCATTGGGATAACAGCATTTGTTTATGCTTATATAATTAATCAAATAAAAGTAAGCTTGTGTTACATATTAGGATGCAGCATTTTGGCCTGATACCTAATGTTATTTTGCCAAGGGATTTCACAGAGACAGTTTAATTAGTCAAATAACTACCTGACAGGAGGGTGTAGCTAGGTAGGGGTTGGCCTCTTCTCTCAGGAAACCAGCAATAGGACAAGAGGAAATGGCCTCAAGCTGTGCCAGGAGAGGTTCAGGTTGGACATCAGGAGGATTTTTTTTACTGAAAGCATTGGAACAGAGGGAGGTGATGGAATCACCATGATTCGAAGTGTTCAAGAAACAACTGGGCGTGGCATTTAGTACTATGGTTGGAGTGCTGGGGGTCAGTCAAAGGTTGGACTCAATGATCTTGGAGGTCTTTTCCAACCTTAATAATGTTATGATTCCATCGTGTAATAAATACCAGTTTCATTTTGCCCAACTGAAAGCAGCAATATGTGTAGAAAGAGAAAAGTAATCTACTTCCTGAAGCAAGAAAAATTATTCAAGGACAAACGATGTAGGTCATTATAGATCAAATTGAGTTTTGCAGGGGCTTTTTAGAAGGATTAATTTGCAGTATTTTTAGGGGCTTATTGAGAAAAATGGAGGAATCAATGAAGAATTTCACTCCTTTAATCTTTCCTTGAAATAAAAACTGTTGACAGTGCTTTAAAAATATGATAAGTATGTTGAAAGTTTAAAGTAGCACCAGTGTCTCATGTGAGACAATTATAAAATTTAGTTTATAAGACCTGCTGCATTTCATACACTATATAAAACAAAACAGCAGGAGGCTTTAACCACAAAAATATTTACACAAAGCAAGTTTTTTTCATTACTCAGGCATTTGTCTGCTCCTGATATTTATTTTCTACCTGAAGTTGCCTGTAATCCCCAATTTTCAACACAAAATTATTTCCATTACTACTGGTTATGATATCAGGGTCAAACTATTTTAATTGCAGGTAGGGAATGAACAGTTTATGTTTAAGACTGATGGCAAAGAAATACAAACCAATATGATTAATTTTAAAAAATTAAGGCTTTTATAGCATTTTGAAATGGCAACTCTCCTTCAAAGATATTTTCAAATAATGTTTATTTTCCTCTTTAAGTTTTTTTTAGCTATATGCTCATACAGCTTGTTTCATTCCACTGGAATCAGGTTTTGCTTAATTTCATTTAGGAATATTAGCTTGATACTGTGAAGGAAATACCTTTTTTTCTTGAGAGGAGTTTACAAAAGCTTTTGGAAAAAGGCTTTTTGTATTTCTTGCTACTCTTGAACAGTTAGGTCACTTTCCTTTGAGAGTTAACAGAAATGTCTCATCTGCATTTTTAACTGTTTTTAGGACAGGACGTAAACTTATGTTTGAGCTCAAAAGAAGTTTTAGCCATATGTGGAGGTTTTCCCCCATATTCTTGAAAATTATACCCTTTGCAGTGTAATGGGAAATGCTCTGACTCAATTTAAAAAAACATAGCTGCAAATTGCCAGTTGGCAAATTGCCACGATCATAAATTAATGTTCATGCATCTAGCATTCACATTTTGGTAATGCAGTATGTAAATCTCATTCTATTAGCAAGTTTCCTGCATAATACAATAGCATTTTATTATAGATTCATCAGCTATGGTATGAAATTCTCATCACAGTTGCTGACATTGGTAAAAGAGGGTCAAACTGTTCATTTCTCTGCATAGCTGTGTACTTTCCCTAGTTGCGCTGAGTCTGTTTGCATCGACATGCTCTCAAATTTTTCTTTTTCATTCTTCTTTGCCTACCTGGTCCCAGATTTCTCTGTGAAGCAGTGATCTTTGGTGATTGAATTTTAAGCCACAAACACTGCACCTACAGTGCTTGGAAATGCTTAACAGGACATGCTTCCTTGTGAAATCTATGCAGTATATATCAATCCCCACATTATGCAGAAACTTAAAACTGCTGGCTCCTAATTTGCTGCCATAGTGACCCTTGGAAGAGCACTGTTCCAGAGCAGACAGGCATGTGTCAGCTTACACCAGGAAGGGCATTTTGTCATGGTCCTTCCTTCCTTAGTGCTGAACCAGGATATAGTCCTGGAAGACTGACATCAGGGAACATTTGCCTCTTGTTTAACTGGTATAAAGGAAATCTGCACAGTGAGCAGGTACATAGTAACTGGAGGGGGATTGTTTGAAATTCTTCTGGTTTGGTTACCACCAGAAAATTTTGGTTACCATGATTATTAGTCAATGAACTATTTTATGGATGGTGCATTGTATTAGTAAATATTTCTCAAGTCTTTTCCTACGAACAGATCACACTTGTTTCAGCAGCCAGCCATTTCGAACACAATAGCTGAAAGATTTGTCAAAGCATGGGAGAGAAATAACAGTATTACAAATATTTTTATTTCTTTTGCACAAAGCACCCATACCACACAGTTACGCTGTGAAGAAATCCGTTTCTTTATTAACAACGGCTGTATTGAAGGCAAGCTTTCAGAATGAAAATACTAGGAATCCTATTAAAGTGCCATCCATTAAACCATTAAAGCACTCATTAAAACTGTTAGTACGGACTTGTTATTCATGAGTTATTGGTCTTTCACACTTCTGAAATGTGTCTGCCAATACCACTCAACTCTTTGTTCCAGTGTGGCTATTAAGTCTGAGGAAATACAGATTAACTTTCTTTTGACAAAACGGTGCTTTGTGGGAGGATGGGAAGGCCACAAAGTGGTTCAGATTGCTGAGGAAAATAGCAAGGATTAAAGTTCAATCCATTTGCCTGTTTCTGATAATTTATGTTAACTATGTCTGCATGTAGACCTAAATATTAACCACTAAATTACACCATCTGGCTATGCATCATACAAAGTGTATGTTTGGGTTTTTTCTTGATATTGAACAGTAAACTTAGAATGCTTAAACATTAAGGAGCAAAACCTGGAAGAATAATACTGAATACTGAACAATTGAAGCTAAGGTTTAAATTTAAAGTATTCTTAATAATCTGTAAATTCACATGAAAAATAGGTATAGTATAGAGCTGAAGCTGTTTCTCATAATTGATAAGAATTGTAGATCATCATTTTCTATGTATATGCAAAATTATCTTTGTATATGCAAATATACTGCAGTCTAAACATACTGTTTGCAAGTATTTTTATTATTATTTTTTACATCCTGTTTTGGTTTTTTTATGATTTAAAGCCAGAGTCCTGCATTCCAGGCTCAAGACTAGCAGCTTGTTAGGCAGCCAGTTGATGCTGTTATTTTCTAGTTTTCTTGTTTAATGTGAAGAGAAAGTATATGTGACATCTTACATTGTGAAGTAATTTCCAGAATATTTTGTCAGTGTAGGTAAAAACCTAGAAGATAAGACAGATGGTCTGCTTCAGTTATCTCTCTAGAACAATGCAGAGTAGTGTGCCTCATTCTAGGGCAGTGGACTGCGGTTTAGATAGCATGTTTCTGTATATGTCCTTCAAAAAATACTGACTAGGTAGTCACAGATATTGTAGATGTGCATTATTCCTGGTTAAATAATCAATTTTATTTTAAAACTTAATTAGAGTATAATGCACTAATATATAGTTAGCATCTTCTGTACTATGTTTCTGTTCTCAATTATTACTAGAATTCCGAGATAAATCCATAAAAATTATTTTCCAAAGTTCTGAAAACTTGACCTGCAAATATCCTGCATAAGTTTTCTTGTTCACCTCCATTAACTCAAAAAGGAAAGAGGGAAGATTTGTGCTGAGAGAAGTCATTATGTAAATTTTATTACTTTTCAAGTCATGTGATGTAAGTGAATTGCTGGCCTGCTGATAAAGAGGTATATTACATGTCTTAAATATAGTATATATGTATATAACTCTTCTCTCCCCAGCACTGATGGAAATGCTCTCAAAATTCTTTCTCTGCACCTCTGATGAAATAAATAGCACTTAGAATTAAAGATAAAAATGCTTATGTTTTTAAATTAAGCAGTGCATACCTGGTGCATACCTGCTTCAAAATTCTACCAGCCATCCTTCTCAGAGCATGGGAAAACATTACTGGGATGGAACTAAAGTGTAAGAAAAAGGAATAAAAATTTTACAGAGTGAAATTAGTAAAATTTTATCATTTGCTTTATTGATAAATAAGAATTTCACTTTCCAGTCAGAAAAATTAATATTTTTGTTGGAGAAAGGTGAAGACCTAATCTTGGATGAGGTCACTGTGTTTAAACTTAAGCATAGCACAAAAGTGATGTCTACCTTTGCAATTGGCAGAACACTAGGGAGATAGTTTGTTGTGCCTTTATAGGCAAACGAAATACAGTAGGGCTCCAAAAAAATCCATCACCAGTTTTGCAAATTTCTTACTCATTAGTCTGTTAAGATACTAACTTAATAATAAACTCCTAATATTATTGATGTTTTAAGATATGTTAATCATAGTCACGCGAAATTTTAAGATAGTGAACCCAAGTAGTTTGGTGTCAAATATTGAGTGGAAGGTTAAAAAATCAGATTCATTCAGAGCTGCATTGAAGAATGCCTTTTGAAGACACACAGTGACTCACATAGTGCTACAATTCAAATTAATCATATCCAAAGCACAGGTAGAATTTTCATGGCCTTCATCATGCTCCCAAGCATTTAATTTTTTCCTCATTTCTCTAAAAAGTCACACTTAATTTCCTTTTGAGGGAGGAACTGCCAAGCACTCTATCTCAGTTACTGTAGAGCCAGAATCTGAGCCACCACTCTCCTCTACTCTCCATAGCTAGGTTATGCAGTACTTTATAACTTTCATGTTATAAAAGTTAATTGAGCCTAGGGTATTGGTTAATAGGATAAGGTACTTTTTTTCCTGAGGTATGTGTTTTCCTAAAGACAAATGGTTTTCTATCAGGCAGCAAGGCCTGATAGATTATTTTTTTAGAATAATCTCAATAAAGAGGCGAAGTCATTCTCAAAATATTAAATAAATAAATTGTATAAAATATGTAAAGGTGCATGAGAATGAAGCAATTTCCAGACTGGTTGAATAGTAATTATTAGTCTAAGGGATAAGTCCTAGCAAAATCACATTAATTAATTTCACACGTGCTCATCGTCAGGTAATACGTACTCTAATAGATTACAGGTCATATTTTATTTCCACTAACAAGAAATGGACTTGCAGCTGTTGTAACCCTGGGAGGAGTCAGTAAAGCTGTTGGCTTGATGCTGTAGAGGCAGTATGGATTTTCTGAATTGTGCCATGTTGCTGGTCTGCTCATGGAAAATGAGCATAGTGTTGGTGAACTGCCGCAACTCGGCTTATCTGTGTCATCAGTATTTTCTTAATAGTTTGCCACTAGCTGGCATAGGGAGCTGCCAGTTCTTACTAGGATTAAACAGAGGGCATAACCTTCAAGCCATAGTTGTTTACTCATATTGATGAAACAATTTTAAGGTCTCTAAAGTTACAGAAAGGGAAAGTAAAACAATAGGTGATAATTCATGACTTCTCAGTATGAGATGACCTTTCATACAGCCACTACCATAGTGAGCATAAACAAGTACCATCTATTACCTATTTTGTATTCCCTTTGCTGCATATGTAGCTCAACCATAGAGGTAAAGGTACTAGAGTCTGAAGTCTCCCTAGTGGTGAAGCATGAAGGAACATGGGGCACGCTTCTGTAATTCCACCCTGGAACAGGGAGGAAACAGACAATAAACAGTGAATCTGGAAACACTTTGTTTTGTTTATGAATAAGATCAGTTGTGTTTATGAATAAGAGATCATTAAAATTTCAAATATGCCTGAATTGCTTATGTATTTATGACTCAAAAAAAAAGCAAGTTTCTTCATGTTGTCTATGGATGAAATGCAGCTAGTTTCCTGAGCAACACTAGTATCATGTGTTGGCCTGGCATCAAAATGAAAGAATAGAAACATTATTTTTCTTCTGGAAAACTTCTTCAGGAATCTTTGGAGTTTATTTAGTAAACAGTACAGTGAAATTTTTGAACATGTGCACTTACTAATAAAGGCAAAAATATTTATTCTCCTTCATCCCAGTGTTTTTGAGATTTCTGGTATTTATTCATTCTTTTTTAAGCTAGAACCCCTCACTTGCCAAAATGAGAGAAAAGACAAAAAGATGGATAGCTTGCTTTCTCTGAAGAAAAAAACTGGATTTTAAAAAGCTCATGGTTTAAATTCCTCATGGAAATTTCAGCTGCATAAATACAAAATGGTTGATATCATATGATATGTCAAAATTGTCCTGAAGTAATAATTTTCTTTCAAAAGCAAATTATTTCCAGCGTAAATGATGGGAATTTAGTTTGTAATTATCATAAATAAAACAATTACATAGTCCCTAGCTGAAAATTTCCTTTCCTTTTTTTCTCTTTGTGTTTTGAAGTCTATTGATCCCGGTCAGCAGTTCACATGGGAACACTCTAACCTGGAAGTAAACAAACCAAAGAATAGATATGCGAATGTAATTGCATACGACCATTCTCGTGTTCTACTCTCAGCAATAGAAGGTAAGGAGACCTTTAAAATTAAATTAATTAAATCCTAAAATCTAGGATAATTTTACTAATCAATATATATAATAATATAAAGAAGTGTTAATTAAAGTACTTCCAGTAAATTCCTGTAATGACAGTCTGCTTCTGATGCATATTATCCATAATGTATTATGAACTTGAACTAAACACACTTTCCTGTGTAACACTGAATGCATTTGGTCCCTGTGGATATGCCAGTGAGTTATCTAAAGTTAATTAATATTGCTGTTTACTTATACTAACACTGCAAACCAAATGCATCAGTAAACAAACACACATGAATTGAGGGGTTAGTTAATCAATGAAATTATCAAGATATCTGTTCATTGAGTTTTACTTTTCAAGACTTTAATGTGGGAAAAAAAATCAGTTCAACTTCATGTTCTCTGTGAAAATTTTAAAAACTCTGTTAAAACCTTTTTTTAAATTTCCAATCTAAATCTTAAACTAGAGTTTTTAAACAAATGCCCACATGCAGACATTGTTGGAAGTGTCTCACTGACTAGAGATTGACAGTGTGATACAGTGAGAGCTTTTCATTATATCTGTCTTAGTTAAAAAGCTTTCCAAAATCTTAGACATTTTAGAGTTTTATCTGAAGCAAACTGTTACAGGTAGTCAGCCCTAGGTATTGTGTCTGTTTTACCAAGCATCAGGATGCACTGTTTTTCACTCAGAGGATTTTTTTATTTTTTCCAATTCTGCCTTACCATTAACCTGCTTCCTGGGTTGAAGTCAGATTTTCAGTTTATTCTATGTTGTTGACAGTCAGGTGTTACTGATGGCCATAATCAAACAAATTATATATTTAAGTGACACAACTTAAATGAAAATAAGATTTGTCCTTGGTAAACTCCGACAGGACTTACATATGATACATAAGATAGAGAGATGTGTATTCAAGGTTGTAATTATTTCAGTCATAACATGCTACAAGTTAAACTGCAAGGTGTTTTAATTCATGGTTATAAACAGCTGCTTATCTTTGGCTACTCCAGACCTAAAGACACTGGATTTATAGGTGTAATCCACTTAAATATCAGCTGCTTGGTGAAGAAAAAGGCAACCCCACTGACTGAAGTTTAGATCTTTCCTCATTTGTTGCAGCTGCCTACCATAGGCTTTGATAACACAGATAAGAGCTTCTCAAATGTGTTAGCAAACTTTAATGATTACCTTGAAGAATTTTCATAAGATAATCTGCTCATGTTTGTTACACCTCTGAGGCTCATACAGCAGTTCTCACAAGATTTTATTGCAACATCACCTAAAATTTTTCTTATTGCCTTGTAAAAGAATATAGCTGTATAGAAATCTGTCACCACCTGGTAGAACTACCTGTCTCAACACTGAAGAGAGGGTATTCTGATTAGCAGTACACGTGATGTAACTAATAAATATATACTCTTCTGTCTCACTGGTCCAGACAAGAGGTCAAAGTACATGGTCTGGATAGGTCACGAAAAGAAACTGGACAGCCTTTCTGAATGTTACGTAAAGTTCTTCAGAACAAAATGCTTAACTCAGAAATAAGTCTTAACTGACAAAAAGAAGACTCAAGTTTTTCCTGGGATTTTGTTTGAAAAAAGGGTTGTGTGAAGGGGGAGAGAAGGGGAGCAAAAAGACTACATGCAAACAGATTTATGTATTAATTTATATAATAGACAACTGGACATTTTCCTCTTTATGTAAATGACCCATGAAATTTGGTTCCCTTAAAAAAAATGAACATATTTGGAGAATAGGAAGAAAATTTAAGAGGCAAAGCAGAAAATATTAGTTAAAGTAATTGAAAGTATGCAATAGCACACTACATTGGACTATGTTTTTAAATAAGAGATAGTAAAAATACAGAAAAGTATTTACATTGTACCTGGAAAGCATTGAGTATTTTAAGAAGGGACAAAATATAGTTAAACTGTCATGTTTGATTCCCTTTTTAAAGTAAGAAATATCATGATTAGGCTAAAATTTCTAATTCTTTCATAGTCATTGACTCTAAACAGAGAAAAATATTATAACCTTTTGTAATATCAGATTACAAAATGGGATTTTGACCCATTTGATTTGCATGATTTTAAGTATTTTCCAAGTCTTTAGATTATGGTGAAAAAAGCATATGGTGAATACATCAAATATTAAATGCCATTTTATAAAATTATATTTAGTCTTAAAGCCAGAAGTAATTTAAGATATAATTGTCCTCTTAAAAATTTTTATTCCTGGGATTTTGCCTGATTGTTTTGCTGAAATTTTGTGTGTGTGCCTTCATAAGTTTAATACATTGCTCTTAGCATTTAGTAATAAATACTTCTCTTTCAGGTTTTAAGTAGATATTTCAGATATGAAAATACACAGTTTGGCCAGCACTGTATTCAGTTGACAGCTGTGTTTCTTTTCATGTTACCAGGGAAATCAATACTTGGAATATTACTTTAAAATATATTCTCCTTTACCTATGTTACTATACAACTTAATCAGGACCTAAATTTGGACTACATTATATTTTGTTACAACTATTTGGAGAATATTTGGTTAGATTTTACATATAGGCCTCATCTGCATTTCTTTGGTGACCACGAGAAAATGAATACTATTAGTGAGGTTTGAATAATAACTATGCCCTTTCTAATGAGAAGAGCTTCATTTTACACCTAGGCAGTTTCTTACTGCTTAAGAGCAAATATATATGAAGAGAAGACTGAGCATCTGCCAAACTGTAATCCTACACTGATGAACATTTGGCCTCTTAACAGTGTTGCAGAAATATGGAATATTGTAATTAGTACCTTAGAATGAGACACAAGGCCAGTTTTGTGCAGTTGCACAACTTTCTAGCCTATTCGAAGTGATTACTAGAAAGTATTAAGAAGCAATTTGCAGAGATTTGAAATTACTTCTTTCCAACTATTGATAATATCAAATTTTTTTTTAATTGCATTAGATCTGAAACACAAGGCTTACTAACACTTTCAAAGTGTTTATTTTGGTACCTCTCATAACTCCTGTTCAAACCTCTTTTTGAATCCCCATTAAGTTCTTGACCTCTGTAATTACATACAGCATGGAGTTCCACAACATAATTGCTCATTTCACAGGAATTAGTTTCTTATCATGTTTAAATTTTATTACATTAGATGTCCCTTTGGAGGGAAAACTCAGGTTGGATGCAGTAATTTGATTTCCCTCCTAAAAGAAAATTTTACTTTGCAAAATTTTGTTCCCATGTTCTTGAAATCTGGTTGAAGTATTGAAATCAGCTCATATTGTGCTATCTTTGGCTGTTTCTGAGAGGGACACTTGGAATTTTAAAGTACAATGACAGAATTTTAGAATGTAGTGAAGTTTATTATATGCATCTAAATGGATTTAAGGGAGAATCTACTGATTAAAAGAGAAATAGATCGAGTTAAAACAGCGAGATCTGTGATCTTCAACCTCTAAGAAGTAAATAAAAATTGGGGGGCGGGGAAGGAATGGATAAACATTCTGCATTTTAAAAAGTGTTGCCAATTCTTTTAGGAGATAGCCATGCCTAAAAGTCTTCTGTATGTGGATGTATTTGTCTAATGCCAGTTATTAAAAGAAAAAAAACCTATCATATTTTGGCAGGGTAATTTTTTTTTATGGGAAATTCAGTAACTTTAAAATGCTGTTAACACTAGAAAGCTCTGACTGTAATACAAATGGTCAAGCAAGAAAAGGCAAGAAGCTGCTAAAATTCTTATTTGTCTGGTGGCCATTTGCCAGTAAATTGGCTTTGAGTATGCAGACGATCATTGTTAGATTTAGAAGTTGTTTGGAGCAATATAACTATGGAAGGGTCATGACCTATGCAAATTATTTGCACTCTCCTACATTTCATTTATGTTGCCTTCTGCTAACAAAACATACACTTAGAGTAATTATATGGCCCCTCACCCTGCAAGCTTGGACTGCCCTAAAAACAACAAAAGTATTTCATTGATGAGTAGCGGGATACAGAAAGATCAGTGAAGTAGATTTCATGGTGTTAGAGAGCTTGTGAAGTAGATTTCCTAGAGTAGACTTCATGGTGGCTGTCTCAGCAACAATGCCGAGGCAAGCTGTAGTGTTTGAGTCTACTGATACTGTAATAATATTAACTTAAATACTGCCATTCTTAATACCCTTGAAATCTGCTCAGAACAATCCTTCCTGTATATGTAGCCATACTTCCCATTGGGGAAAACTTCAAGAAAACATCCAGTGGCTTTGCTCTTGACTGACTAATGAAGATTTGGTACCTGTTTACTGTGCATACTCCTGTTGAAACTGGGTTTTGCAGGTAATATCAAACCAGATATCATTTCATTTTGCATTAGAAGAGGCAGTCATCATCCCTTTTAGTGCATCATTCAGAATATAAATTAATATTTCTGTTCAAGAAAAGATTCCTTTGATTGTTAACTGCTGTGTTAATCAGTGTTTAGGGGTTAAAGAGATCACTAAATCCAGCTTCAGACAGCTGTGAAGTAATCACAGTATGATCATGTTAGATTTCAGTGTCTGCTTCGTAGTGTTGTACACCATGCTGCTATCTGCACATACTGCCATGTATTGTGGATAGTGTCCTCGTGCAATGCTCTTATCTATGCCTCCGAGGACCTGCGCAGAACAATCTGTGTATTTTCATTCTGTACTTCTCAAGACTGGACAGCTTTTAGAGCAAAACAAAACAAAGCCATGTTTCCTTTCTTTTTCCTAAAGGAGCTCCTCCTTCTTTGCATGTTTTTCTGCTGGTCACCTTCCAAGTTTCTCTTCTCGCCTGCAGATCTTTTACACTCTTAGTTCCTAGTTTGCCTACCTACATTTCATTTTTCTCACCTTTTCCTTTTCCTTTCAAATACTTCTCTTCTGTCCTGTAAACAATCCCTTTCTTTGTTGTGCCTAATTCTACATCTTTGGTCTGTCTCTTTTTGACATTGCCTTCTTTCCATAATTGTCTATAATTCAACAGTTCTCTTTGAGACTGCGTATCATTCATCCTTTCCCTCTTCACCAGACTCTCCTAGTCCTCTTAACAGTCTATTCACAGTTCAGCTATATGTAGGGTTTCTTTTCCTGACATTTCTTTTTCCTTCTTAGCTTACTTTGTTAGTCTTTGTAAAAAGCCTCATTTTACAAATATTCATTAGCAGAGTACCTTCATTGGTCTTGTGCTGCTTGATATTTCAGTGGGTTCTTAAAGTACAGATTTGTGCTTAGACCATTTCAATTTTATGATTTCCTTAATTATATAGATTTTACATCATAAAAACATCCACATAAACGGTTTTTACTGGCACCTAGCACCTGTTCATTGATCAAGCTGATCACGGAATGCCAGTTGATGTAATTTTTTTGGATTTCAGCAAAGCTTTTTGTACCTTCGCTCATGGTGTATGCTTCTGGAAAAAACATCCAGCATACAGCTGGATATACACATCATGCAATGGCTGAGCAATTGGTTCACAGGTCAGGCACAAAGGCTTGCAGTAAATGGGATGACATCAGACTGGTGACCTGTCACCAGTGCGGTTCCATAGGGCTTCACCTTAGGGCTGGTGCTGTTCAACGTCTTCATTAATGATATGGATGCAAGACTGGAAGGGATACTAACCACGTTTGCAAATGATACAAAATTGAGGAAGCTGTTGACTCCCTCGAAGGCAGGGAGGCCCTGCAGAGATTCCTCAACAAATTAGAGGGCTGGGCTGTCAAGAACGACATGAAGTTTGACAAGAGAAAGTGCCAAATTCTGCACCTGGGATGGGGCAACCCTGCAGCTTGGGGAATGAGATGCTGGAGAGCAGAAAGGGACCTGGCGCAGCAAGTTGAACATGAGTCAGCAGTGCCCTGGCAGCCAGGAGGACCACCAGTGTCCTGGGAGGCATCAGGCACAGCATCACCAGCTGGGGCTGCTGTCACAGCCCATGGCAGGGGGCACGTTGTCATGGTAAGTTCTCATCAGGCTGAACAAAGACATCAGACCGCGAGTCAGGGCTCTTATGCTTTTATTGTAGACATGCCTTAACTCCAGGAATCAGACCACTATTTAGACTCAAAAAGTGTTGTCTAACAAGCCTTTACATTCTTACAATCTGTGTCCACAAGAGTGGTGGCTAACAAGCTGTTAGCTTTGTACAGTACATTCAAATAGTTCTCAGCTCCTAAAATAAACCCCTCAAAAGTGCTGGCTAACAAGCTATAGTACACCATTATACAAAGGTGCTGTCTCACAAGCCACAACACACATCTACAATCTCCTCACTACTGCAATACAGTTCATTATGGAGTATGGGATAGAATATGACAGCTGTGCTTTGATCAGACAAAGCAAGAGAGAGGGAGAACAAACAATATCACCAGTCCTTAGATTCCACATTGTTCCTGCCACGTGGATGGTGCAGAGCAGGGGTTGTGCAACAAAGAAAGCAAAAGAGAGACAGATGAAAAAGAGAGGATAGCAAGGGGCCTGATCTGCATCCTTTTATAGTTAACCTGGTGTGTACCTCTTATGTAAATTAGATTTTTCACACTGTTTTGTTCACACATGCGCAACCAGCCTGTGGTTTTTGCTCTGACGTTGTTCAAAACGCCAGACATTAATTTAAATCAATAGTACAACTTCATCAGCACTTGAGTTCACTATGGTATTTTTCCAACTTGTTTACAAGCATGATGGAATTTAATCCTATTACTTCACACTATTTATGACTAAAAGCATATGTCATAGGGAAGCAGCACAGAAACAAAGCTTTGTAGTTTAATTTGTTGTAAATAGAAAGGCTGTTCAGTATGGAGCCTTTGTAAAGACTTGAAATAATTTCATTATTTGATTTCAGTTTGTGAATAAAACTTGAAGTCTAATTAAGGTCATTCAAGACTATAACTCTCTTCAGGAAGTCAAGTGAATCATAAGGTCTACATTATTAGCCTTGTGGATCTGAGTCTATGTTGCAGTAAGCTGTACTGTCATCTCTGTTCATGAGTTCTCAGCATAAATTGAGAGCAATATACTTCATGGGATTTTTAATCTTTGGTACTTTAATTGTGGCATTGGCTAATTTTATTTCATTGCTCATTCACTCTTACTATGTAAAAATTAAACATCTTTGTTCTTTTGAGATATTTGAAAATAGATTGTCTTTTATGCTGAACTACTCATCTGATTCTTCCCCTGTTGTGCTCAACTCCTGTCTGGCTAAATAAAGAGATTGCAGACTCTGGTCATTCATCACCATAGTTGAAAATGCTATTAGAAAATACTTGTGGTAAAATCATGGTTCAGGAGCTTTAACTGACTTCTTGTGCAGAAACTGTGTCTCTACTTTCGTGACACTTGTAGAAGTCAAGTTATACTACATGGATTACCTTAAATTTACACTTTAGGTGTGCCATCCTAAATGTACAGTAAATCCCACTGATGCCAGTAGGTTTAGGTAAGGTTTATATCAATATTACTGTAGGCAGAATTTGGTTGCTTTGTCCCCTTCCTGACCCATGCTTTTATAGAATTGACCTCTCTTAACTATGAAACCCAAATTTAAGTAATGATGGCAATTGCTGCTGTGCTTGTGGGTATGTTGTCTTCAAGCTATGGCAGCTAACAAAAGTCTGCAGGATTTCATTGTACTGCAGTCAGACTGGCTGTCATTTGATTGTTTTTGCACTATTAGACTTGACAGAAAATTGTTCCATTTTCTCAGCTCAGAATGAGGTTATGGCCAGAAAAGTCATTGCAGAAAGGGACATTTTAATATTTAGAATTACTTATCTTTGATAAATTTTTATGCTTTGTCATTGTAGATATTTACAGATATTCAGGTTTTGTATTTGTTATTTTTAAACTGCACACAATTCATTAGTCCTCTTATGATAAAATACATCCCTAGAGAGCTTTAAGGATTTTGGAGCAGGATGTGAAACTGAGGTCATGCATAAAAACAGTGATGAAAAGAGACTCTGTGAACGATGTGTATGATACTTAAACGGACTATGAGAATGGATGGAGAACAAAGAACATACCTAATGGATACTGTGTGTGAGACAGTGGAGCTGAGCATTCTGAATCAAGTTGTTCTCTTGATCTCAGCAGAGATAAAACTCTACTGAGTACTGTATTCTGCTAGAGATGAACCCTTGGTGAAAGTCTCAGTGCAAGTGTTGGAGCAACAAATTTTTGTTTGTTTGTTTGTTTGTTTTCAAAACTTTGTTGATTAATTCATGAATAGTTGCTCAGGGTCTGTGGTAAATGGATTTTCATGTCCATGTCCCAAGTATATCCTCGTTTTGTGCCATGAAGCTAACTTGCCTTTTAAAATAATTTTTCTAGCTAAAGGACAAACAGAATTTTTTGTGTCCACTTTATGACAATCAAGGGGAGAAACAGAGTGAAAATTTCCACTATAACCTAGATTTGAAGAAATCCTCTTTGCAATTATCAGTAATTATTAATCTTAATTCTTTTTTACTTGAATCTTAGATCAAGGAAAGTATAATCTGGAAGCTTTTCTTCATTCTAATTTAAAGAATTAGAATTTATTTAATTTAGAAGTTACATGTTTCAATATGATATATCAATAAATTTAATAGAAATCAGTAAGTAGAAAGAGTATTTACAATTTAGACATTCTGATTTTTTTTATATCAGGTACTAGAACTGACTGCTAAAATTTGAAACTATCATTCTTTAGGGAACAGCTTGCAATAGTTCTCATGCTGAATTTTCACACTGAGTTTGTGCAGTATCAGTTCCAGAGGACAGCTTTCCCAGAAGATCATTTAATCACTTTACAAAGTGTTGTTTTTCATTTTTCCCTCAGGCTTTTATTTATAACATGTGCTTCAAAGTATGATACCAGGCATCATAATATAATTCTAATTTATGCAGAAAAAATTTCTTTCCAGCTTTTTCAGTTCCTTTGGTAATAATACCCAGCTGGTGTAGATTTCTCCTGTTGGCTTCATTCTTCTTTCTCATTGGTTTTGTGGGGAAAAAAAGGTTTTATTATCTTGAGAAAGGAAGAAAATACAGCATTGTGCCTAGAAGTTGTATTTTCTATATCATTAATTCCAATATCCACAATAAGAAGTGTCACGTAAAACTGATTCAGGTCTACAAGAGTAGATGCTTTCGAACTCTAATTTCTACCTTTCATGGAGGGAAATCAGGTTTTTTGGCTATAGACTATGCAGGTTAACTAGTTTTTTATTTTGTTCTGTTTTTCTCCTGGAAGAGACTTTCAATCAGGTCAAATCAGACAGTCAGTCTTCCTGTGTCCATTCATTAATCTTGCCTGAGGAGTGCCATTTTCTGCCTCTCTTGTGACCCTGAAGTTACAAGGTCTTTCTACCTCTGAAATATTTTGTCCGGTTTTTCTTCTCATTGTGTAAAAAAAGTAAAATCAAATTAAAATTTTACTTTAAATGTGATTTGAACATATATAACAAGAACATATATGGAATTTTACTAGGCATGAAGGCAAAATTTTTTGCTAGACTACAGCTGCAGTAACCCATAATCTGAATAATTTACAGATTGTATTGGATCTTACTTACTGTGACATTTAGTCTGTGGGTTCATTCACTGCTAAGTAAGTAGTGGAATGAAACATTAAGCTTACCCAGAATGAGTGTGGCAACTATTAAAATTGTAGCTAAAAACGAACAGTCACTTTTAAAGAGGTACCGCTAATTTCCATTCAAATTCAAATTATTTTGGAAGACATTTTCAGATGTGTTACAATCAGGAAAGACAGGAGTGTACAGCTCCCGTAATTCCTGGTTTGGGATCACTGGCAGGAGATAACGCATCAGAATAGATTTGAAGATTTGGTTTCTGACAGAAAGCTTCGGAAGTACTTATTTACAATTTATTCTGTTTCACAGCCAAAGAAATGCAATTTCATTGCTTTGTGGAGTGAAAACAGTCATTGCCTTACAATAAATCTGGAGCTGGTATTACCACCTTGACTGTCTTTTGAAAGAGTTTGAAAGTCTTGTGTTTTAGACTTGTGCATGGCAGATTGGCTGCATAAATATAAATAATTAATTTCTGCTCAAAGAAGGAACTTCTGTCAATTACTTAAACAAAACTTATTAAGATACAGAGCTCTATATTCAGCTAATTAACACTGCTTTGCCATTCAGCCAGCGCTGAGATCTCACATGAGTATCTTTTCTTTCTCTAGTCATCAGTTAAAAAGCAAGCAGCGACATAAAAACTGATCCCTCCATGCTTTATCTTTCAACATGCACATAGTTCGAGTTGAAAGCTGGGCACTGCACTGCTGAATTCAGCAGTGATCTGAGAATTTTTAAGTCCACCTTTACCATTTCCATTAGCATGGCTGCCTTATTAGTGCAGACTAGAAATGTGACCTTTGTTACAGCTAATAAACTTGCTTGACCTTGGTAGGCAGCATGTTCCAACACTCAGTACAGGCTTCCTACTGCATACCATGAGTTAAATAGATCGCAGCTAGGAACTGGCCTGCTTCCTGTGGAGCTCAAACAATGGACAGGTATCTGGTAGACACAGCCAAAGTCCCTGTGTAAATCTTGTCCAAAATACCTGAGCCTCGAGCAACTAACAATGTAGGTCCCATGTGCACACAAGTCTTGAATCCCACCTTCTTTTCATGCTTTTAATTCTTACTCAGTCTTGCAGAGGTCTTTATTTCATGCAGACACCATATAGCAAATTTCACTGTTTCTTACATCTGACTTACATAATGTGTTCTGTTACAATAATTATTTTCCCATTTAATGGGAAAAATGAGTATAGCAGTGATATTAGTAGTCCTGGATAATTTTTTTTTTTTTTTCCTTCTGTATTTAAAGGAAATGGAATAACCTCAACAGGAATGTTGAAGGAGCCTATCCAGGGCATCTGCTCAAGAATCTTCCCTATCTGTCCCAGGTAGAGACTGCCATACTGTTGGGTGTCTGCAGGCAGCATCAGACCAGCTTTTAAATGCTGCTGTGTTGACCCCCAGGTCTCTCCACCTGATACAGATTTTCCAGCTTTTTTTATACTTCTTATCAAACAAAGTCTCCTGTGTCAAAAGAATAGTTATTCTCAGAGAGACCACCATGCCTCTTGACTCCACAAAGGGCATACACTCACTTGTAAGTACCCACGCACTACCTGGCACAGAGCCAGCCAAGATTCACCAAATCAGCTGTGTCACAGGATTTTTCAGCCCTTGTACAATAGGACAGCACAGAAATTCTGCCCTGTGTTTTCATTCTCCTCTCTTTGCAGGCATACCAGGCAGCGACTATATCAATGCCAACTACATAGATGGATACAGGAAGCAGAATGCTTATATAGCAACGCAGGGGGCATTGCCAGAAACCTTTGGTGACTTCTGGAGAATGATGTGGGAACAACGAGGTGCAACTGTCGTCATGATGACAAAACTAGAGGAGAGGTCCAGGGTAAGGAAAGCTTAAGCAAGGCTAATAATATTGTGCCTGAGTTACCACTAATCTAAGTTTTTTGTTTCCTTCATGTATGTTTGCCTGCTTTCTTTATATGTGTAAAAACTGATTTTTTTTAGGTTACCACGAGTTAAAAGTGTCTATACTATGAAAATCACTAACATATAGGAAATCTTGCTTTCACTATGAAACTACAAAGTCATGCCACTTATCTAGTATTCTTTTATACTCTGGAAAACTTTTAAATTTTTGATCACAGTGATTTTGGTGGGTTGTTTTCTGTTTTAATCATGTTGGAAATTTTAGGAGGTGACCAAAAGAGTTATTTCCTCTGTAGTAATAGGAATATGATCGTACCATCCTGTTACGAGGAAGTGAATGTACGTCAACAGCATTCAGTTCTCAATTTTAAATGGTATAGATTCAGCATTATTTAACATCAGCAAGGACTTGGATTTGTTGAGAAATGGGGTTTTTTTGAGCACATGCTGGTAGCTAGGAAAACTACAATAACAAATGCAATAAAAGAATACAAAATTATCTGTGGTATTTCAAATTCAATTTTGCAGACCAAGGTAAAAATAGGAAAGTAAAGCACTAAAACATAAGGATATTGTTCTGATAATAGCATAAGGATACTATTTAAATAATAGAACCATAGATTCTATTATTAGAAGAGTTATAATAAAATATGTGCTATATGTAAAGGGAAATTAAAAATAGTAACTTGTTTTTGTTATAAGATAAAAAGGTGATAGAAAGAGTAGTAACAGACCATGGTGTGTTGCATGAATATTTACTAGTGGGTCCATATTTGGTGGCATTTATCAGTTCTAAGAGTGGATGTTATTGGAGAGGAGAGCGTAAAAGGGGAAAAAATAAAAGAGAAGAAGAAGAAGAGAAAGATGGGGAGAAAAAGAAATGGGAAAACTCATCCTCAGCAGCCAATCAGGAAGACAAACGAGTACTTTGCCCTCAGTCGTGTTCCTCCACCCAACTTTTTCCACAGTAACTGTATGTTGTGTTGAGATGGACTTGCAGTCTTCATGGGTTGTTTGTGCTCATGATGCTGTTACCATTGCTGGGAGCACACGTTGGCTAGGGAGAGTGCTACACAGCTGGTTCATTGCTGAGCTTTCTACAAACACGTTTATGAGTCCTATATCACTAGCCAGAAACTTCAACAAAACGTAGAAATCAGAAAGGGGGAGAAAGAAGGGGTGATTCTAACATCAGTGGTAATCACTTCCCTTGAGACCCTGCCATAACAACAGTAGGAGGGTTTTCAAATCCAGGAGATGAATAACAAACAGGAGTGTCACAGGAAAAACACTGCCACATCATTCTGATGTACACTGTTCTGGAAGTTTGTGTGAAGGGATAGGAAGCTGCAAGTGGGAAGCAGGCTGCAGGACTGCAGGTGGAAGGTGGGAAAAGCTAAGGTATTGAAGGCTCTGTGCAATGAGTTAAAAAGTGCCATAAATACAGAGGATCAAGAACAGTTCAGTAATACAGAAAGAGATTAGGGAGGAGGATAAAAGATTTATCATCCAGAAAGGTTTTAAATCAGTAAAAGTATCTTATGGAGGTAACTAGATAGTAGTTGATATTTCAGTAGTTCATGGATGAGCTCCATTTCAAAATGAAAATGTTTTAGCATGTGTAAGCTTGGAACAGGGTGGAGTGCACCGTAAAGCCTAATGCTGTACTGTGTTGGCATTGATGTCTTTTTCATATGCTTGGATACCTGTAATTGCAATGATTACATAACTTGAACCTCTTGGCAGCAGTCATTCCTTTCTGGAGGCTTACCAAAACACATATATATCTATTCTTTTACCCTTTCCATCATTTCTAAAAGTAGAGTAGGCTTTATGCAGTTCAAGCAATGTATAGCATTCTAATTATAGAATCACTTCCCACGTGTAACTTCAACCCACATTAACACCACTGCCTTTACATACCTTATGTCAATTAGTACATAGCAGTGGGTAATTTTAGTAGAATTTTTAATTTTATCTTGGGTCTACAGGCCTTGTGTAGTCCTGGAACTGCCTGTTTGGAATTGAGAAAATGAAATTTTTCCCATTTCTTCACTACTTAATTCTTTAAAGTTGCTGTTAAATGACACCAGATCAAAGAAAAAATCTGATTATAATAAGCAGCCCATTGCAAAAGGTATACTTAAGTACTTGAGAGTTTGTCTTAATACTGCAGGCCACAGGCAACCACTGTCTAGAAAGACATTTTGATGTAACTAAATGAAATTCTTCTCATTCTCTCCAATAATTGCCTAGCAGAGTTTTAAGCTAACTCTAGCCTTTGTTGGCTGCACCCTAAAAAAACACTGATCAGAATAGTAATCACCTCCAGAAGTGATTAGCATTCAGAAGCAGTATGTTCCCTAAGTGGAATGAGAAGCTAGACATTCTAGTCAATGGATTGCTCCTGCATTCAATGCTTATGTTTGTGTATTTTTTTATGCATAATTTAGCGCCTTCTGTGTTCATAGGTGAATTTGATGCATTCAATGCAGAGCATTGCATACCACCTATCCAGTACATAACTCAGCTCCCACACTCAGAGTCTGCAGCTCTGTAAATATGGCATACCAGTTACCTCTTCTAATACAGTAGCTGCACATAATGTAATTAATGGTATTGATGGTGAGACAGCAGTGGGAATCCCTGTGTAGGAAGAAAACCCAGTGATGACATTTCATTGCTATTTTTTCCTCATGCTATCATTTTTATATAGCATATTTTTATAGCAGAAAAACAAGTGAGATTTCAAACATGAAATATAACCACTGTTACATATCATTAGGGATGAAGAGCTTTGCTAATTTTGTTTCTCTTTTCCTTTTGATTCTGTTTTGATTGCTTTTGTGTCTTGGCAGCCTGATCATTATTCCTGCTGCAAGGCAAGATTGTTTCTCCCTGGGACTTTCTGCTTTCCATCTCCATGTCGTCATTTCTGTTTAGCTAGCTTTTTTTCATCATGTAGTCCTGCAGCCTGGTATCAGCCTTTTTAACCTGGACTGCATAGATAAAGATGAGGATTTTAATTGCATCTGCAGAAACAAAGTTGGTTCATTAGCATGTGTTAGATGTCTGAGTGACTGCAGATTTGAGAATGTTCATATTTTACAGCTGAGTAGATCAAATGAAGATGTTACAGTGAATTCATTATTTGTTTGCCTATAAGGAAGCTAAAGGAAAAAAAAGATCTTTCACTTCTAACCTTTCACACTTACTTGGTTTCATATTAAATGTCATCACCTGAATTTCCCTTGACCTAAGCCAGACTGCAGCGAGAAAGTCAGTCCCATCATTCAGCTACCATGAAAATAATTTGTATCAAAAAGGATTATACACACTGGCAGTGCCTGGAACAGGGTTAGTAGCATTTTTGTCACAGATATGAGTTTAATCTTTGTGAAATAAAAGAACAATATTGAAGGTTGTAAATTAGAGATTTAAAAAAAGGAGTACTGTGTTATACTAAGGAAATATGTAAAACATGTAAAGCTTTAATGTGGATACTTCTCTTTCCCACTTCTCTGTCTTCTCTTCTACCCCAAGCAGTGCAGACTAGATTTTTTTGTTGTTGTTTTTTGGGGGTTTTTTGTTCCTCTCAACTAATTGAATGTTCTGAGTACTCATGTGCTATAGTGAATTTTATGAATGATCAGCTGAAAAATCTCCTTTTATAGCAAAAGATAACACGGCCTCCAACCAGAAACATTTAGTCCTGCCACCTTTTTCAGGGTGGGATACTGTTGTAGATTGTCCATTTGCAAGAGAATACAATCCTTTCCTTCTTTGTTTTGTAATTCTGTATTTGGAATACATTTGCTATGTTGTCTTGGAACTGATAGAAAATAGTTTGTTCCTTAACCTCATTACAGTATTTTCTATATTGGGACCCCAGTTTCTCAGTTTAAAATCTTTTGACAAAAAAACCCAATCAGGTCACAGCTAAATGACAGTATAATGACACTACCAAGTATTCAAATATTCACAGGTAAATGACAGTATAATGTCAATATCAAGTATTCAAATACTGAGAGGAAGGCTTTAGTTTTCATAATGATACTATCAGCTTCGTTAAAATTTGCTAATGAGTAAATGAATACATGAGAAAACTACATTTGTGGCAATCTGTTAGCCTGGTCCAAACGCCTGTTTGACTGTCATGAAGTAGATACCATCATCAATATTATAAGCAAAAAATATCTGTCTCGGTTTGAAAGACAGGTGTCTGCTAAGGAAAGCAGGAGCCCCTCTTGGAATGGCAGATGCGACCCCCCTTCCCTCCAAGTTACTATAACTTTGAAATCAAGGGGCTTTTAGGCAAAGATGTGGAAAATAGTAATAACAGTTCTTTACTATTATATATCTGTATGTGTATAACAAGCAAACAAACAGCAATAACTATGGCAGTAACAGCAAACAATCACAAACCCAGCCCCAGCCCTCTCGGCTGTCGGGCCCTTTCCCCTCGGGTGCAGTTCCGCTCGCAGCCGGCAGGGGCGCTGGCGGCTCCCGGTGAGCAGGGCAGGTGCGATGGTTCCCCCGCGGCTGCAGGGGGCGCTCCGGAGCGAGCTCGGGGAGCACGCGGCAATGGCGCCCTGGGATCCCGGGAAGGGATGGAACAAAAAAAGCTTCACAAACCCCTGATCCCAGTGTCCGGCCGGACCCTCGGGAACAGCAGGCTGGAACGGCAGGCTGGAACGGCCTTGTGATGAAGTTAGTTCTCTATTTGTTTTGCAGAGCTTCTGAAGCAAATTTCAGGTCTTTCCTTCTAAATATGTTTGGGTAATACTGGAGGTATTGCTTGTCAAAATATTGCATCAAAAATAAGTGACAGTAAGATGTCTTCACTAAAGGAGTAGAGAAGTCAGCAGTAGGTGCACTTAAAAATTCTTTTAACAATATTATCAATACGGTCCCAATATGCACCTGTATTCCACTGTATTTAGGCAAATTGTAATTTATTTTTGAAGAAAACTTTCACTGATGTTTCTTATTGGGCAGCACAGGCATGTAAAAGTGTGCTGGTTTTTTTAAGTTGTGAAATGTATTTAAACATAGGAAAATACAAAAAGAAATTTTAGCTATGCTTTGTAGCAACTGAAAAAATTATACATGTCTTTATCTTGTAAGTGGTAAGTTAACTTATCAGTCAGCAGATATCAGTAGATAGGACAGGTTGCAGATGGCATTTTTCATACTGAATTGTATTGTTTTACTAAAGAGGAATTAAATGTGCCATTTTGTAATTTTTCATTCCCTAGTTTTAATGGCAAACTAATACCTTCTGTATCAATAATGTACTATCAGAATTTTATTTCACTTCTGTAGTGCTTACTGTATGCTAAGATATGAGTTAGATGAAGAATGAATGAGACAACTGAGGGGAAAAAAAAGAAAAACACAAAATCAAGTACACCATGTGTTCACCAGATTTACAAAAATAAAAATAAACATGTGTAGGTTTGTACTGATTTTTTTTTCACTGTAACAGAATGCCATGGCCACAGTCCAAGAATTCCTACACCATTGTACGGGGTGAAGTCACCAGTTGTAATGCCAGAATTGTAACACTTAACCATAACTGTTTATTATGGAAGGATTCTCAGAGGCACAAGGGCAGGAACATGGTCAGCTCTCACTGAAATGCAGTCAGTCATAGGTGCTTAATGTATGTAAGAATCTAATCCAAAAATGCTTAGAGTTCATTTTCTAGGCACATTTCAAGGGGAAGTGCTGTGCCAAGGTGCCTCAGCTAAAACTCAGACTGTTAATATCATCCAGTAAAATAGCTATGGAAATGCCATACTCTAAGGAGGGTTAATTTTGTGTGAAGGAATTGCTTTTACACACTGCATAGGCTGGAAGTCTGGTTATTTGAAGTTGAGAACATCCAGAATTAATGCCCCATGTGAAAAGATGTTGGTAAATTACAGAGAATCTAGAAGAGAACAGTAATGATCAGATGTTGGAGAAATAGTCAGAAATATTTTTATTTGTTCTATATATATATGAGAGTGAAGGAAATCACAGTAGCCTTCCAGCATGTTAAAAGCTGTTAAAAAATTTCATAGTAATCAGCCATTTTCCCTGCCTGTGGGGCTTTAAGGAGGAAGAAATAAACTTTGCAGCAAAGATGATTTATTCTGAACTATTAAAGAACTTCCAAAATGTAATGTCATGAATGGAGGAAGCTTTGTAGGATATTTTGTGCAGTCTCTTCCATTGTAAGATTTCAAGAACTGTTTGCACCAGAGTCTTACCTGAAATTATTTCAAGCTGGCAATACCTGGTATTGCCAAAAGTATTTTTCAAGGCAACCATCTAGGTTTTTGTGTTACTCTGTGTGGTTTCTTTTAGCTGTTAGGGTAAACTGATGGTTTTCTATAAAAATACCATTTCCATGAGGCAGCTGTATAGCAAGTGGTTGAGTCGAAACCATATTCTAGCTCTGTAATTTGACTTTATTCTCTTAGCTCCTTTGCTTTGTGCTTGAGGTTAGACATATGTTACTATGTCCCATAATTCTTCTCTTAATACAGACAGAGTATGCCACATGTAGAAATTGCCCATTAGCATTTTGAGTTAGAAGATTAAAAATTCTGCTTATTTGTTTTCAAAATTCAGTGACTGTAAAATCTTAGAATCATTAAGGTTGGAAAAGACCTTCAAGGTCATCAAATCCAACCTTTTACCAAATGTCCACTGAACTATATCACAAAGTGCCATGTCCACTCGTTTTTTGGACACTTCCAGGGATGGTGACTCCACCATTTCCCTGGGAAGCCTGTTCCAGTGCTTAATCACTTTTTCAGTGAATAAACTTTTCTGATATACAACTTGAACCTCCCCTGGTGCAGTTTGACACCATTTCCTCTTGTCCTGTTCCTGGTTGCCTGAAAAAACAGATCAACCCCTACCTTACCACAACCTCCTTTCTAGAGGTAGTTCTAGAGCACAACAAGGTAGCCCCTGAACCTTCTTTTCTCCAGACTGAACAGCCATTGTATCCTCAGCCACTCTTCATAGGACTTTTGTTTGAGACCCTTCAGCATCTTTGCAGCCCTTCTCTGGACACATGATTAGTTCATGTTTGGTTTAGCATAGTACTGTGTTACTTCAGGGCACGGTATCCTGTCAAGCAGTTTGAGGCTTGAAAACGTCCATGAGTGATTTTAGTATTGTTTATCAAAAAATAATCCTACTTTTCCTTGTCTGGCAGATTATGGTGAAAAACTCAAGGCCAGTTCTCCTTTCTGGCAAGCAATAAATCATGAAAATTTAAGTTCTTCCAACAGATGTCTCTGAAAGAGAATATTATGATTTATACTTTGCATCATTTATACAGCTTGCCCTATGTTCTAAGAAAGTTAATGGATGCAGCTGGGTATGAGGTTGGTATTCAATGCTTTTGCTAGGGTAATTTTCTGGTTAATGTAACAGGAACTGTATGAAATACATTTATGAGATTAAGAATTTTATCTGTGTATTAAAGTAGCTATAGAAAGCTCACCATGACTTGAAATTCCATTCAAGAATCAAAATCCAGAATAAGACCTCTAGATCCCTGAAATGCTTTCCAATGTGCCTTTCCTTGTATTAGTTCTGTTTTAAGTGAACCAAAACCAGAATAATAGAATTTTTTGGATCTATTGTTTCTTTCTTTTGATCCTTTTGTTTCATTGATATTTTATATAATACTCATATCAGCTTAGAGATATCTCTCTTTTATGGAAAATACTAGATCTTTATTAAAGCACTTGAATAGCAGGCTGAATTGGAATTGTTCAATATGTTCTTCATCCTGTAATATCTTATTCAGTGAAAGGATTATTCAGGCTGCACACAGTGATCAGCCTTGAGTACAAGAGGATGAAACAAAAAGCAGTCAGCACATTCACTTTTCCAGTCAGTCCATTCATTTAAACCTTTTCAAGACCTTTTTGGAAAATCTTGCTGAACTTAACTGTTTGACAGACTCATCCTTCAAAATGAGTTCATTAAAACCATGGCTTCCCTGCTGTTAGAAAGAGCTCAAAAAGGGCATCTCACATTGATATCAGCAATACAGTTTTGAACTGTACCTTGCTTGTATAGATGAAGATAAAAATTGAGATAGAGAACACTTTTAAATATGCCGAAGATTCCTTTCAATATCTGTTTCCTTTTGTTTTAATGACCATACCACACTCTTTCATAAGGATCAGAATTGAAACAGTTTGGGGATAATCTCTTTAATTTATCAATTATGTGTCAATATTAACTTTTAGCCTACTAATCGTATCTCAGAAATTTCAGAAAGTAGGGGTGTACTGAGGGTGGATTTGAAGCCTTCGTAGAGGACTAAAGTTTGCTGTGAATTGATTAGTCTGTGGTTCATTTATGTTGCCTCCAAATTCTGCTTATAACTTTTTTTCGTGACTACTGTAATTAAGACCAAAATCTAAAACTTACTTATCACTATGAGTTTATATTTTAATCTTTCATTTAGACTTAGACTGAAGTCAGAGAGTGACACTAGAGCAAATCTTTTTCAAATAAGATCTAAAAATGTGGTTTTATATTCTGATTTTATTTTTTTATCTTTGCTTTATAATCTCAAATACTATTGTCAGTGTCTCTGAGCTTTAGAGTCAAATCAGCCTAATCTTTAGGTGGCAAGGCATTGTTGCAAAAAAGGAAATGGCTTCAGAGTAACATCTGTTTGGAGACAGAACATTACCTGAAATGTCTGAGGCAGTAAACTAGCCTGATAGGGTTTGAGATAGGCTCCATCACCAACAACTGGCACTACCATTCTTATTGCATAGTTATTATTACCATTCAACATCATTTGAGAGACACTTTATTCTTCTTCCTTAAGTGAAGGAAGATCATCTGAAAATACTATCGAAATTTTTGACTGCAAAAGGCTTATTTTAGTAAGAAAACCAGTGCAAGAAATTTGTTACGTACTACTGATATTTTGTGTTCTAGATGCAGCATAATTCTGTTCCTAATTTGCTCTTCTTAGCAAATAATGTGCTATATGTGTCTGCCTGATACTAGTTTACTGTCTCTTTCCTGATCTGTGTTTTGTCCTTATAATCTTAGATAGCCTGTAACAGCTGGTTCATGTGATAAGAATCACCTGAAGTAGCTTTTCAGCCTGAATGACAGAACTTTATACTAGAAAATTATTTCTCTACCCTTGAATGTCAGGAATTTTTGTATTCATATGTTCATATGGAAATACACTTCCTTCAGCTCTGTTGATGCATTAGTGTCACGTTCTCTAGTGTCTATGACTTGCTGAAGTGTGAATATCCAGGAATATTAGGGACTCTGTAGCTGAAACCCTTCAAGTCTGGAAATGTCTCAAGCTTCTCATTTTTAATGGAAAAGGAAGCATTTACATTTTCTTACAGCTTTGCTTTCAGTGAATACTTGTGCTTCCATGAAGAGCAAGGATTTGCATGCTCTGAATGGAAGAAATGTAAAGAAAGAAAATATGTGTATGTTTGAGAGGCAGATTAAGAGAATGTGCCTATCACTACTTATACATTATAGTTACATCTACTAGTGTGGTACTTAAAAAGATTTCTTAATATAACTTATTAGTTTTTTGAGAGCTGCTCTGATGTTGTATGTAGTGGTTTTGGCAGTGTGCAACTTATGATCATGAGATAGCGAAATAGTAGTAAAAGGCATGCTTGTCAGTACTTCTAATTTAATTTCTCTTTAAAAAACACTCTTTTAAATCACCAGTGAATTATTTCACACTCGTGTCTGCTTCATTCATCTTGCCATCTTTGGGGGCAGGCAAGAGAACATTAGATAATTAGTGGTATAAGCTGTTCTCATGTACAGTTAGTGGCACAGAAAAACTCTCATTGGGTGCAGGTGAATATAGTCTGCCAGGGAAAAGAACAACACTTAGAACTTGGAGCTACATGGATAAGAGAAAGATGAGGACTATGAGGTGAGGACTCATCAAAGGTATATTAGAAAAAAACTATTAAAAACACTGTAATTGTATGTCTGGGGAGGGCTAGTATTATCATCACCATGCTTTGCCATGTTAATTTTTTTTCCAAACAATTTACACAAGCAAGGAAGAAATGGCCCTTACTACGGAGAAATTAAACACAGACCAAAAAGCTAAAGCAAGAACACATTTGGCAAAAAATTTCAAAACTGTCTTGTTGACATTTAGTGTTAAATTTTGGATGACTCAAGGGGGTTGAGAATTTTTTTCTGAAAAGAACATAGAATATGTAACCTCTCCCACTTCGAGAGCCAAAGACTGGGATCTGAATATGGAATAAAATATTTGAAAAGAACTCTGTCTCAGAAAGTAGTGTCTTACCAATTAACTTGTATTATCTGGTCCTCTGCTGCCAGTGTAGTCCAATAGAAAACATTGTTTGATCTCTCACAAAGATAAATTGGACTCTAAATTGTTAGGAGTATTGGGAATATAAGGTTTATGATCACAGAGCAAAAGAGTGTAGGAGACACATAAGGACACATGTCTGAAGAAGACCTCTTATTCTGAGAAAAATCAATAGGCACAAGGGACAAAAGGTGCACTTCAATCCACTTATGCTTCTTGTGCTCTTCCAGAAGGTCAAATCCACATCAACCTGAAATCAGGTTTTCTTTCTAAAAGTATTGATACCTATTTTCATCAGTTTCCACTTTCAAATAATATATATACTACTCTTCGAATTGAGTTTCTTATTGAACACTTAGTGGCTGCTTCCAGCAGCAGTCCTCTGCATCATGTAGCTCTCACAGAAAGTATTTTAGAAAAATTATACCATAATTGCAGTTTATGTTAGATAAACTAGTACATTAAAAAACCTCAAACAAAATCTGCACCTAAAGGAGAACACACATTTATTTTTCCCCAGCCTAACTGAAAAGAGGTTGTCTATAGCCTTCTAAGTCCAAGTATATTCTTAACTTTAGATTACTCTACAAAATAAAAATAAAACAAACATTTTCTGTCCTTTTCAAGATGGTCAGATTTTGTTGTTAGCAAACTGCAAGCTGGTTAATTTTTCAGGAATGCTTTCTGGAACCTGGTACTGCTTCTATGAGCATACAATTTATATGTGAGAACTGCAGGGTGAAGAAAAGAACTACATATTTAGGCATGCAAAGGCACAGCTACACTTTTCTTCCGTGTTTTAATTAAAAATAAGTTTTTATTAATTAAAAAACCTTCAAAAAAAACAGGTTTAGTTAGAGGTTTATACTAAACCTATAGCTACTAAGATTACAAATTACAGTTATTATGTATCAACATTTTCCATGAAAAAATATGTCATTCTATGGGAATTAATAAACAATAAACCACAACCTGTTCATTTAAAATACAGGTAACCAATATAGACATGTTGCATTGTTTCTATATTAATGATAAAGTGAAACTAGATTTACTGTAATTATATTTAAATGTCTCAATTGAAAACGTGCTTTTTAGTTTGGTTTATGAAGACCAAGGGGGCAAGTACTAGGAAACTTGCAAATAAATCACCGATATTTGTGAACTATTTGCAATACTTACTCTTTCAATAAATGACACAAGTAAGTAATTAATTCCTCTTAATAAGAGAATTTTTTTGCTATGAATCCCATTTTTTAACAGTGCAGTATCAGTAAACATTTTTAGTTACTTTGTTGCAATTCCCTATCTATAAATTAAACTATCATTTCCTGTAAAAAATTGCTTCCCTTTATTTTGCCACTAATGAATTCTTATCACCTGCTTCAGTGGCTAGAATTTTTTTTCCTCTCTATCTAGATTACTTCTTCTGAGACTCTGATTTGTGAACCGTTAATGATCTGTGACCTCTGAGCCTCAAAATAAAATGATCTGTGAGCAAAAGCTATTTGGGACTGGAGAGTTGGAAAGCATACCAAGTCTTTTTTCAATAAGTACTGTGTAGAATGAAAAACCTGGAGAGCACATGAGTTTCAAAGATGCATATCTTAATTTTCCATTTTCGGGAAATAATCAGTTTTTCTCGTGGATTAGCATGACAATTCACTTTTTTTTCTGGGAATATTGTGCAATATTCTGCCTTTGATGTTTTTTACATTTATTATCTTCTCATTGAATTTGGTATGAATCTGGCTTAGAGTGATTAATGAAGACATTTATTAAAAAAAATAATGTTATTACTGGACCCAGTTTAAACTTCTTTTCTGTACTGTAGGCAGGGCTAATTGGTAAGAATGTATTGTTATAAATAGAATAGAGATTGACTGTCTCAGTTTCACCTATCAGCCACTGAAAGTAAAATGTTTTTAGTTACCTGACCTCCATACTGCTTTGTACTGCATTTTCTGATGGGTTTAAGGGTTCATCATTTCTATTTTCTTAACAGCTTTCATTGTAAATACCCTTTTTAACTGTAACAAATTATTGAGCCTTAGAAATGATGATAAAAATATGGTTCTCTTACGTGTCATCGTATACAGAATTATTGCATTTTTAATATTCTAAACTATAGAACTTTAAAATGAAGATTCCTCTGAATGAAATGTTCTGTGTTTATTAAAATTTTAAAATTTTTAAACACCAAACCATGTTTTTTTAAATGCCTGTGGACCCAATTTCATTATATGCTTCTTTTCTGATGAACACTGATCTCAGAAGGAATTTTTTTTCTCACAGTCCACTTAATATGATGCCCTTTCATTTATCAGTGTACTGAAATTATTTCTAAAAAATCCATGTTTCTACTGAGCTATTTCTATAGATAATAAATATTAACATCCAAGCAATATTTTATAAGTTTGGGGACTAATGTAAAATATGGCAGATGTTAAAAAAAGTTCCATCTATGTCAAAGGGATTAGTACTGTTACTAAATTCTGGACTGTGAAAGGTGAAGATATAGGTCATATTTTAAGCTACTTTAAATTTTTTTTTTCTGCATTGTATCTATGCTTACTAGCATTTCCCTATTATCTGTCCTACTGAACTCACCCATTATGGAAGAAGACATTACACAAACTACTACCAGACGAGTAGTTCTTGTGGATGATAAAATAAATTTCTTGTGTTGGAAGTTGGCCATTCTATCTCCACATACTTTTAAAACCTATGGTGATATACACTCAGATATGTAGTAAATTTCTGCATTAAATGTATTAAATGTTAACTTTTTTCACTGCAGGTGAAGTGTGATCAATACTGGCCAAGCAGAGGCACAGAAACTTATGGACTAATCCAAGTGACCCTTCTAGACACTGTTGAATTGGCAACCTACTGTGTTCGTACATTTGCACTTTACAAGGTATATATACTTACATATGCTTACTATATACTTTTAAGTTGAAAGGCTGGCTATTTTTTCACTCCCCTCCCATTCCTTCCTTCCTATCACCTATCTCCCTCCTGTCACCTTGTCCTCCTTCTTCCTTCTGCTTCCTGCCTTCCCTGCCTTCCCTGCCTTCCCTGCCTTCCCTGCCTTCCCTGCGTGCCTTTTCCCCTTACTTCTTACTCCCTTTCTCCCCTTCCCCTCCTTTCACTTTTCTCCCTTTTTTCCTTCTAACAGCACTGAACATTGAGACTTCTACATTTTCCTTATAACATGAAGTTTTGTAAGTTAATGCAGAGCTGTCACCATGAAAAACCTGAATACTAAGTCGCTGGCACTTGTGGTGCACAAGTGTACATTACAGTTAATGATCTTACATTGTTTGAATCTGTAATTTGGATTTTTCTCCATAGCCTGAGTTCTTTTTCTTTCTGGCTCTGAATACTATTTAAATAATTTTCACTGGTGTATATGTTTCTGCAATTGTTTCATTGAAAAGTGCCAATACCATCTCAAGTGGCAGTTTTGTCATGAAACTTTTAAATTTCGTAGAATGGCTCAAGTGAGAAAAGGGAAGTGAGGCAATTCCAGTTCACTGCCTGGCCTGACCATGGTGTCCCAGAACACCCAACACCATTCTTAGCTTTCCTGCGACGAGTCAAGACTTGCAACCCACCTGATGCCGGACCTATGGTTGTGCATTGCAGGTAAGCCCAAAAGTTTCTTCAAAGCATTGTGTGTCAAGGTTACTGCTTTCTGTTTGGTTGCAGACAAAAGTATGATTTTCTTTCAAATGACTTCTGAGTCTGTCAAAGAAAAAGGTGGTTGAATTGCAAATCAAGGACCTGAGTATGGCACTGCCAACTTGGGTAGGCTAGAATTATTTTATTTGGTCTATGCACAATTAATTTAATTTTAGAACATCAAATGATCTCCAGGGAGGATGTACGCAGGGAAATACAAATGTATCTGTGGCATTCAGAATGTGATGTGAAAAAGGAACAGGATGGTATTGGCTTAAGAGCCTAAGTACTGAAGAAAGTGTGTTTTAAGCAATGAAACAGTTTTTGAAATTATTACTTATATTGTGTGGGAAAGTAGCAAACATGAGAATTAAGATAGATAAATTCAAAGTTTCACTGAAAATAGGTAAGACCTAAAATCTGTATTCAAGGTTAAATCCTCAGTTTAGGACTTTGAGGAGCTGAAAGTGCAAAGGATTTACCTGGGGAGCAAGCTGAACCCTGTTCCAGGGAAATGAGTGCTCCATGCTTTTTGCAAAGTAGCAAACCTTCTCAGGCATTATAAGGTATGAATTAATAAAATCTGAAGAAAAAAAGTCAGCAGCTCTCAATGTTGTGGGACTAAAGAGAACGAAGAGGAAGAGATATGGCTTCTTTGGAATTTGCTGAACAGATCTTTGAGAAAGCCTTAAAATCATGTTGATAAGGACATTATCAGAACATATGTACCAATTCAGATAGAAATAAACCCCAAGATGGGTTCCCTCATTCCAGGGGTATGTTGTCATATGTTGTATAGCTTGCTGTGTAGCCCCTTTCAAAGCAAGTTCCTAAGATCACTGTTTTTTGTGAACTTCATTTTGGAATACCTTCAGTTAGTAAGGCTGAGAGCTACTACACACTGATGACTGAAGTTAAAAATGCTTAGCATATTTGAAAACCAGTCTTGCTTTTTCATCCAAAACCTGAGGAATAGTAGTTACAGCATACCACCATGTCTAGTTCTGACTTCTTAACATATTGAAAACCCAACCATGGAATCTGGTAATTTCAACACTTTTAAAGTGATTGCAAGAGGCTCCTGTGAACAAGACGGGAAAATAAAGTCAACAGGAAAACAAAATAAGCAGAACTTCAACGCTGAAAGGCACAGACTGTTTACAAAATACTAGAGAACATGGAACACAGATATTTAATGTTTATTGAAAAAACAGCATTAAAAATGTGGAATAATTATAAGTAATAACACAAATATATTCATAATGTTTGCTGAGTATTTCTTGAAGGGAGCCAAATCTTTTTGTACTTGCATTTACAGGGTCTTCAAACATTTTGATTATTGTCTAGGATTTTAGATTTCCTCAGAAACAACTTCATTAGCTTGATGCATGTATAAAATACCTCCAAAGTTGCTCGACAGTGAAGATGTTATACTCTAAATCAAAACCAAACTTAATAGAAGAAATGAATCTTCCCACTCTGGGAAAGATCTTAAGTTAGTATAATAGCCTAAATTACCTCAATGCAAAAATAGGCAAAATAAATCAGTTCTTATGGCTAGTCATTGGAAAAGATGAAATAAAATACATTGCTTGTTATCACTCAGAGATACTGATGAAGTAACAAGGCCATTATTTTCTCTTTGTCATTAGTTTTGCATGTAGATTTCATTGAAAGTGGTGGTCATGTTAGGCAGTATGATTTTATGCCTGAGGGACTTTTTTTTCCCAAATTCCTATTAATTTATTTATCAATACTCTGCAGTAAGCATAATCTGCTATACATAAGCTTTTTGCCTTATGTATAGTTACTTGAGACAGTAAGATTTCAGTCACTTCATACAACCTAACATCTAGAAAAGACTTTCACGTATCTTATTATTTTAGCAAGGTATTTAAATTCCACTGCTAACAATTTGTCTGTGAGCAGAATTAATGAAACCAAGTTTTTGAAAAATTTAAAAATTTATGTCTCTGTAATTAAAAATTTTATCTGGCTGCACATTTAGCAGCAAGTGTTCTGGACAGTCCAAAGTTTATGAATGTGCTAATTCACTCATCAGTGTAATGTGCTGGCTATCCAACTGATAGACTAACAAGAAGTTACTAGAAGTGTTTCTCACAATATTAATGTTAATGTGAGTGTCACTTTCCAGGCATATTGTAGCAACATTATATTCAGAGATTTGTATTGCCTTATCATTTTGAATTCAACATGATTTTCTTGGGACTGTCTTGTGAAGGGCCAGGAGTCAGACTTCAATAATCCTTGTGGATCTCTTCCAACTCAGGATATTGTGTGATTCTGTGGTTATTAAATTGGTTTAAAGAAATCAAAAGAGGAACAACTATAGAGCATCACCACAGTATTTTTAGGCTAAAGGATATGTTTTTCATACAGCAACATGAAAATACTTCCCATTTGGTTTGAAATTTAAGTACTGGACATGCACAAACGTTTCATTTCAAGCTCATAAAAAAGTAATTTAAAACACTGAAGTACAAGCTCTGCACGTTACCTGGTTTTAATTAGAACCTGCTTTCCAGTTTTTTTCCTTCTCTTCTCTGTTGCTTACTTTGTAAGTTTCTCCATTCCAATCTTTCCTTTGCTTATTAGAAGTCTTTTTACATTTTTATCAATTATTTTCTCTTCAAGTCTGGACTGATCTTTATTCTTTGGACCCCTCTACATATATTCTATTTGAGTTCTCTAATTCCATTGTTTCTCAAACTCATTTTACTGTTAATATCACATTGCTGAACCATTTAATGAAATATGTTCCTACCTTTCTTAGTATTTTCTCTGAGGCAAGATTGTCATTCTAATGGTAGCATTCTCCTACTGATTTTTGTCAAGCATCTCCTTTTACTGCCCTCTACTAGTCACTTTTTTCCACTGTGATATTTTTCTGTTCTTGACAAACTTCTTGCTTTTCATTTGTTCCTTGGCTGTCCCCTAGTCTGCATCTGCAGCCTTTTTAATATTTCTCTTGTCCTTGTTCTGTATCTTGTCTGTCATTGTCTCCTATTTTGCGTTCAGGACTACCTAAATCTCTTTTCATTAAATTCACCCACTTCATCATCCAGATTTTAAAGAGTACTTTAGACTTTCCTGACTAGACCCAAACAATATAACACAGAATCGTATCTTATATCCTTCGGTTGTGGTAAGCAGTCTTTTGAACAATATCTCATTGAAGGAGTAATTTCAGTTTAGTTTCTAGAAGGAACACAGGATTCATGGTGGCAATTGTAAGCCATCTGAGACATCACTAATACCTTCTTTCTTGCTTCTTCCAGTACCTACCAAAGTATCAGAGCTCAAAAAATCACAATAATCACATGTTGTATAAGTATAAACAGAATGGGAGTTGCCTTTCAAAATGCGTTGGACAAAAAGAAAGAGTAGCCTCGAACAATCTGTGGAAGCCTTTTTCTGCAAACTTTTAAACCATAGAAACTGAAAAAAAAAGCTGTCAGACAACTAAGTACAGGGAGAATTTTTCTCACCCTGTGTGGGTGAGGACTGCAAGAGCCAGCTGTCTGTATTTTGATCCTTACAGAGTAACCCCCTATTCATTTTGTATTTATAGGTACATATTGCAAGTGAAAGGTTTAGCCCAAGCTTTTCCTTACTGCATTTCTACTCATCTGCCTTAATACTGGCCAGCAGTTGCCTTTCAGTCCATTTCCTGTTAAGGGATTAAAAAGTTTTTCTAGTTTGCTCCATGGTTTTGGGATACAGCTGAATGTCCAATAGAGAATCAAGATAGCTGGAGACCTGGTTCACGAGTGGCCCCAGACCAGTTTGTATCAAAGCCTCATTTGTTGGTAAGCTAGTTTAATATCCTGTTCCTAGGAAATGGTTTTTGCATGTGTGAAGAATTTCTTTAATAATTTACAATGTGCTTAGTGGGAAGTCTAAGCTGAAAACACCTGACTACTGAAGAACCCACTCTGTAGATACTTGAATGCCCTCTCTTCACGTAACAGTGACCAGAAAAAGAAAGCATAGTTCTAACTAGTGAAATTAACTGAGAATGTACATTTTACCATTCTACATGACTGAACTTGATAAGACAAGTTCTGGTAAATGTGTGTCAAAGATATGCAAATGGAAATATTTTTAATAATTTTTGTGTGATGATAGCAAAGAAATATAGAATTATATGATCAGAATTCCAAAAAACATTGGTAATTATTTATTACTAATGTATATGCAACAGGCATCTTTACATGCCATTTAGACATTACTTTTGATAACCATTTGATTGCCTGTACAGTACTGAATATGAATCTAATATAGAAGTCAAAAACATGTTGAGAATTTCATAAGTATATTCTACCAGTCCAAGCTCTTATTTGTTGCTGTGGTTTAACCTCAGCCTGCAGCCAAGACCCACACAACTGCTTACTCACTCCCCTACCAGCAAGACTGGGGAGAGAATCAGAAGGGTAAAAGCTGGAAAACTCATAGGTTGAGATAAAAGCAGTTTAATAGCGAAAGCAAGAGCTGCACACACAAGAAGGAATTCAGTCATTTATTCACTACTCCCCACAGTAAGGCAGGTGTTCAGCCATCCCCAGGAGAGCAGGGCCCCATCACACGTAACAGTGACTTGGAAAGACAAACATCATTGTTCGAAATGTCCCCCCCTTCCTTCTTCTTCTCCCCACTTTATATACTAAGCAGAAGCCATGTGTTCTGGAATATCCCTTATGGTCAGCTTGGGTCACCTATGTCTCCTCCCAACTTCACATGCACCCCAGCTTCCTTGAGCTGCACCACACACTGAAACAGAGGCAAGAAGTCTGTGAAGAAAATAAATTCTACCCCAGCCAAAACCAGCACACTTGTGCTGAAAAGTTGGCAGGTTTTTAAGTGGAAAAGGTAGCTAAAATATATTCACAGGTATGTTATTTTCAAGGGAAAACCAGCATAGATTGTTGCTAAAAGAATTATGGAGCACCAAGGGAAACATCAAGGCCTAATCTAAATGCAGATTTCTTAATTTAAGTAATCAGATATTTTTGAAGGACTACCTCCATGACAAAGTATAGCTGAAGTAACATGAATGCATAATGCCACTGTACTCTTTTCCCAAGAAAAAATATAAAGTTTTCGGTCTGTATCTACTGGGAAAAATAGTTCAGTAGAGCCTCAGTCAAGGCTGAGTTAAAGTGTTCCGTGATCCTTATTCTTAGTGTGAGATTAGTAAGAGAAAAGCAGATAAATTAAAGCTATATTTAAAAAAAAAAAAATCCACAAATGAAATTTAGCAATCCCATCCTGTTTGTAGGTACTTTACACAATGTGTTCAAATCTTGGTTGGCTTATTTAGAGTAATTTTTCTGAGCATTTTTCTGTGGTGGTTGAAATAGTTGATGCACATAGATGCTTTTTTTTCATTTAAAGTTATATTTTAAGACTACCCTTTCAGTTTCTTTGCACAGAAATTGAGTAATACCACAGTCCACTAGTGTCTCTGTATGACTTGCCCTAATTTGCAGAGCTGATCTAGAAAAACTTGTTTCTTTAATGAAAAAATGCAGGCTTAAACCCTAGGATTCTGCATTGGTGAGACTCTAATGTGTGGTCTAATGATAGCAGGGAAAACACACGTTTATGTTTGAAGTTGGATTAGTGCAGGCAAGCAGGTGCTAATCAGATCACAATAAACCAGCACTGGAGGGTGTTTAGAATTTTATGCCACTATGTTTTCAAAACATGACAGAAACTTTAGTCATTGGTTCAGTAATGCTACCTAAAAGCTTAATATGTTAGTGCAATACCATATGTTTAAGTCTTTCTTGTAATACCACCACCAAGGGGCATATCCCTAAGACACTTTGTCAAGCTTTGGCAGGTACTGTTAATGGTGGTATTGCAAACAGAAGAGCTTGGATGTTTGGAGGAATGTGAGTGTTTTAAGTAAATCTGTGCCTGACTACACTAACAGAACCAGTTAGCAGAGTAAAAAACAAGATTATTTTCAAAAAATAACAAACCACCATATGATACTCTATTTCCTAAAGTATAATACTTACCTAATTTTTTTCAGTGAATAAAACCTAATTTTGTTTGCGAATAAAAAATAGAACATTTAAGAAAAATAAAATACTTATCAAAGGCAATGATTTTCCAGTGGATTGTTTTATTTCACTTCTCTATCGTTTGAACTGCTTCTCTTGCCATAGGCCTTACAAGTGCTCATTTTTTAATCCTTGCAGTGAGTAGGTTGCAGATGACTGCCTATCCTTTTTCACGGTGGGGGAAAAAACCTCCCCAGTACATATTCAGAAATATCACAAATAAGATTGAAAAATACTAGAATCTTCCTCATCCTTTCCCAGGATCCTTCAATCCAGGACCCTTCCTAGCTTCCTTGGACAGCTGAAAGCTCTAGAGAGGAAAAGACAGTGAAAGCATTTTAGTATGACAAGTATTTTAATATCATAAATATTTTAAATTTTCTCTGCTTTCCCCACATGTCTTTGTCCAGAAGTTATTGAGTTGCTACTGTATATAAACTGTGCTGGGTATCATACTTATACAAAAACACTATAACACTATTTACTCTTCAGCTGTTGGCTGTGGATCACTGTACATCTCATAAATTTTTTTTTCTCATAGTCATTGTTCACTAATAAAAAGCAGAGAGGGATAAGATTGTTATTAGAATCTCATATTGAAAAAATGTATAGTTGGTGATCCTGCTTAGGATATTTAGTTCCTCTTAATATAAAAATACAGCAAAGAGTTAATGTCCATGTTTTTCCTTTTCCATCTGTATTAATAGTCTCAGCTACTCAGTCCGTGCAATCAGAGTAACTGACTGAGAGTAATTTCATTTCTACACATACCTTTATTCTTAGAAGTTATTTCATTTCAACATGTATATTATAAAGGATATGACACCAAGATTTGCAGAGTTTATGCTGTGGATGCTTCATCTCTGTTTAGGAAAGTGGAACTGGATTCACTTGATTTAGAAGTTTTTGGATGGTTTCTCTTTCTTTGATCAATTGTTGGAATTGCAGAATCTACTGGAAAAAGAGAAAGAGTCTAGAAGAAAAGTTGATAAAGGCTAGATGGAAAAAATTGGTACAGCAAGAAACTCCTTGGTAATTTTGTAATGTATGGTGTTACAGACATGGACAGGAGATGTCACAGATGTCACAAATAGAGATTTTTGATTTGCCTTCATTTTCTCACCATAAAACTTTCAAGGTTGTGAAAGGGTAGATTCTGGAAACCTTGCAGTTGAAGACCCTGGATATTTTATGCTGAATGTGCAGGAGCTCTCACCTAATTACTGAGACATGTTCATGCAATTATACAGACAAAAAGCAGCGTTCCCATCTGTATGCTGATAGAGCTAGTGATGGATGGGTAATGCTGATTTTCTTTCCTCTGTTTCAAATTGGAGTGTCACTAGTTAGAATCCTCTTGATAGAAAAGATGCCATTCCCCAGCTCAATCCCTCTTAACAGCAGTCTGGGTCTTACTAGTTTAGGTCTCTAATTTTTCTCCTTAAATTTAGATACTTGCATATGAAAACCTGGAAGTATGAACATGACAAGAACTACCATACCATAGCTAATGTGACAGTGTGGAGGATCTTTTAAAATTGGCCTTGATAGGTTTTTTTGTTAGAGTAGGAAAATACTATGCTGTCTTATCTAGAAATCCTCCCTGAGGTGTCAGACACAAACTGATGCTGATCCACTTTCGAGTTAGAAACTGGTTCTGCAGAGCAAACAAGCCCTTTCTAAAACCTGAATGAAGCAGCTGTATGTGCAGTATATGCTTCCATTGTTTGTAAGCATTAAAACTCATAAAGTATCACTGGAACCATTATTAAAATTCAAAAACATATAAATAACAAGTAATAGCAATATATCATCATGCAGATTCAAATAATGAAAAACACCTACTTGTGGCCTCTCTGATTAAATCAGTCATATGTGTATAAAGCCATATTTGGTTGGCACTTAGCCTGTGGTTCAGGGTATTATACCCCCCACTGGTGTGACTCAGGGCTGGTGGATTATCTTTTGAAATCCTAAAAAGCTGCTGTGACTGCATAGGGTAAGATTTGTTTTTGGTAGCAGTCAGAAATCTGTAAAGGAACATAGGGAATGCTATTACTAGATAGAATCAGTGCTCTATCTAGGCCAGTAGCCTGTCTCTGACAATGGCAAATGTCAGAAATTTCAGGGGGAAGTACAAAACTCCAATGTCAACAATGTTTCAATAAAGTTTCCTCTCCAGCAGCAAGGAGTTAGTGAGTAGTTGCTTCATGAGGATTTTGATTCTTTTCCCCTTTATTCCTTTAGTTACATAGAGAAACTGGTGTATACTTTTTTGTTTATATTCATAATTGTACACACCTTTTAAAGAAAAAAACAGGCAGTATTAACTCTCTTTGACCTTTTTCCTTAAGTTGTTTCACACATTAAGTTAGAAGATTTTTTTTTACTTTTAGTTAATTATGTGTCACTTCATTTCACTAAATGTCTTTGGACAAAAGGATTAAAACTGTGTTATTTAATGCTGTTTCATGTTCTACATGTCTACAACTTTTCCTTGAGTTCATCCGTCATAGAAAACAGGAGTAGCAAAATATTCTAACCCATTCCAGTATTTGTCATGTGGAGGGAGATGGAAGTGAGTTGTCATATCCCTTGACATTTTTGCTGTCTGTCTCTGTTCCTTTATTTTGTGACATACCCTTTTTTTGGTAGCCTAAGTAACAGTAACTATTCCCTGGGGATATTTTCTTTATATATATATATATATATATTTATAAGAGGTAAGGCAGTAAAAATAGTTGCCTGATTATGCCACATTTCCTTCTAATTTGTGCATTTTGTGGACATACTGAGGCCTTTGATTTGGCCGACAAAGGGTTTCAGTTGAGCAGGTCTGCTGAAAACTGATGACTTTTCACCCAGCGACATAACCTGCCTCTCATTAAAATGTAATAATTGTCTGTAAGATTTTTTTAACAAAGGCAATGCCTTTTCCATGTGTTATCTCAAATTAAAAATATGTTGGTGCTGATGATTATTTCCATATATATATTATCATGTCCTACAAGGCCTGTAATTTCCTTTGACCTAAGATGCAGTTTGATACATTATTTGATCAGCACTCTTAGTGAGTCATTTTATCCATATGTATTTAGTTAATTGGTTATTTTTCTCCCCACCCATGTTTATATATAATATACTCTACAAAGGAAAAGGAAATCTGACTGCTTGCAGCTGAGTCTAGTAAAAGAGCAATTAGGTTCTATCAGAGCCAGCAGCTGTCCGTAATGAATTCTGAATTAAAATTATGAGTGAAGAAAAGAATCCAGCCATCTGCAGGAAATGTGAAAATATTTTTATAACCCAATAGCTGAATTCTGGAAAGGGGTATCTCTGAGATTTCCCAGCTGTACCTACATTAAATTCTGGAATATCCATAGACACGGAGTATACTGGAACACATTGCATCAACTTGGCTACCCAGCGTGTTTGGCTAACTTTGAACAGGCTGTATTTTTATCTAAAGTAATCATCATGAGAGTCTCTTTAGATCCTCTCCCCATGTCTCTAGAAGTAAAATGCAGCTTTAAAAATAGTCCCGTTATCTTTTCATGGAGGCTTTCCAATCAGTATTCTGCCCTGAATATTAATCTTTCTTCATTTTTCCTACTTTTATAGACTTATTCAGGGTCTCATCACTTACTATCAGATTTTATCAGTGAATGCTGTTCCAAGTGAATTCTGCATTGTGATGTCTATTTTTTTCTCACCTGAATTTCAAAAATAATTTTTAATGTCACAATAATATCCAAGCTCATTTTACATGTACCTTGAAACTTCTACACTAAAATTCCCATTATTTTCATTATAACTTGTCCACAATTTTTGCTCTTAAGTTCAAAATCCTGAAAAAAAGGGAAGAGATTAGTGTCTAACCTCTAAATGACAAGTCATGATTAAGAAATGTGAAATGATTCGTGGTATTAACCTTTCACAACCTGATTGTCTATGTTACAGAGAATTCATGTTGGTATAAAGATTGCAGAGGTTAAGAAACATTGTAACGAGTACTAGTAACCAAGGTCTTCAGTGGTCAGTGGAGTATTGTCAGATATTAAAAAGGGTATTTATTTTATTCACCACTTGGTCTAAAAAAACAGGGCTAGCCTTCATATGAGCTCATCAGAGAAGCCTCAGGGGTTTTTTTCACTCAATTTTCTACTGTGTAGCATCTCACTGCATTAATACTGTATTGCAACCCTTTCAGTTTAAACTAAATCTAGAGGTGGCAACTTCATGTTTGTCTCATCCTCTGAGTTTATTTTCTAGGTATATCAGTTTTCAACTGAAAAGAAAGAGACATTCTGAGATGGAGATCCAAAAAAATAGGCCTACTACCAAAGTCGTATCAGCTTCAAGGTTCAGGAGTAATTTACTGGTTATTTCCAAGTTTTCAGAGTAGGGAAGGGGGAGCAAGGGAGTGAGAAAAGATAAAAAAAAAGATTTGTGGACAGATTCATGTAGGGCTTTGAACTGTGATTGGTACTGAAAAAAAAAAATCTGATGTGGACTGAGGAGTCCTAGTGATATGTTTTCCTTTTACTTTGTACTTGCCAGATGAAGTCCTGTGTCTGGATGACAACCTCAGCCTTCATTACTGCTCCATCAGTCTAAAACCCAAACAGAAAAAATCCCAAGGGCAGCTGCTGTTGGCCACAGTAGGAATAGGAATGCAAACACCTAGAATCAGGGAAGGGTCCAGAGGACTCTGAACCTTGGAATCAGAATCTTAGTGGCTAGCAAGTACTTTCAAGGTCTTCCAGTTTTCCAGTACTACAGAACACATTTCTTCCCACATTCTTTAATTCATTATCAGATAGCATCAGTTCACCTTCTGTTACTCTCACTGATAGGCTAATAGCTCTTCTCTATGAAAATGTAATCCAAGCACAGAAGGAAATATTCAAAAGTATGAAGCAACTTCTCAAAACATTCCACCCTGAGAATGCAAAGCAGGTTGAACTGCAAAGAAAGCAAAAAACAGTTGTTAGCAGCAAGCAGCATAATTTCTGTTCATTGACTTCTCTGCTGTGCTGTAATCTTCACTTTTATTTATTGACTATATGATGGCAGTGTACTTCCTCTGCTAAATTACCCAGAAGTATCATTTTCTGTATCTACAGCTGTTCAGGCATAGATCTATCTTTAATTGAAGGTAACAAGTCATAGTAAGATGTGTTTTTAAAGTTAACCTTAAAATACTTTCTTTTTCTAAACTCTATTTCAGTAAATTTTAGATCATTCTTTCTTTGGTGGAATGCATGATGTCAAGAAGGCTTTGTGAATGCATTGTACAGTACAAAAAATGTAAAGTATACACTGAAACTCAACAAATATCACAGGGAAGATGTATTTAGGATAGTTACTCTTTGATGATAAATACAGAATTCAGTACATTGCATATATAAGATTGTATTTAGAGAGTAGGAAAATAATGAGAATATCTGAGAACTGAATTAATTTTGAAATAAAAAATCATAGTAAATCCTTTTACACAGATAAAATAGTACAGAGTAATAAGTTTATTTTAATTTCTTTTCCTTGTATGTCTGAGTAATTGAAGAAATCAGACAACATAGTGATTAAGTAAGGTGCATATGTAAAAGTCCTCTATGAAAAGCAGGATTATGGCATGTATGGTTATATAGAATCAACAATCATTTCTGAAGGGAAACCATGATAAGAAAAATAAGTGGTATGAAATAAGGTCAATGAACTTTTCAGTTATGTATAATTTCTGCTATTCCATCTCACAAGCAGAACAATAAGAGATTTTTTTTCACCAACAATTCATGATTTCAGGAAAGAAGCAGGTAGAATAGTTGTGATAATTTGTCCCTTTTAAGAAAGAAGAAGCAAGTTATCAAAATTAATGGTGTGCCTTTTCAGTGGTAGAGTTCCTAAAGGTGTCAGGTACCTGAAGGCTGAAGTGTTGATTCAAAAGAAGAATCTTATTTTTCAGAGTCTCTATCCAAATTCCAGCGAAATCTAATAAAAGGATTTCTGTAGGGGAAGTTGTGTCTGTAACATCTTGGTTAATACCCCTTAATTGATCCTTTCCTCTCTGAATTTCTTTTTGTGATACATGGTATTCTGTAACAACGTGTTTCACAATTTAATTATGTACCACTTTAAAAATTAATTCCTGTTTGTTTTAAATTCTCATCATTTCATTTCACAATCCTGATTCTTCTTTGGCAAGTAAAGAACGAATAGTCATTTTCTTTTCATCTCCTCTATGTAACATTAATTTATTCCTGTGTGAGGATTTGTTGTAATGGAATGTCATTGTTTGAAGGTTTGTTGAACATTACTAATGCTGCATTTTTAGCCTGCATGGAAAACTCAGCTTTTAAAATTATTTTAATGAACAATTATTCCCTGTACATGGGATTTGTTAAGAGAAATTTTTGGGAGTTTTGATTTTGTGTGTTTTAATGCTTGAGAGTTTGTTTGTTTGTGTTCAAATTACAATCTCGTAAGACAGCTTCTTGTCCTTGATCTCTCCAGAGCTGTACTTGGGATTAGATGGAGAACAAATTTACTTCCTGAACATTATTACAAAAAAATATGGGCTTAAATCTGGGGCAGTTATATTTGAAGAATTTATGGTAATACTAGAATTCTGAGAATGTACAGATTGAAAGGAAAAAATCTTACTAAAGCTCCATAAAGGAAGAAAGATATAAGGCTGGCTTGTGGGTTGTGACCGTCCCATGCTTTTGTCCACTACCTATGAAAACTAGGGAGAGTTCTAGACTGAGCTTTATCTGCTTGTAGTGAAATACTCTGTTGTCTGATTTTTTTTGTTCCATGTTCTTTTTCAGACATTTTATGTGGCTTCAGTGATAAATATGCTTGCCTCCATGCATAGCCTAGGGATGAACAAAATTCAGTCAGTAAAGTCTTCCATTTGGTAAAGCACTGCACCTAAGAAAGTGCTGTATACCATCCTTGTTGTCTGGTATCCAACCATAACCACACTTGCAGATAAATTCTCAAAGGTCTCTTATAAGATGGTACATAATTCTTGAAGCAGTCCAGTATCTCTTCTAAAACAAAATTTCAATTTATGTCTTTGCACAAGGTCTTTATGTTATTTTGATCAGAGGTTTCTTTTCAAAAGGATGTTCAGTGGTTTCATAAGGGGCTTTTTTTTGCTGCTTCCTGGACAGAGGGGTGATTTTCTACTCTGTTCTAATTTCCTAACGGCAAAGTGGGAAAATAATCTAAATATTGCTCTTGTCAGAGCTACCACAGAATTTCTGTGGGTTTGGAGTCTAATTAATCATATGAAGTTCCTCAATGAAATCCAGACCTTTTTATATATTTCCCATATCACAAGCAATTTCATGTACTTTCAGTTCATAAATGCAAGCTTCATTCAATCTGAAACAGTAATATTCAATAAAATTTTCCCCTGATATGAGTCAAAAATGTCCTACATGATTTTTGGTCCGTATTTTACTATCTTTGCTTCCAATTAAATGATCTGTGAATACTGGTAATTACACTGCCTTCCTTTGCCAAATCACTGAAGTATCAATAAAGGGTCATCATTTAAACAGCTACAAATTAATCACAAAAGCCAACCTTTAGCACATCCATACAGTGATTTGAATTCAGAATGTCCCCCTTATGCCTCTTCATTTTCCTTTTTTGAATTGTAGCTATTGTAGCTGTATGGCATCGCAGGACATTAAACATGTTTCAGCTCATGGGACTGAGTCAGTCATGTTTTTAGAAATTGAAAACAAACGTTATAGTACTGTAAATGATAATATTTGAAGCAGCAGCAGTTTCCTAGGGGGCATGTCTATTTAATAGATATCTTAGGTTTTCAGCTTGAAAGTGTAATAGCATCTTTCACTAGCTGAAATAATTTTTTTAAAAATTCTAAGTTTGACAGTAACACCAGAAGATGCAAAACAAAAGGGCAAGAAAGGCAATAACAAGCTTAGAAATAATTTGTGAAATTATTCTTATTAGGTGAATTAGCATGGTTACCAGACAAAATACAGGGAATTTTTTTTAATATTTCAGTGTCTTATTAGTGAGGATTCAAAATGTATGGCTTCCCAGCAGCGTATCATACCATATTAAGAGGCTGTGTGATAGTAGAAGAGAAAGAGAAATGGGATAAAAAATTAGGATAGGATAGTTTCTTCTTTTATATAATAAGCTATTGGAGTTTGGAGTTAGAAGGTATTGGGGGCAAAAGAGCATGTTTCAAAGAGGAATTAAGTTAAAATCTTCGTAACACTGGTTCCATTTTTTATGTGGAAAGTGAAGAGAGTAGTTTGGTAGACACACAGCTCATTTTTAATGGGCAGAATTAGAATGTACTGAACATCTTAAAGGAGTAAAATATCTTGCTGGATAAAATGATCCAGAGAGGATGTGTCAGGAGCCCAGTGAAGCCAAATGCCTCCATAAATGAAGTGTGTCAGTCCCTCCATCCTTACCATGAAATCAATGTATAACGATGTGTTTGGATCTGATGGTATGATCTTCACAACTTCTGCATAAACCTATAGACTAGCACGTATCTTCTGTGCTAGAGTATGTTAATAACTATTCTTCTTTGAGTTTGCTCATGGAAAAAATAAATTTGTAAATTATAATAAAAGACATGAAAGGAGGAACTGAAAATCACTCATTCCAGCTGAAGGTGCAAGCTTTTAACTGTCTTGGGATTTTGCAGTTGTGGTCTGCAGATAGCAGTGAACTTTTTGATGTTTGATCTGAAAAATGGCATATCCAGTGCTGGAACAGCAATTCATTAATACATTATAGGGAAAGAACCATATTCTAGGTTACTGAGAAAATCTTCACTGCAAAGCTTTCATATTTCTCACTTGGCTCACACTTGTTAAACTGATAAAAACTGAATGAGAAGAGTAATCATTGAAGGAATAGTTTAAAACTTGATATAAACCAATCTGACATACAAATGTGTGCTACTTCTGTTGATTTCATTGCCATTACAAGAACAAAAAATATAATTGTCCTCTAGAGGCTAGGTTATAATTATTTTTGTTTCTTTCTATTCAAAAAATTTCAGTTTGTGGGGTTCTTAACTATTCTTAACTTAGCTAATCTCAGTGTCTTGAGAGTTTATAAACTGTTGCTTACTATACTGTGTATTTAATTTCGTGTCACTAACTGAAAAAAGTTAAGCATTTAGAAGACCTGAAACTATCATTCATTGTTACAGGCATGATGTGATCCTGGACAGAAAAATGATGAACAAAACCATGTTACACTTTAGCTTTGTTTAGCTACATGTATCCAGATAGTTGAAACAAAACTTCATAAAGTTCAATCATACACATGGCTGCAAAAAGATGGTCTGATTTGATTCAGTACAGTTGGTGTCCAAACAGTTGGATTTTCCCCAGTCTACAGCTAGCACAGCTATCTAGTAATGGGTCTGCGTTGCAAAGACTAACAGTATGTCCTAGCCAAGTGAAACAGCAGAGGACAGAACAAACTGTGTTAATAGAAGCCCCATCAGCAGAGTTGGGAGAGGGGTGGAAAGTTTACCGCCAAAGTATGATAGAAATATGTAAGACTCATTTTCTGTAAGATTATTGTTTTCCTATAAATTTACCTCTGTAAAGAGAAGAGCAGCAACAGCATGTTTAATGACTTAGAAATCATGCTACAAATAAAGCTTGAATTCTTAGAGGATTCATCATCTCCAGCAATTTCCATTTTTAAGAACATGTTGCAAGGTGTTTTATTTCTATTATAGTCAAACCTGAAAATGCAAGATTCAAAGATTTCATATAAAAGCATTCTGTGTTCTCAATTGCTTGTAATGAATGTTTAAGGAGTTTACTTATTTCAGGGCACCAACTTCTTTTATGTTCATATTCAGAAACGTGCTGTTTAAATCAGCATTACAAAACTTTGAAACTTGAATGACATAAAAGTAAGCACAGTGAATGAAACAGTCCATGTTTTCTCTCCCGTGTTCATTTCTTTTAGTGCTGGAGTCGGCAGGACTGGCTGTTTCATTGTGATAGATGCCATGTTAGAGAGAATAAAGCATGAAAAGACTGTAGATATTTATGGCCACGTAACTCTAATGAGAGCACAGAGGAATTACATGGTTCAAACTGAGGACCAATACATCTTTATCCATGATGCACTGCTGGAAGCAGTGACATGTGGAAATACCGAAGTGCCAGCCAGAAACCTGTATGCATATATCCAGAAGCTGACACAGATAGAAACAGGAGAGAATGTCACAGGAATGGAACTGGAATTTAAGGTACTGGGATTTTATGTTGTGGGTAACCAAAACCAAATGGTGTAACACTAAAGCTGCTCTGTTCTCCATCAGTTGTTTCCAATAATCAGAAGATAAGAGACACCATTAGACTACATATTTAAATTAGGAAGACAGCTCTTTCTAAAAAAGATAATTTTAAGATAAAAAAGATAAGTTTAATACTGGAATTTGTCCAAATGCACTAACAGAGCAGACATTGTACTTGTAAAAGGTGTTAAAAGAAGCTTTACAAATATTTGGATAATGCAATAGAATATGGAAAAGTAAGCATCTGGAATTGAAATTATTCATTAATGGATACTGACCAGAGATTATAAAACCTGATAGTGTCACCTGTTTTTGTTATACCTGGCCTTAATTATTTTAATTTTTTTCTACAGCGTCTTGCTAGCTCTAAGGCTCACACTTCAAGATTCATCAGTGCCAATCTTCCATGTAATAAATTCAAAAATCGCCTTGTCAATATTATGCCATATGAGTCCACAAGGGTATGCTTGCAGCCTATCCGAGGAGTTGAAGGCTCTGATTATATTAATGCCAGTTTCATTGATGGATACAGGTACAAACAGTGATGCGTTCTTATCTGTACTGCTTTAAAAGTTTACAAAATTGTTTATGTAATTACATTGAAAATAACAAAGCTTATTATTGAAATCTGGTATTTGTTATCTGTTCAGGGCATGTTTGGGTGGTTTTTTTAATTTTAATAAAGGGTTTATATTTTTTCACCATGTAATATAGAAAAATTTTGCAAATTACATGGAATCTTAAACATTATATTTTTACCTGACTTTAAACCACTGAGAGCTCTCAGTATGCTTTACATGCTGAAAGTTAATGAGATTTTAAGCATGCTCATGATCTGGATCCCTATTTCTTCACAGTTCTTCTGCTTAAAAGGATATCTAGAAATAAGATACAGGAGATATACTCTGTGTGTCAAGGTGATAATCTGTGATCTTGGAGCACTGACTAAGACTTGACCTTACCACCAAAAGCCTTTTGTATGTAAGGCTTTACATACAAAAAAGCCCACCAGCTTCTTCATGACAATATGGAGCAATATGCCCTCAGCTGACTTAAGCAGCTGGTTGAAAAAGGCATGACAGGGAAATGAGATAGTTTGCCTAACTCAGTTCAGGTGTGCCTGGGTATCCATATCCCAGGGATAATTTTATGAGCCTCCACTCATAACTGAAAATAAACTTCATCTCCACTATCACCCACAAAGGTGTTTCTGTTGCTTGAAAGAAGCAACAATACAAACTGGTCATCATCTTATAAAGCTGCTCATCCAGTTTTTTAACAGTTTGGTGGCAGCGTCCACTAGCAGGATATTAGGGCCTGGAAATACATATTCCGTTCCCAAATTTTCTTCCTGACTTACTTTTGCTGGAGGCATCAGACTGTTGAAGAGAAGTTAATAAAGAAACTGCTTGATGCTATAATTCCTAAACTTAATAGATTGTTAGACAGTTATTTCTATAAAATGAACCAGCACAACTAAGTGTTTCTTAAGTGCTTTTTACAGCACACAAAATTGAGCAATTAGAGTTGCATTAAAATTTAAATAATAATGATAAAATCATACATCATAATATTAACAGAGTAATTTTCCTCTCAAAGTTCTAAAAATAAAAAGCCATAGTTTGATTAAACAATCATAATAAGATTTTAATGTGCTCATTATTAATAGTATGTACAATTTCCCTCTAGACAATGTTTACATATAAACAGAGAATATGAGAATCAAGTCACTTTTTGATTAAAGTATTACTCTTAATTTACTTTTTTTTTTATGTAGACAACAAAAAGCTTACATAGCTACACAGGGTCCTTTAGCAGAAACAACTGAAGACTTTTGGAGAATGCTCTGGGAGCATAATTCTACAATTGTGGTCATGCTCACTAAGCTACGAGAAATGGGCAGAGTAAGTACTGCTCTAATATTCCTTTACTAAAATGTTGGTTACAGCAGCTCTTTATATTAAAATATTTCATGGTTAGGAATATCTAAAGATGAGAATTTTGGTTCCTTCTTCTGCTGAAATAGGAGTGGCCTTCCTGGCCACTAGGTATAAATTTTTTCAATCTGTTATTGTGTTGCAATAGACAAACTAGACATGGCATGTTTTTGTGGGGCACGCTGAGATTCAGCAAGTGGGTTTGCATGCTGATGTTCAAAGTATGCGGAGGGAGCACTGCTGTCTATTGAAAAAGAAAGATCTCTTACTTGGAAACTTGACTTTTGCAGCATCTCCTTGTAAAAATGTTAAAAGAAAGTGTGGTATTTTCAAGATCTGAATGTCTTCTATGTGTTCTGTCCTGCATATTAAAATTTCAGCCCCCAGTTTACAGTTCTAAACTCATTTCATTGATACTCCGTCTACTGGAAAGAATGAAGCAGTCTGCTATCTGGACAGGATTACGTCAAGAGAAAGCTGGCATCTGATAAGTGAAATCTGAGTTAGGGCAGGTGTCTGAGAGAATAGAGATTGTTCAGGACATGGCTAGTGGATGCAGAGATAGAATCGTGACTGAGGCTGAGGGGACTTGCTCCAACAAGCAAAATAGAAGAAAACTGAAGATAGCATCAGGATTTAAATTGAGATAAAAACTCACCATTGAAAATTAGGCTAGGGATAGCTCTTGTCACTGATAGATAATAAAACTGAGCAGAAGTATAAGTAAGCTCCGATACACAGCAATCAATGAGAAACCCTTGGCAATGCAGTGTTAAAGGTAATTTTTTACTCTCTGAGTTTAATGTTTATACCGACACAAGCAGCTCATGTTCTTGTCACTACTGGCACCTTCCATGAATATCACACTTAGCTGAGTAAAAAAGGATTTATACCCATTTATGGTAGTGCTCTCAAGTAACAGGAAATGTATTGTATTTTGTTATTTTGTAGGAAAAATGCCACCAGTACTGGCCTGCGGAGCGCTCAGCCAGATACCAGTATTTTGTGGTAGATCCAATGGCAGAGTACAACATGCCACAGTATATTCTGAGGGAATTCAAGGTTACAGATGCAAGGGTAAGTCAACATAGCATTACACTTGTTCTCATAAGTTTAAAAGAAAATGTCTATGTCTTTCTTTTTCTATGTTTGGGGTTTCTGAAACTTTTATTGTTATTAAGAAAACCCTACAGATATGCTTTCTACAAGCAATAATAAAAAAGCAGATGAAGTTATTTTTAAATAAGTGGCATCTTTCTGTAAGAACAATGTACTTCATTCAGATCTAGCATCTGGGAAGCACAGTTTTATAGTTCTGAACTATTTGTGCCAAAATACATTAGATTATTTGAGGACCATTTTCCTCTTTTTTCTCATTTTTCCCTTGATCAATATTGGGTACAATTTTTGCCACTTAGAGTGTTGTTTTGCACCACCCTTGAGGCTGAGTGATTGTGAAGGTTAATACATTGAGATTTGAAAACTGCAGAGCAAATGGCATTCATAAGAAAAGCTGGACAAGCTTTGCACATTATAATTTGATTTTTCATATAGCATATTTTCAGCTCTCTAGTATATCTGCAGAGTAGATACATGCAGCTGTGACCTTAGCATCCTCATTTTCATACTGCATTTCTTATCTGAATTCCCGAGTCCAAAACTGAGCACTCATATAAGATTAAACATATATAAACTTTTAATATATATTTGGCATTTCTCAGACTTGATTTCTAGCACTTCAGTCTGCATGGCAGGAAGACATTCTGTTAGCGCCTGTTTCTGTAGGCACTGTGGAATAATACTTGCTCAAGCAAAATAGCAGGATGTACTGTCCAGGGATAACATGAGTGGCTGCTCAGAATTGCCTGTCAGCATCCAAAATATTAGACTTCCTCATAGTTAGCGAGACTACTGCTTTTAACGTGAACTTCAATTAAAATTGGACGGTATTGTTACTATCAAGTCAGCATATGGACCTTTTGTTTGGCAAATGAGATTTAGGTGTAGGGTTTTGTAAAGAAACTGTAGATATATTGGGTCTGATTTTCATTCTATTTGAAATGTAGTATCATATGACTCATCGCTTCTCTAACCTATTTGTGCTTAAGAAAAGTGGAGAGCAGGCTCCTAGCATCAGTCTTTAAACACACTTGTAAGCAGAGATAGTCAAAGCCAATTTCACTCCAAATATGCTTACAGTTTTAATTGATTTTCTATTAAAAATCTATCTCAAGTTGGAAGAGTTATTATATGACATAGTTTACAAAGCTCTGATCACAAAATTCCAGTTATAACAAAAAGCCATAGCTGTAATTGACGTGTCTCCAAACATCTTATATTCAAAAAAAATTCTTTCAAAATTTTATATTGAAATAGGATATTTAAGAAATTCTGCTTACCTACAGCTATCAAACCAGTAAAAAAGGGTCAAATAATTAAATTATTAAATTTTCCATAATTAATTTTATTTGACATGATATTAATAAACCTCTTTTAAAAAGCATCAATCACATTGACAGTCCTATTGTGACATTTGACTATCATGTATTGTTGCTTCTCAAATTTTGAAAATCTCTTTATCTTGGTGGTCCAAGTTTTGTTAAACTCATCAGTGAGCTGACAGCACCATCTTAAATTTTCTAGTTATGCTGGGAAACTATAACGCCTTCCAAATTTACTGGAGGAAGTGGGAAATACGTACCAAAATGTACATTATAGTTTTCCTCTAGTTAGGCTTTTGTGGCTGTCACACCCAGTAATTGACATAGTTTGACTGAATTGTTGCATTCAAAGAAGAGTAAATGCTGGAGTGATGGCAAACATCCTCTCTTGCTCTCATCTCCAAATCCATCTATACTGTTACAATACCATCCATGCTCTGCCAGAGCCAAGATGCCGAGTTATTCCACAGGGACAAAAAATGAGGCATTGTATCTTTTTAGGTGCCAGCAGCAAGTGTCTGGTGTGGAACTCTCTGTTATTTCTGAAACTGAACTGTGAGTTGTTGTACAGTGAAATTGACCTCTCTAACTGTTCCAAGTTATTGCTTCTGACTACTTTGTTCTCACTTTCTCTGGAAACTCAAGAGGTCAATATGTTGGGCCAGTCTTATTTAAGGCTAAACTATTAGTGATGGCTGTAAGAGAGTATTATAAATTCTACAGCCTAATCAAAAGACAGTTGAATATCCCCTGTGAGAAGGAAGAAGAAATCCAAACGGTCAGCCAATATATAGGATGATACCTTAAAAGCCCTCTGTGCCACATAGGGATCTGAAAGCACTTATTTTGATAACTAACTGTGCAAACTGTCACAGTATTTGAAAGTAAAGATTTTAATAAAATTTGGCATTTGTATCTGGACTGCTGTTGGCAAGAATCTCATTAAAAGAAATCAGCACTGTTTATAATGTCGGTAGCAGAGGGAACTGTAAGAAATTGCCGATCAGTTCCCAATATGCTCTAATGCTAGTCTAACATAGACTAAGGAACTTTACTCCTCTGCTCATTAAATAATATTAAATAAGAGAGGTTATTGTCATTTCACAGTTGCATTGGAATACTGCATTACTGAAGTCATGAAACATACTAATACAGTTGTATACATATACACACCGAAAATGTGTGATCTTTCCAATGACAGACCACACTTATGTAAAGTAGCGTCTTTCTTACTTTTTCTACATGGAAAAGTTACTGTTATTTTAGTGTAAGTCCTATCAAGGTCAGAAATTGCTGAAGAGTTTCCATCTTCTTAGGAACATGTTGAAAGTCAGATTTCAGGTTTTCTTTCTTTACTTTAGGAGAATGGAAGGTTATTTTGAGGGAAATCAACCTATACTTGTGTCTTCTTGATGAATTTATATCATTTGCCTAAGGCTATCTGGAGGATGCAATTTCATTATGTCTTCTTGGGGGGAAATGGGATTACAGAGACTATTATCAGAGATGTTTGTATTAACAAAATACCATTTTGAAAGGAAACATTTAGTTTTTTGTGTTGATGCCCATAAGAAATCAAATTGGGTGAATATTTTCAAACATTACATATTTGTTTGTGGCAAAAAGCATTTCACAGATACAGACTACTAAACTGTCACAGTGGTCTAGTGGAAGAAGACAGTATGTGTGTCCTCTCAAAGTAGTTGCTGGTACACATACAGTTTTTTCTGTTCTCCTTACTCATCTGAGATACGGGAGGCAAAACCCCACAAAACCAGAGGAAATATAAAAGCAAAGCATTGGGGTATCCTTTGGTTATATTTAAAATCACTTCTGTATCATTTCAAAGGTCTGTAACAGCTGAGCGCTTGTGGTAGAAGGATAAAGAGAAGAAGATTGTTCTTGCCTCCAAGCATAACTTGCTGCTTTTTGAGGGGAATCTCCAGTAATGATTTGAATTTTTCATGAGTTTTACTTAGAAGAAATTTCAATTTTTCATGAGTTTCACTTAATAGAAGACCCTTTTGAAGACATGGCAGGGTGGGTGCTTAGAAAACATGATGTCTAGAGGCACCAGTTAACATCAGTAGCTCACATTGCCATGATTTTGAACATTTCAGCTGTGCAGATTGACAGTGTCAAAATCATCAAGCACAAAGTTTGAAAATGCAGAACAAATTTGCTTTATCTGTTTGTATTGCATTTTTTATGTGTTCTGACTTTTTACACATTAAATAGGCATATAACATAAGTTGTCATTTAGTAATTACAGTGGCTTCATTATAAAAATAACTATGATGCAGTATTCTGCACTTTAAAGAAATGCAGTTAGTATTCCTAACCACAGGGATTGAAGAGCTTTAGATGGCTTGTTTTGAGAAAGGAGGCCCTTCCTCTCAATTTCAACTAACTCCAAGATGTTAGTGAATTAAATGAACCATTATTGAAGGGAAATACGTTAAACAACTGGCTTGTTGATCCATCTTCTTCCAGGAAAAATGTTCACCTCATAGAAAACAGCTTACTATTAAAGATAGCACCTGCAAGGAGGGCAATGAGTAAACAAGTCTTATCAGTAAGGATATTCCTGCCGTGAAGTGGATGAGCATATCTCAGAAATGAAAAGTCAGATTAGATGACCTTATTCTACCTGATCTGTATAGAAAGGACTTTATAGTCCACAGGATTCAAAACATAACATACCAAAAAAGTCATATACCCTGGGCCTCAGACACCCTTTTCACACCGTCAGAATGCCAGACAGCTCTCCTATGCAGTGTGGAAGAGAATCCATGCAATATTGTTAATGAAACGACACTTCCAGGCCAATGCAAAAGCTTCAGCCAGTACTGCAGTTAAAAGAATTTTCATATATGTGTTCTTAGCCATTCTCAGCTCCTCTCAAAATCCTTACTTTGTGATTGTCTTTATGATTATTGGCTGACCGACTTTAAGCCACAGCAACATGCTTTTGTGATGCATCATTTGTGTCTTTTGTTAAAGGATGGTCAGTCCCGAACAGTGAGGCAGTTCCAGTTCACTGACTGGCCAGAACAAGGAGTGCCAAAGTCTGGAGAAGGATTTATTGACTTCATAGGCCAAGTGCATAAAACAAAAGAGCAATTTGGTCAGGATGGACCAATTTCTGTTCATTGCAGGTAAGTAAACAAAGCTTAAAAACTAATTATATGCAGATTTGGTTTTTTTCTAAAGCTGATTGCTGATTGTGGCAAAGGTGTATATTTAAACATTTCAGAAGTGAACTATCAGAAAATGTAATCAAATAGAAGATCTAAAAAGGAACACAATTGCTTTATGAAGTGGAAACTGTTCTGTAATACTCCATTTATACAGAAACAGTTCTTCAGAAATATCTGGAAACACATGATTTTTTCTTTACTTTTAAATGTCTCTAATGCAGCATAAAAGCAAACTGGTCAATGCTGCACACAGAAGGAATAGGAAGACCCTTATAACAGGCTGCTACATCTGATATTTTTTCCACTAGAAATTAAAAGTGAGGCTGTTACTTTGGTGGGAATTATTAGCTGCCAACAAGCTAGTTGCACCTCAGTGGCACATTAGTAGCAATCAAGATGAGACCAAAAAAAAAAGTAGGTATCTCAAGAAAGGGAATGGAATAGAAAGTGGTGTTTAGAAATTTTGCTTGTCAAAAAAATCATTGAGGTTTGAGTTGATGAGTTCTAACTTCAGAACTCAGTGCTCATTTTTGTGATGGGTACCCTAAATTCCTTTGCAATTGATATGCAGATGAAAACAGCTTGCATGGTGGATAGGAATAATCCAGCATGGGCTTTTTAATATTCTTGTGTTTTTTATTTATTTTCTCTACAATATTCTAGTCTATAGCAGATGGCCAAAAATAATATCTTTATCTTTTTTTTCTCTTATTTAATAAATTGTTTTCTATAAATTCCATTAGGATTTTAGAGACTCATTTTTGTAATATGAATTTTTTTTGGTAGATTAAATATTATTATTATTTATTGTAACAGAGATGCAAAATACTGGCACAAGATGCAAGTCCTTACTGTAAGCCAAGTAGTGCCTCAATACTAGCATGAAGACAAATGAATGAGTTTACTAGAGCCTAGTAAGCAGAGAGAAATTCTCATCTTTCCAAAGTGAGGAGTAAACAGAATTTGAGTTCTTTATTATCCCCTAATCTGAAAGACTGACAAATAAATGTATTGGAATACTTGAATCCTACTTTTTTTTGTGTGCCTAAAAATTTTTATGGCCTGCTGAGGAGAATAGCATTGCAGAGCAGTGGTTGGGATTCATTTCACAAGGGAAAATGAAGGACAATCCTGATAAGAATAAGCCTTATTCTTCAACATTAATGAGTTTTGAGAGGACAGGAGTAATAAGCAATATTTATGCCTTTATGCAGATAAGAAAGCAAAGTGATATTATTCTTCTAAGTTCTTTGTACCATGCAGACATGTCCACTTGTGACTACAGTGAATACTGCTTACAGTGCGTTGTATATCCCTCCCAAATGGATGTGATCTTTCGTGGTAAAATTATGGATTTCTACCATTGACTTTGCTAGAAACAAAGTTAATTTCAGTGTAACTAATCATGGCTTGGTTTTAAAATGTCTTTATTATTATTGTAATAACAATTTAGGGACTGGTAATGCTAATCATCATTGTCAGCATTAGTCAACTTACATGAATAGGAAGTGTCCCTAGCAAATTAGTAAGTTTGTTTGTTTCTTTCAGGAAGCACAAGATCCTGGATACCTGCACTTTCCTAGTCTCTGAGGAATTACTGAAATAATGCCTCCAGTTTGTACCATGATGAGTTGTACAGTGAATTAAAACTCCTCTAGCATTACTTCCTTTGGGTTTCCTTCACACTCTACAAATTTTGACAAGCTTGCTTTCTCTGTTACACACCCTATGACCCACAATTTTAAATTTTCTCTTTCCCTAGCATTTTTACAAATAGGTCAGTGTGTTGAATTAAAAGATTTCTAACCTCATGAGGCAGATACTTAAAACTATTTAAGAGAGCAAAGGACTGTTCACCTTGAAGCAAAGTTTTCACTTCAACCAATATTAGATATTTATAGTCTTTTTATTCCAGCTTTTAGCTCAAGAGTGCAGAAGACCTTTCCCAGAATGCATTCAAGATGTATTTGTAGTGATAAACTCCTCTCTCTTGCAACAAATCAGTACTTCCTCATGGTTCATTAAAGCATCCTAACTTTAGTTTCTAGTTTAAATAATAAATCACTGTGAATCATAAAGCATCATGAAGAAGTGCTTTACCTTCACTCTAGAAATCCCTAGCATTTTTGTGTAGGAATTATTACAGTGTTAAATGTTTTCTTGCCACTCTAAGGGGAACAGGATCCATTTCCTACAGGCTTTTCTCAAGACATTGCATTTGATGACTAGTTAGGATTTGCAAGCATCGAAATATTTCCATATTAGTCTCTCTTCCTCATTAAGTAGTGTCTCCAGATACTGATTTCCTAAGTACACAGGACAACAAATAAATTTCTTCCTTTTGCTGGAGATTTCCGAGTTATTTTTTTAAACAAAGATTTGTCTAATGTATGAGGCCAGAAATCGTCTCACATATTTGGAAAATCATACTTGGCTTTTTTTTGTTTGGTTGGTTTTTTGTTTTTTGGGTTTTTTTTGTTTGTTTTAATCTTTAAATAGCAGAGCAGGAGCAGGAACAAGGAGAATGTAAAATGGTAATCTGCCTTCATTCTGCTGATCATTTTCTGGGCTACTTGGTTTAGATCACACTGTCATCAGCTCTGTAAAGTCCAAGCACATTCCAATGAGCAGGTTCCAGGATTTTTCAGGATATTTCTTAATTACTAGCTGTCTAATTTACCTCATCAGGTACCTTACTCTACAATTGCTTTAGATGTCCAGGACTGTTGTTATTCCATATAGGTAAATCATCACTGACAGCATGATATTCTGTCAAGTGGTGTGGCAGCTGTCCTTTGGCTTCAGCAATCTGAGGGCACCCAGCCTCTGCAAAATTGATAAATCCAATTGCGTATGTCTAATAGCCCTAGAAGTGCACTGACCTAGACCAAGCACTAAAATACCATCATACAGTTTGAGCATTCAATTTCCACACTAGTTTCATAAATTTGCTGGATCTCTGTCATAGTTCATATGAACATTCAGAGTTCTTCAGGTTTTCCCTGTTGTTCATGCTGTTCCATTTGCTTGTCTGGTGAATAGGTCTCATAAATACCTTCCCAAGGTTATCTGGCTGGGGAAAACCTTATGAAATTATTAGCATCAACAGTGAGATGACAGGGTGCTTAGTTTCCATCCATAGAAGTTCAGATTTAGAAAATCTTTTCTTCTGTGCAGTTACCTGTGTCTTTAGCCATGGATAATCCTTGTGAATAAGTGTTTGTTTAATTTTGAAAGCTGACAACTATTGGTTCTATTGATTGCAAGAATTTCTACCACTTGTGGAGGGTTAAAGCTAATGGCAGAAACCCAGGACAGGACAGAGAGCAAACAAGCCATATATACTCAAAGAAGATATTTAAGACTAATGTAGACAATCATGGTAAATGTATATCAGCATTGGAAAGCAAAGATCCAGACTGCCAGACTTGAATAAGACTCGAGCTGAGATTTTTTGTATCCGTTATTTGAATTGAAGCATATATTAACAAGTTCAATATTAAATGAACATCCATACTCCTAACTCAAAATAGAAGGTAAAATAGCACAGTGAAGATGTACAAAACAGGGCATATACATGACAAACTAAAGTAAAGCAAGCAGTAAAATGCATTTTGGCTTCATTTTCTCTTGTCAGTTCCAATGTATGTTATTGGCAACAAATATTAACATTTGCCTTCACCATGCACTGATTTTTGTATATCTGGATGAACAAACCAAGTCACTTTGCAAGGAAGACTGGAGAGTCAGGATGTATTCAGTAGCATGTAAAGTTTGCTTGAGCACAGTTATTCTTTTGAATGCAGTGTGGTATTTTTCTGGGGAATTTTGCTTAGTGAGCCTTTCCCCATATAGAAATTTGTACACATATGGTGTGTTGTAACCACAAATAATTTGTCAGCCAATTCTTTCAGCATTAACTGTCAATTAACATTTTATTTTCTCTTCATTCTCTTCAACAGCGCAGGTGTTGGAAGGACTGGAGTGTTCATAACCCTGAGCATTGTGTTAGAAAGAATGAGATATGAAGGTGTTGTAGACATCTTCCAGACTGTCAAAATGTTAAGGACACAGCGGCCAGCCATGGTACAGACAGAGGTGAGCAAAACAGTATCCATATGCCATGGGATGGAAAAGAAGCAGTACTTACACAAGCAAAAAAAATGCATGGATAGAGACTGTATAAAATGTGCTTACTTTTCTATCTGAAGTCACATATTGGCCCTGTGACTATAGTGTAAAATCTGCCATAAAGGTACTGCAAGGACTATTTCCTGTTACTGCAGTAGTTACTGTAGGATGAGGAAGAAAAAAATCGTTTTTCCTAAATTATGGTAGTTGAGCAAATCTGTTTGTAAAGCATCACCCATTTTTTTTGATCCTTGTTTCCTGGCAGAAATGTGTGGTAACGAAGAAGCAGGCAAATTGCTTATGCAGGTGGATCCATTCCTTTTTTTTTTTCCCCTGGGAGCAAGGTCTTGATCATGTCTTCAGACTGCCACTGTATTATTTTCATGTTTTTCTTGACTTTGTGTCACCAAGCAAGTGGCTTTTTGGCCTGAAAATCATAATGGTAAATTCAGCATTCAGGATAACTATAGTGTAAATAACTTCTATGCTAGCAAGTGCGGCATAGAGAAATAAAGGGAGGGATAAATAGTATAAACCAGTTACCTGGGCCTGTGTGCTTGGAACTCTGTCATGTCGTAAAGAATGCTTAAATATTATCAGTTAATGTTGTGCTTAATTTTTACTTTAATTTCTGAGCAGACGACCTGAACTATGCCAGAACCAACAGGTTAGGAGAACCAAGAAAAAGGGCAAGAGAAGGGAAACTTTTTAGGTCACACATTTATTTAGTATAATTTGATTGACACTGGCCTTTAAATTACAGTGTGTGAAATTTAAAATGGCTCCCCAGAGTTTGCCATTTTCCACAAGAAAATTAAACTTGTTCAGTAGAAGCTGGGTAGTTTTACTTTTAAGAAGATAACTTCATAGAATCTTATATGAAAAATACAGATATTTATTTTTAATCTTGTCAGTTAGCCAAGTAAATCACTGTGACCAAACTGAAGAGTTAATTCCATTTCTTTTCCATTACCATCATTCTTCTGGATAAGCAAAATGAAAAATGACTGCTTTATGTCATTTTGGCTCCAAGAAATAACTACAGTATACTGAAAAACTATGCTGCTTTGAGCCTACCTGACAAATGCAGAGTTCAATTCTGCAATATATGCTCCCTCCCCCTGCTTTGACTTATCTCTGTATGCTACCCTTCATCCCCACTGCTGAAAGCAGAAGTGTTGTGTACGCATTTCTTCCAGTATTCTGTGGAAAACAAATCTCTCATTCACTGGTATAAACTGCCAAGAAATCTAATCCTTATTAAACAAAGCACTTTCATGTGGACCACACATACACTTAAAGTTCAGGCATACGTGTAATGTATTCTGCCACTATTCTAACTATTCTGACTAACAGAAAAAAACTATTCGTGATCACACCACTTCAGTGAAGCAACTATCTGATTAGTTTCCTGGCCTCCAAAAGAGTTTTAATTGCGATCTTAGCAAGTGCAACCTCTGCAGTTACTACAGCACTATCAGATAAATAAACAGACATCCCTGAGCAATTTTTCTAATGTTTTTTGTTTTCTTTTTTACTTTTTACCATTTAAATCCTGAATTGCAGTTGGAAATAAGTACACAGATGTGCCGTTTTAGTGTAAGTGTGCAACATAACATAAATGTGCAAAAGGACTGCTTTATGGGGATGAGAGTAACAAACTGACAAATGTTGGATTCATCAGAGGTATAAGCAAATTTCTCACCACACTAAACTTCTCTCTGCTTTCAGGTGTAGGTTGAAATGAAGTCTGTTTCATGTGAATAAGGTGCTTTAGTTCCATATTTCTCACTTAGGCCCTTTTCTTGCCACAGTGTAAGGTATCTTCACATTTTCATCAACACCTACAGCATTCCATATTAAGGCTATGATGGACTTTTTCACTCAGTGTATTAGCTGTGGCATTAATTATACATTTTGCTACTTATTTTCAAATACATGGGGGAAAAGCACTCAAGCGTGTTCCTATCAGAAGAAAGCTTTATGCTGATATTGTTTTAATCCAGCACAACGGACCGTCAGTAGGTGGGTATATGGTCTCTGCACAAAAACAAGCTGCATTCTGTGGAAAATGTTGTTGCATTAAATGAGTGTCTGTCTTCATCTATGGTAGCTCAGAGTGGTTTTCTGTCGGTGTCAGCAAGTGAATATTGCTGAACTGCAGATGCCTTTGCAGTATCTTTGTTTGTAGCTACAGTATACTCACTATTATTTGAAAGAAACTAGAAACCAACCAACAAGCTGAATTTTTGATGCTTTTGTTTTTCTTTCTCTAGGATCAATACCAGTTCTGCTATCGAGCCGCACTGGAGTATCTGGGCAGCTTTGATCACTATGCAACATAAAAACCCATTGTGGATTTTTATTGCAGGCCCTTTAAGATCCAGAGAGCCGCTTCTGAGCCATACGATGTGCTTTAGAAGTACTTCTTAACTCTTAGCTAAGGAGCAATTATTGGGGATATATAAAATAAAAAATAATTAAAAAAAAAAAATGAACAAAAATATTGGGGATATATAAAACAAAAAAAACAACAAAAAAAGAACCCCACCCAACAAGAAGTATTCCATGTGGACCAAGAATTCACAGTTTAATAACCTAACCATAATAAAAGAATCCTGACCACTGAGGCGTCTGAAGGATCTCATTTACAGATACCTCAAGGGTTCGACATTGGTTGAAGTTAAAGGGAAGAGGAAATTAATCAGAAAGAGTGATCATCTTATTCAGGATTACATGCTTTTGCAAAGAGGAGTTTTGAGAACTGCAGTTCAGTGCAAGATGTTTGTTGCAAGGTTGGGTTCTGGCTTCTCAAACAAAGCGGACTCTTCAACATCACCCTTTCCCATCATACTGCTCATCATAACACTTTAGGGAAAATGTGGGAATGTTTAAAAAGAAAGTCCTTGATTTAGTTTTTTAGTATTGTAAAGATACTGCTGACCTGTGCTTCATTTTTAACTGTGTAAACTTTTTCCTTTTTTTAACAAAAGTTTATCATTCAATGAAGTGAATTAAAGAAAAGGTTGCATAACTGTTAATATTTTTGTTTAAAAAATGTAGATTTTTTTTTTAAGCTGTAGAACTGTTATCTGTAATATTGTGCTGTAGAAATGTTAGATACTTTGAAAATTTGCACATTTTTGTGCAGTCCTACAGTACCACAGTCTTGTTAGTATTAATTTTGTAGTTTTATTTGGGGTTTTTTTTCTTTAAGAAAATATTCATTGTAATCAGTTAAATCAAAATGGGGCTTTTTGGTTTCTTTTGGAATCAACAGGGAGGCGCAAAGTATAAAGATGCTGCTAGCACATACACACACGCGCACACATATGCACATGCACACTCACACTCTTCTCTCTTTTTATATATATATATGTATGTATTACTGTCTACCCTTTTCTGAATCTCTGTGTAGTTGCAGAGAATACAGATGGATAGATGACACACATGCACATAAACATATCCATTCTTACATATCTGGATTTATCAAAGCATTGGGAAAGTTTTTCTGCATACTGCAATTATATCAAACTACTATTTGATCAGCTCTGCATTTTTAAGGTCCATAAACTTCTGTTTCAAAGGGAAGTGAGGAATGCACATCATTGATATTTAAACGCCATCTCTATCCCAAACAATATTTCTATCCACATTTCCACTTGAACACACACACATGCACACATACAGAGCACACACATGCACACACACACACAGAGTATGTGATTTAGGCTTCAAGTGAAGTTCAATATTTGTAACACTATAGTGCAATAAGAAATCATATTATTAAATGTAGGAGGTGTGCATGGGGGAAAGGTCAGTGCATATCCCTTTAGGAGGGGAGAATGTTGTAATATACTAGGTATTAAGATGTTTTAAAATTGTATTCAATAGTATACTGTCTATAGTGTGCGCTATATAATTTACATTTATCGTATGTAACAGGGCAAAGCCAAACACACATTGCTCTGTGAAATCAAATGTTTTGTGGCATACAGCATTGTTTGGGGATGCTGGGGTTTATTTTAATTTTACATTTAGAGTGCCTTATATTTGATGCCTATTTTGAATAGTATTTCTTTAAGTTAGCCTTCATTTGTATTTAGTTTAGTTTGTTTATATCTCTGTTGTTCTTTTCAAACATTTTACTACATGTACCAGACAATTTTGAAAAATATGCATTTCCAGTTTCTAATCAAGTATGGATGGTAATAAATGATAACCCAAAACACATAGGTAGTCAAGGCCCTTTATCTTTCCATATTTCTAATAACAGACTAGCCCACAAATTGGAAATCTATTTCTGGTTGGCTTTACAAACCCACTGTGTCACTGTTTATAGTGTTATCTGTCATTGAAGAGATGTAGCAGCACAGTAGCAGTAGTTGACATCAGCAGTGCTTATGATGCTTTTTTTTTTTTTTCCCCCCCTCAAATTTATTTTGGACCAAGTCCTGCTCATTCACTCATGTCAACAGATTGCTAAAGTCAAACCATTGCTTTCAGTGGGAAAGTTCATGTAAGGCTAGCGAGACTGAGCCCACATGACATACTGGAGATTGACAGATTTTCTTCCAGGAAAAAGGAAAATTCTGTAAACAGCACAAACTACTTTTTGAGACTCTTTGTAGAATGCCATTTACATTGACCTTGGTCACCATGTGTTCTGCCACTGTCAGTACATCAGCATCAAAGGATGCTTTCTTTGGGGTTTCAAATAGGAGCATTGCTATGGCTTCTCAATATGGCCTCAATATTTTTTGTTCTTCCTCCAATTTTCCCATTCCTATAAGAAATGAGAATGAAAGACCAAACTCCAACAATTGTATTTGAGCACTTTTGTAATGAAACAAAAAAAAAAAAAAAAACCCAAACCAAAAAAATCAAAACATAAATATAAATATATATATATGGAATAGAAGTATTATAGAAGGCTACCTCAGAATGAGATTCTATAACTTACATCTGAACCAGAGAAGAATGTGCACTATGTTTCTTTCTCTTCTTCTTTCTTGAGTTATACTTTGAAATAATGATTGAAGTGCCAGGTTATGTAGTGTGGTCATGTTCTTCAACTCAAATATAGGAAATCAGAAATACAAAACAATGGAGTGTCATTTTGAAAACATAGACTAAGGAAGGTTCTTGCACACTGGATCCATACAAAGATCAGTGCATTTTCCCTAGCAGACTGTCTTGCAAGCTCCAAAGAAAATGAGGGAGTAAAAGAAATACAAAAAAGCAGAGCCAATTTGTGAGAAAAACTGTTGTACAAATAAATACTCCTTTTAGGTTTTTTTGTTTCTTAAGATAGCTCTTAGCATCATTGATGTGCATTCCACTTTCTGTATTCTTATATATGCATTCTGCAGTCAATTTAAATTGTGAGCATCTTTGTCTACATACATCATACATTTCCAAGCTTAAAATTGGTTTCATCAGCATAACCAGTACGGTGCTATTATTTACGTTTGTATGTGTAGTTATGTCTAATTTTGTAATTAGTTGCAATGGGGGAAAAAAACCACAAAATATATAAAAATGATTTATACAGAAGTTTAATTTAGCTCTTTTTAAAAAAATTATTTGAGTGGTTAGATAGCGGAGAAGATGGCTGGGGGAAGGAGTGACCCTCTAAGGAGATTTGCACTTTCTATATATACCTTTGTACTATGCACTGCCCTATTGATTCTACACCCAATAATGTTATAACTTGAACCCATCTGTAAGAAATTGCTTACAAAATCCACTTGTATGTATTTAAAAGACACAGAACATGTAAAAAGGAAAAAAAAAAAGCACTGCTTTTTTTTTTCCTTTTATTCTTTCCCATTTTTCTTTATGTTTATTTTTCTATTTTTTTCTTTTTTTCTTTTTTTTTTTTTTTTTCCCTTGGTGCCCTGATACTCCACAGATATCAGAAGGCTGCAGGTCTCATTATAACCATCCGTTATGTGGCTTTGCCATTCAAGCTTGGAGTGTCTTTACAAAGATAATAAAAACTTGTGTTCTTTGCTCTTGTTTTGGATGCATAGACTGAAAAACTTAAAAAAATTACCTTGTAAAATGGCTTGTTAAAAAAGATACAATTACCTCTAATTAGTAGTACGCGTAAATGTTTTACAGAATGAAAGGCGTGCTTTTTATTTTCTTACTTCGTTACATTGGTGGCAAAAGAAAGTCTGTATGAAAATCAGTTCTTTGCTGACACAAGTTCCATTTGTTACAGATGAATTCTAATAAAATGTCAGTGTTATGCAGCCCTGGTCTTCTTTCTTAAGCAGTGCTTTTGAAATCAAAACTTGTTTGGTCCCTCTTGGTGATAAAGGAGTTTAATTGGAACTACAAAACAGTCATTAATCTTCTTAACTAGCTGCTGGACAGTGGAAAATGCATTCTTAGGTTAGCAAATATATATCATCTTCAGCAGCAAGTTTTGAGCCAGAATAGGCAAACCCTTTGGCATAAATTCTCATAGCTTCATGAGCTTAGTTGAAATTACCACACTTTACATGCCTCTGGATTTCCCCTTTGTGCTTCAGAACTGTATCACTACACTGAGAAAGTAGATTTCTGTCCATTCATAGGTGCAACTCAAAGAGGGCAAAATATCCACACATTTGAGGTGAATTGCGCATTTTTAATTCCTGCAGATTTGGCAGGTTTTGGGGTAAATCCAAAGTCACTTGTCAAAATTCAGTTACTGAAATTGTGGCAAGCAGTCATGACTTTTGACTGCTTTCTGTTATGCACTGCATATGCAGTGAGTGCAAATGTGAGTCTGTGAGGCTACTATCCAAATACTGTGGTAAAGTTTTTAAACACACTAGAAAAGTTTTAGATTAATAAACACACCAGGTATATTGAGGCAAGCTACAAGGGGCATGGCATGGCAATCTACTTAAAGAAAACAAGTCTTGCTCTGTCTGCTTGTTCTGAAAGAAGGCAGGTTCTGTCTCCAAGATTACTTTGTAAGGGAATACAGTCTATTAGCAATTAGTATTAAATACGTGTTAATAAAGAATTCTCTGTGCTGGAAGGATGTGCAAGACATTAACATTAGGGTGATTTCTAAGAACTTGTATTGTTCTTGGCCTAATTTCCACTTTAAGATGGTGATAATAGTGTAAATGTGAAGCCTTGGTATTCTTACAGAGGCCTATTAATGTTTTTCCACTGACTTCTGTGGATTTTACAATTACTGCATTGCAGGCTGCCTTTGACTTGAACCTTTTTTGCGTAGTCTGTGCAAGGTGGTTTAGAGCTGTGTTATGTAAGGGTTTCTTTAACTATCTGAGTGGCTTAAGATGGTATCCTTTAATGTCAGCATTGACTTCTTTGGATTTTCCTGTTCTGTGCGTCTAGCATGGACCATAATAAAGTGTGAAAATGAGTATTGACAAAAATACTTGGCTGTGTATGGCTTAATAACTTCTAAGTTAATGGGGTTTTAACAAAAGTAGTTCTAATTCACGATTAACACAGAAAAACGATGTCATGTACTTCAAGATCATTACTGTTCAAAAATTCTGTTGAGATGTGAAATTAACCCATCTCAAAGCAAAACAGTAGCTACAGACTTTCAAAAAAAGTAACATTTACATCTTTTCCATATTATACAATCTCTTGGACCAAATTCCCAGATTCCCCAAATCTTTGGTATTCATTCATGCTAGTATCTCTCAAAATGAGTCAGTCCTGATTCTAGGGTAATAAGGTGTTGCCATCTATAAATTTACCCATTGCCTGCTTCTCCCAGTCTGTGCAAGCTTAGGAGAGAAGTGAGCTATTGTTAATGTGGTAAACAAAGTACTGAAGAAGTACTGATAAGGAATGTATAAAAAGAAATTGTTCATTAACCAGTGCTCAGAAGAGCTCAGTTCACTACCAACTGGATCAGTACTTAGTGATCCCTAAAGAACATTATAGCCGTCACTGGTCAAAAAAGGACCAGGAAAAAATCTTCCTAGAAATTGCTGTGTCTTTTTAACTGCAGATGCAAACGTGCCCTTTTTTTTCCCCCCTCTTAACCAGTCTTATAAGCAGAATGAAGTTAAATGATTTTTCACAGACTTTGGAATTTTGAAGAAAATAACCAGCAAATTTGCTGATGTATAAGCCAACATACCAGTGATAAATCACTTCCTCTTCTACAACACTTAACATGAAATAAAAAGATGTATCTTCCCATGGAATTGCTGAATTCTATGAAATAGCTTTGCGTTTTGTAACCTTGAAATATGACAGCTTTAGATAATCAAACTTCAACACTAGCACTGAATCAAACTGGCAAAAATGTCCACAGAAGATACCAAATGGTATCAATACTACTTGCACTGTCAAAGAATATCTTTAAAGCAGTTTCAGAAGTTTGAAAGACTGGTATTTTTGTCATTCTTTCACTTTACATGGGGAAATAAAACACTGATGCGGTGTGAGGCTGTAGCAAATTTTCATTTAAAGACCTGTGGCAATTTTATTATTATTATTATTTAATTTTGGTTTGTTTACTTTTTTTACTACATTTTTATCTGTTTATTTAATTTTTTTTCTAAGGAGGGAATATTAATGCAGTGCTACTGCAACTGTTTGGAAATTTACTTGATTCAAAACCTAAAGGATTTGAATATCATAGCTGTACTAATATTCAAGAGAATTTTCTCTTTACACTGACCTGTGTTTTCAGCAAGTTGGTTCTGTCTTCCAGATCTGCTTATGAAGAGTTCCATAGTGGGATGCAAAATGTTTTTCTATCACTAATGCAATGAGTCAAGATGGAAGGAAACATCTGCTGACTAGCTTTCAGAGGAAAGCAGAATGATAACCTGCAAATGAGACATTGTAGTGAATAGAGATGGTTTTGCATCTAGACTATAAATAGGAAGCTTTTGAACCCAAAATGCATTCAGCTTGCTTCTGTCAGCAGAAGTCTTTATTATTGTAGTTGGAACAAGCAACCAACCTTTCGTTGCCAATAAAAGTACTTCATTATATATTCAACAGCCTTATTGGATATGGAATGTAAATCTTTAAAGTCAAAACTGCCTGGAAATGCCTTTCCTTCTCTCGTACATAAAAACAAGAGAACCTGAATATAAGATTTTCTTCATTGGAAGAAATTATTTGAAAACACATCAGAGTTTCTATAATTCTGCTCTTCAAAAATCCAGTTTGCTCTTGAAATCTAGAGGAGTTGTGTGAGCCTAACGTTCTACTGTAGCAGGCAATTTACAAACACACAACAAGTTCTCATCCATGCAGTAAAAGAAAACAAACATCATCAAGAATCTCTAAGTAGGGTTTTCAAGTTCACAAGCCACATCAGCATCATCGCTGACACTAAATCCAAACCAACCAGCTTGCACTACCACTGCAAGGCATCGAGTTCAGGCACTGTGGTACTTCAAACTAAGCACACCGAAACCATCAGAAATAGTGACTTCATGTTGAGTACAGTACCCATTGAATACAGGCGTGGCAAAACAGTCATCTTTCACTGGCAACAACAAAACCACTTGCTTCTGTTTCATAGACATATGAAACAGAACATCGTCTCACTAGTCCACACTTCCAAAGATTATGTTGTGGGCATTTCACACATTTGCACGTCCTGTTTGAACTCCTTTCATTCCATTTTGTCTGTAAACGTTTCCTATTCCATGTTCATAAAATGCTTATATTTGTTCTTTTACTGTTTCCTTTAAAGCTTAGTCCCTCGCAGTTTTAGAGAACTCCTACCCAATTTACAGCACCTTGCAGAAAACTGAAATGACAGATTAAGACCCAAACCTACATACTCAGCCTAGAGGGAGAAACACATTCAGCCACATTGTAGAATATGGCTGCAGAGTAAGTCTCACGTAGTAAGCAGGCATCTGAGCAGCATATCAGCATGGTGAAGTAGATCTCTCTCTTAGATAAAGAAGAGGAAAAATTTGGACTTATATTTAAATCTTATATAGGTATGGGAAACCATATTCCAAGTGGTATTTGGGGTGCTTTGAGTTTGGTTCATTGTGGTTTGATGGTTGTAGGGCTTTTTTATAAAAGGCAATATTTATTCAAAATCAGAAGCTGGGTTTTTTTCAGGGTTTTTTTTTGTTTTATCTGGAATTGAGTTTGTTTTCTTCATAGCAGCTCTTATGATGCTAATGTTATAAATTTTTGACCAAAACAGTTTTGATAACACACCAGTGTTTTACTTACAGCAAAGCAGTGTTCAGGGTGTTGAGATCATTGCTCCACCAGCGATTAGTCTGGGGTACACAAGAAGCTGTTAGAGAACACAACTGGGACATCTGACCAAAGGGAAATCCCAGACCAAACGATGTTGCGTTCATCAATACAAAAGGGGGTAAGCAAGAAGAAAAGGTAGATGTTCAGAGTTAGGCATTTGTCTTCCCAAGTAGCCATTGCATGCGATGCCTTGCTTTCCAGAAAGGGCTAAATATCTGCCTGCTGATGGGAAGCAGTATTAATTTCTTTGCTTTCACATGCACCATCTAATTTGCATATGAAACTGTCTTTATCTCAAACCATTTTTAATTTTGCCCCTCTGATTCTTTCCCCATCCCACTGAGGGGTGAAGTGAGCAAATGGCTGTATGGAGCTTAACTGCTGCCTAGGATTAACCCACAGCACTTGGCTATAGATTTTTATTGGCAGTTGTAACTTCCAAGACAGATATCAACCAGAAATTTTTGCTGATCTTCTTGGAGACACAATTGCAGAGAAAATTTTTCTGCAGACTCTGTGCAGAAGCAGCAGAAAGAAAACAGTTATTACAAGCAGAGTTATTGTCAAGCACAGTTATTACAAAATGGGAAACAGAATGTTACTGTCTAGAACTAGGATAATAAAGTGTGAGGGATAAACACTATCAACATTAATTGACGAAAAGTCAAGTTTTGCAAATGCTATAGAAAAAGTCTACAAACAAACCTCACAGATGAAGACATTGGAGCTTCAGTCAAGACCTTGCTCTTACACATGGTACTCACATGAATGCATCACCAGCACTGGTCTGTCTGGCTAATTGAAGAATTAATCCAAAGTTGAAAGCCTCTTTAAAGAAGTGAAAGAGCTACTATCCTTCCTGTATGCTACTTCTTAGATCAAATGCATGTACAAATACATTTACAATAAGGGAATGCATTTCAAGCCTTTCTTTTAGTAAGTTTAAAATTATGAATATTTCTTTCTTAAATAGATATAAATGAACCATCTAGAAGCAAACAAAATCCTGTCTTCAAGAAGATTTTCATTTCCTATTTTGAGCTCCTTACTAGTGTGATTTTAGCTAAGTAATATCAAATAAGTAATATAGCAAATGAAAAATGTTTGGTAAATATCTGACGTTTGGTAATTTTTTATGGATGCGTGAAAAAGTTTGTGTAGACTTGTTATGTCTGACTCATTTAACACATGTGCTCTTTAGAAATAATGGAAAATGAACATCGGGGCTCTGTGCACAGACAGGATTTTTATCTCTTTAAGTTAACAGTACTCAAACTGAAAATTATGGCAATTGAATGGATTTAGAAATGCTGTTAATTTATTCCTTAGAAGTGTTTTGTTACATTACTGTTTCTTGACAATGCCTTCTGAGGACCCAGCTGGACATACTCCCTTGCCTGATTACAAAATTGTTCTTTTAAACAAGTCAATAATACTTTGTGTGATTGTGTTAATTTCATAATTGCTAGGAGTAAATTCTGAAAGGGCTAAAAGGCTAATTACCTGCTGAAAGTTGTGTTCTTTTATGTATATACATGCTCTGTTCTACACAAGATATTGCAGGAAAAAAGTTAGGCTTTTGTATTACAGGCTTTTGGGACTGTTTCATCAAATGGAATGTTAAAAGCTTAGTCCTGTTATGAGAAAACTTCTGCTTGTAAGTGAATTTGCTCATAGAAGCAACGTACAGTTAATGACACACTTGGGTTTCTGCTTGTTTTGTTTTGTTTTTCTTTCCAAAGGAAGAGAGAGAGATGTGTGAAATAAATTCTGTTGATGGCATCCACTCTAGGTAGTTGCTGGCACCACTCTAGTATGATTTATATTTCGACCTTGCCCTCCTTTTAATAGCTATAAGAGGGAGATTAATATCAATGTGCTTTGGCTATTTTGACAGAAATTTCCTTTGGGCAAAGATTTTGCTTGCCAATAAGCACACACCTGCATCAATCACTATAAAATACAACAAAATTATTATTTCATGGGATGCTACATAATCAAATAACATAAATTCAGAATCAACAAGCTCAGATAAATCCTTTAAAAATGGAGAGGCAATGAAATTTAATGCCAACACAAACTTCACAAAGTTTTTCCCTCCCTCCTTCATCAATGTAATAGGATACTAAAACTATTATTGAAGCAAGTTATTTTATCAAGGGGAGGAGATAAGAAAGATAAGTAACAAAAGACAATCTTAGCATGACCACACTAAACAGACAAGGGAGAAACAAAAAAAAACAGGTAGTGAATTTTTTTCCTCTTGGTACTAGTTAATTAGTGGCTCTCAGTATCTGGCTGAAAAGGAAGCTGGGGAGGAAGCTTTGAACCTGGTAACTTGAGGCTTTATGGAAATACTTAGAATGGAGTGGTTTCAAAAAGCTGATGAAAGCTTTATCCATTGACATGAACATACTTCAAAACAAATAACTTTTTCTAAGAGGAAAGCAACATCTTCCAGAAGAGCAAAAGATGTAAAAAGAACGGATGTCAGAACATTTCTCATGAAGCAGAAGCTGAGTGTGTTCTGTTCTCTAAGTGGTATAAAACGTCTGCTGAATCACTTACAGGCCCCATGAGTCAGGAAAATGTGAAGAGACTACATCTGAACCAAAAATCTGACACAACAGAACCTTGTGGTGTATCTGTTCTCTGTGGTGGAGCTGAAAGCTCTCATAAACACAAGGTTTCACTCATTATAGGATTATTACAGGCTTCTCAGCCTCTTCCATCTTGTATATTTGTACCTCACAGTCCATAATGGCTCTTTCTCTAACTGTCCTATGATATGCTAAGATATTTTTTGTGTGTTGTGCCTTTAAACTGGGCAATATTGGCCTATCCATGCACATATCAATTTGTCTACTTGATATTTTAAGTCAACATTTAAATTTCTTCAAGAATACACTCAGTTGTCAGCTATTTTGGATGCTTGTGTGTTTAACCTCTAGTGCAACAAAGCAGCTCAAACTCAAACTGGGAATTGTACAGAGTAATTCTCAAAGTGACTATTCCCCTGCTATTTTTTCCAGTTCAGTCCAGTACTGTAGGTAAGTTCAGAGCAAATTTTTAAAAATCACCTTGAAGTGGGAGATGGAGGGCCGATTTGACAAGTAGCACAGATCCCCAGTGGCAAACTGGTTCCTGAGAATTCTGGGATAGCTGCAACTTATTTTTCCACCATTCTCTTTGTCCAAGTGAGGGGAATACTAATTACTAATACCAGGCCATTTCTTAGAAGAAACATAAGGGCCTTTCTAGATAAGCATAAAATAGAGGAAAACCTGCTTCATGTTTTCAGATGAATTTGGGAAATTTCCTCTCAAAGCTTATGCTTTCTTGTAGACATGGTTTAGCTTTAAGCTGATATATTTCAGGAGAGTCATAAGTACTGGACTCATGGCTAAGGATTGCAGCAAGTGTCAGGGCACCCAAGATATTGAGTACTGCTCTTCCCAGGTGGAAATTTGGCTAGAGGTGATTAGGAGCTACATACTGTTAAAATTACAGCTCAGTTTGATTCCAGAAGAACTACTGAAATTTAGTTGGAGGCCTGTAGCCAATGATGGACTTCAGTCAGTACTGGGTCCAACCCTGTTCAATAGCTTTATTAATGATCTAGATGATGAGGCAGGATACACCTCCAGCAAGCTTGCTGATGACACCAGCTGGGAGTAGTGACCAGGTGATTGTGATGCTCATCATAACCTCAGCATAGCAGGGAAATGGACTAACAAGACCATCATGAAGTTCAACAACGGGAACTGCTAAGTCGTGCACTTGAGAAGGAACAATCTCAGGCATTCATTTGGAAAGCAGATTTACATAAATGGCCTGGGGTCCCTGGCGGACACCAAGTTGAACATGAGCCAGAAATGGGCCCTTGTCACAAGAAATGCCAATAGTATCCCAAGAAGCATTAGGCAAAGTCTTGCCATCAAGTCAAGGGAGGGGATCCTTACCCTCTGGAGTGCTCTGTCCACTTCTGGGCTCTCCTGTACAGGTGACACATGGGCACACTGAGAGCCCAGCAAGGGGCCACACAAATGATGATGCACGAGAGCATCTCTCCTATGAGGAAAAGCTGAGAGAACTGGCACTGCTCCAAGGGATCTAACTACTGCATATACACTCCTGAAGGGATGGTGACAAAGGTGAAGGAGCCAGGCTTTTCTCAGTGGTGCTCCAGTGACAGGACCAGTGGCAAAGGGGAAAAAACTAAGCACGTAATTCTGTCTGAATGTCAGATAACACTTTTTCATGGTAAGATTGACTGAGTCCTGGCACAGGACTGTATCCAGATGAGTATCTCCAAGGATGGCAGTTCTGCCACCTCTCTGGGCAACATGTTAATTGTAATCATATGCGAGCAGTGAGGTTGTACCAGGTGACATCCATGGGTCCCTTCCAACTGTAACCATTTATATATGAAACATAAAATCTGCATTTTAGAGACGAGCCTAAAGTTCTCTAAGACCAGGTTTCTTATCTCAGTCAATGTCATTTTCAGGTTTTGAACATCAAAAGTAAGAAGAAAATCTGAAGAAACTTTTATTTAACACACATTTCTGTTTCTCAAGAAATGAGTTTTGACTATTTTCAGCCACACATACATGCATATATACCTACACAAATACATATTTACTGTGTATACATGACCACAGTACAGTCATTCTTAAAATTTGTACTCAAAGATGTTCTCTTTATTTCAGCTTTTCAGAAAAAAATGTATCATTGATGTTTTTCTTTTTGGGTTCTTGATTTGTTTGAATAGGACATTTTAGTGGCATTATTTTTAGCTAGAACATTTATTTCTTCTTTTCTCCTTGGTTCTGAGAGACATTGTGTTTACAAAGGAAAATCTCTTATCTTGTCAAACCCTTGACTAAATTTTCCATCTCAGAAGGCATTTATATTTTCTGTAATGATTCAGTTGTAGGTGAGGTTAGTGGAACCACATAACGTAAAACAGATTATGTACTATCTTTACTCTTACCTCTGAAAATTAGTCCAATACTAACATTTCTATATACATTTCTTGCACAAATGATTCAGTATTTTTAAGAAAACAACTGAAATAATTTTCCTAATTTTCAATTTCTCATCTGCCCAGAATTTTCTATTTCTCTTGCTATAGTTCCTCTAATGTTTTTCCAGTTGGAGAGACAGTTTTATGATTGAAAAAAAACTTGTTTCTTGTTTTACGAGCATGGGGAAATGGGGTATGCTTCAGCCCTTGAACTCCCTTTTGTGGTTCTGTTCATGTTCTCATTAGCTATTTGGTTTCCAGAAAAATTGGTGGTTTAAATGCAGTTTGTTCAGTGGCTCTTCAGCCATTTTCTGGCTTTGTGCCTGTTCAGATGAGAGGGAAAATTGAAAGCAATCTACTTGGAGGTGTATTTTTTGCCTTAGTTGAACACCCATAGGTTTTTGTATTTGCCTGATTTAAAGCCATGTCCAGAGGCTAAAATCAAGACTAATGCAAGCTGAAGTCTTATGCCACTTAATTAAAACATCTGCACTGTTTTTCTTTCACTGTTGAATGCTTCTGACAAACAAGTTCCCAGAGCAATGTGGATCTGGTGTTATCCAGATTTTGTAGTGTATAGCATTCCCAGCATGGTCTTAATTCAGTGCACAAAATGTATACATTGATTATGTTTCTTTTCAGTCTTTGTCTTTATTTCTTTTTTTCAAAGGAGAGAAGTGTCTATCTCTTGCAATTTCAGGGGAAGGAATGAAAGAACACATGAGCAGGCTGTTTCTAGATACCTGCATTAGAAAGTCCTTATCTTAGCCAAGACAGCTTATGCATGGACTCATGTCCCACAGAGCTGAGAACTGTCAAGTTCCAACTGCTGAGTGGTAACCTCCAGCTTGGACACAGCAGGCTGCAACAGGGAAGGTGTGGTACAAAACAGGTAGCTAGCAAAAAACTCTCCACCCTAGTTTCTAGTTTTTCTTCATGGAAAAAGAAGGATCATCATGATTAATTTATTTCTGAGTGTCCTTGCCCTAAACTGTACTGATCTGTAGAAATGAATCCAAATGGATCCAGTTAGAGGACCCAAAGTTTTCTATTTCTTTCACCAGTGGAGTATACAATAGGACAGGGTTTTTCTTCTCACTGTGGGAATCCAGCGGAGCAGAATCATGCCTGCAGGAATTAAAATAGACTGAAAGACTGGCCAACTTCACACCAACTCCTGAGGAAGTGAAGGGGCATATAGCCCTGAGAATCTTTTCTTAACACATGAAGGATAAGAAAATGGATGGGAGTAGTCAGCATGAATTTACAAAGGAGCAGTGTTGTTATCAAGGAATTAAAAAGAAAGGAGGTTAAAAGAAAAACTGAAAAAACAGACACTTATTTTTAAATCTGGAATTTTATATTTACAGTAAATGCACAAAACCTAACAGGAGAAACAACAAAAGATACACAGGAGCTGCTTGAAATTCTGAACCTCGGTTAGCCAATGAAAGTTTTTGCTCACTCTGCTGGTTCTTTCTACAGCTATGAAATATATGAACCTCAGGCTCATTTAGCCACATTTTTCCAGGGTTCATGTTCTATTTATGTCTATTTTTATATGTCTATTTTTTATACAATTGTACCAAAAAAAAATCTCTATTTTTACAGTTAGCATTTCTGAGTACTCACAAGCATGTTCCTGTGTTTTAGAAAGACACAGTGTCCTGGAGTATACCAACACTCTCCCAAAAAGAGACTGCTGTTACATCTGAAAGTAGAACAGCATGCAACAGACAGAAAGTCAGGATGATGTGGGTGTCTGCATCCAGGTTGCTGGTATTGGGGGACTGCAGGGGTGGCCTCTCTGACAAGAGGCCAGGGACCCAGGCTGGACACAACCTGTTCCAGCCAGCTCCAAAATAAACCTATGCAAGACACAGCTGAGGCCATCAGCCTCATAGCATGGGGAAGCAGCACTTTTGTGAAAATGTGTTTAAGAAAGGGCAAAATTCTAGCCATCAAAGTGAGGAGGGAGGAAAAAAATAAATACACAACGATCAACCCTGTAAACAACAAGGTCAGTGAAGAAGAAGCTAGAGGAAGAGGTCCTTCTGTCCAGGTCCCACTGCAGGACACAGAGAGGACTGTTCTGGAGCAGAACAGTCTGTAGCCCTGTAGCCCATGGGGAACTCCACACTGGAGCAGGTGGAGGAAGCAGCTGCAGAGAAGACTCTGACCCCAAAACTCCATTCCCCATCTTCCTGGCCTCCCAGGGTAGTACAAGAGGTAGAGGAGTTGTGACTGAGGGAGTGAAGTTGAGCCTGGGGAAAAAAAGCCAGGGAAAGTATGTGTGGAGGGTGGTTTTAATTTGTCTTAGTTTCTCACTATCCAAAACTATTTTAATTAGCAATAAATTAAATTAATTTTCCACAGCTTGAATTTCTTTTTCCTGTGGTCGTAATTGACAAATAATCTTCTTGTATTTACCTTGCCTCATGAGCTTTTTCATCTTACATTCTTCCTCTGCCCTGTTGGAGGAGTAGCAGTGACAGAGCAGCTAGGTCAGTGTTATGATCCAGATTTAAGGTTCTCAGAAATGCCTCTGCCTGAAATAAGGTGCAAATGAGACCATATGCCAGTGACAATAGTAAGGGTTTATTTGATGGTAAATATGAGAGAGAGAGAGAGAAAGAAAGGAAGGAAGGAAGAAAGAAGTAGAAGATAGGTGGGAGGGACAGACAGAGTGACAGGGACGGAATAAGGAAAATATCACCACTCCGTGGATCCCAGTGATGTTCGCTGATCCTCTCCAGCTGATCTCTTGGTGGTGAAGGTCCCCCAGAAGGCACAGAGTCCCATGGGTGTACATACTCAGGCTGGGTGGGTATGTCCGGCCATGTCCCCCTGGGGTGGGGGTCAGTCTCTCACAGCAGACTCTGGGTCTGTTGTACCACCTGCAGCCCTGTGGGGCCGAGCCTCTCACATGAGTAAAGTCCCGTGGATGTGCCCTGTGGGGTTGGGGGTTCCACAGCCGGGCCAGTTTGTGTAATCAGAGGATGGGTGTTTAGTGCCTCTCACCAGAGGTTGCACCATGCACCCAAAACCTCCTCCTCCCCCCTCGGTTGGGGGCAGTCTGTGTAAACCTGGCTTCTGTGAGCTGTGCTCTCCCCCACCCTAAAGTCACCTGGGGATAGTTGCAGCTGGTGGCTTTGGCCTTTTGTGGATGCAAACCTTTCCCTCAGCCTGAGATGATTGAACAATGGGTTTCCCTTTATCTAATCAGCAGTCTGACTTTCAGTTCAAAGTCCCACTCTTCAGGGAAGCTTCTTTGGCTGTAGCTTCTTTATAATGAGCAAAACTTTGTATCAGTGTTTGAGGCACGAACTATTTTCAGTCTCTGACAGTCAGTGTCTGGCAGCTGGCCAAGGTCAACCCACTACATAGGTTAATGAGAAATATTTGGGTTTTGCCACTCACTCATAGTGGAAGTACACTGTGTCTTATGCCATGTAGATTTTGTAGTAAGCATGAAAAGGTGAGAATCACATGGTATGAAGAACACCACTACTATGAAGTACATCCCCTTTGTTTTCTCTCACAAGGCTAAGGAAGATTAAGGTCTTTATTTACTCTCATCTTAATCATCTGAGACGAGTAATTAACCTAAAAAAGCAAAAGAAGATGCTCAAAAGTCATGATAGCAGAAAATTTCAGAAATGAGTTTTCATGCATTCCCTTGCAAATATCTCTTTGGCTGGGACACTGCTGCACTGCTCCATGGTGGGGACTGCAAATATCTGGATGAAGAAAGAAGCTCAGAAGTATGCTGACAGGGAATGAGAAGCTGTTCTTAAATCCCACTGAGAAAATTAAAGTGCACCTGAAAAGAAGTGAATCTCTATGGCATGCCTATGCTCAATATGGGCATGGCAAGGCTTGATGCCTCAGTAGACAGAAGACAAGTTGACAGCTTGTAAAAGATAACTGTCATGTATTACTTCCACAATCCTCATACTGTATTGTAAAACTGTTGCGTGTTAGGGTACAAATTAGTCTTTCATCACTCTGTTGCCATTTTATGCAGGACACTGCTGAAGTCTTCTGTCAGTGCATTCATTAAGTATCCATATACATAGAGTGTTAATCAAGGGATCAATTCATTTAAGCAACTTAGTTGGCTAAAGCTGCGTGAAATGAATATTCAATTAAATCTGTTTTGGATCTCATTCAGATATTCAAATAAGCTAAACCTTTGGCTTGTTCATTTGTGAAATAAGGTCTTTTATATGGATGTAAAATAGCTTTTCACAATGGGTAAGCTCTGATCTCTGATCCACGTATGTGTAACAACTAGAAGTAGCATAATCCAGGAATTTGAGAAGCTAGCAACAGTATCCACCCTGAACTTCTCCTCCACTGGGACTTTTCACTCTTCCAAAACCACATTAGGACACACATGCTTGTCTTGCATGTCTGTACTTGAAGATAATGAAAATGCAACATTGAAACATGGAAGAGTAGTTCCTAGCACAACTGATCTTCACTTTCCTTTTTGAAATTCTGGAGTATGGTCTGTAAACACAGACTGATATTTTTCAGCTTTTCAGAGGACTTTTTGTCTCATGAATTTTTTATAGCTAACTTTATGCACTCATTTCAGAACTTCTGAAGGCACTTATTTTCAAAAAGATCCTTCCAGGCTTCTTAACCTAGGTTATTATCTTAAGCTGGAGATTCACATAATCACTAGTACAATGTCAGCTGCATAGACTGAAAAAATATGTGAGTTTTGAACTGGTACTAGTTTTGGACAAATATGAGCAAGAACATGGCAACATGTTCAGCAAGGGATGGCTATCTGTCTAGATGTCTCATTGTATCAGGCGAAACAGGTGTCTTTCCAGTGCAACATTCAGTAACAACTAAAGCGGAGAGCTATTCCACAGAAACAGGTGGGACAGGACTACATCATTTGTTTGGTTTGGGTTTTTTCTTATTTCTGGGAAATATGGTCTAGCTGGGAGACAGAGAGGTCATCATGGGACAAACTTTACCTGATGACCAGTTCAAGTATCAGTAGTTTCCTGTGTGTTGTATGACTAGATTATTTCACCGAGAAGAAAGGCAAGTTGTGTTGTAAGTGCTGTGACTCACAGATGACGCAAGTGGAAGAAGGTCGAGTGTATCTCTTTCTGTGAGAAATGACAGGCAAAGATGCTGTTACTTTTGAATTCACTGGAAGTGATAAAAGTTACCTGTTTAGTGAGAATAGACTGATGACAGCGCTGAAAATGAAGAAATAAAGGCATCCCATCCCACAAATGCGTAAATAAGCATTAAGAAAAACAAAGAGCACTCAAAATATCTTTTTAATATGCTTTCAGATTTTGCACTACATTTTTTTTTGCCCTTTTCCTTCTTTTTGTTGATTGGTTGAGTTTTTTTCAGGAGAATCATTGTATACTTTATTCTGAGGATAAAATTCTATTCTTTCATTTCTTTCATGGCATGCAGATTTGAAGAGATGAAAGATGCATAAAAAAGGGTAAATTTGCTAATTACAATGAGATTCAAATAAGACAACATGGAAAAGCCAAGTCATTTCAAGTGAAGAACAGCCACCTAATTGTGTCACTATCAGATGAAAAGGATAAAAATCCAAAATAAAAACTTCTCCACAAAAAAAGTAACAGAACAAGTGAGAACCAAATTGACATGACACAGGAAAATAATTCTTTTTCCTTGTTTTTCTTCTTGTTTGATTTGTTGTTGTTGTTTTTGTGTCCAAAGTGAAACATCACAGCTTTTCATTTACTTACTTTTGTAAGGGGAAGGTCAGGGGAAAGAAATAAGTATGCCTCATTTAAGAAAAGGATCATTCCTTTACAACCTGAATGATTCTGCAGGCTATTTTTATAGTCTAATTTCCATTTGGTAAAGGCAGGGCATCCTCCTTATCAAAGGATCCCATTGCCAGCAGGAGTAATGAGGGTTGACTGCGCAAGACGAAGGATTAGGTGAGATACTAGAAGAGAAGGCAAGGACATCTTCTGACTGAAAAGTTATGACTGAGGCACTACATCTGTGGTGAGTTTCTTTCTCTGTGGATCATACCTGATACAGTTTTGAAAGAAAAAAAGAATAAAAAGCAAGCAGGCAAATAAAGAAGCAATATAATATGAATTTGTGAAAATCATCAACATGTCATTCTCTTCCTCCTTCCCACAGAATGCCACAGAAATTTTATACGTTACTGCAGTTCTGCCTGGCCGAGTTGAATATTAGAGCCATGTTTAAAAATTTTCTGTTCTTGGAAAAAAATTACTTCAGATTTATCTGGTTGAAAATATCCAGATTACTTATTGTGCTGAAAGATCTTCTGACAAGTCAGATCTTAGATTTTTTGCACTATGGAACCAAGGTTAGTTAGAGTCTTCTTTGAAGGTATTTTTATTTACTCTCATTTGAAATTTTTTGCCATATGAACTAATAATAATTTAGTAATAATAATAATTTCTTTCACCAAGAGAAGCCTATTACCCCAGGAAAAATGATCATTCATGCTTCAATCACATGATCCAATTCCATTTTGGACTGACAAATTACCTATTGCAACAAACATGAATACAAAGTAAACTAAAGAATATAAACCATTTTCAGGTTAAATAAATTCTTAAAATATAAGGTAAGACTTTTCCATTCCTGTGGCCTGGCTTATATGACAAATACTGACTAAATTATATGAAACAGGATATGCTAATTTCTGTAAAGCTAGATGTATTGCTTTATAACATCAGCAGCAGAAAGTCTTAGGAAAAATATTAGTTAAAATGAGATTATGAAAAATATTTTCTTCAGAGTCAAAATAGAAGCCCCCTCAGATTTGGCACAGAAGTTCTAGATCTTTGTTTCACCCTAGTTTTTGCACAGAGTATATCTCTCAAGAACATCTGTCTTTTGAAGTTGTTAACTCGTAACTGGAGATTTATGTCTCTGAGTACACATAGCATTATTGGTGTGCACAGGTTTTTGTCCCATCTGTCACATCCTGAGGAGGAATCAAGACATTCTTCAGCCTAAGTTTCCTCAACGGAAACCATTCTGCTAGATGCTCACTACATACTGTGCACTTTGCCAGCAACACGAGCCCCTCACAAACAGCAGTGTGATCCCTTTCATAACAGCACCCACCGCTTTGTTACGGTGGTTGCTCAGCATTACAGAAGAGTGGTTCTTCCTAGGTTCTTACGCAGTTCAAACCCATAGCCTCTCACAACCTTTCAAACTTCTCTCCGCCCAGATTCAAGAAAATAGGACTAGCTTCCAGGGGCAGTTAAGATGGGATTACTGTTTCATTGTAATGGTTGTTCATAGCCAGAAAATTGTATGAGAAGGGGAAAAGCAAAAACTACCAAATGACTTGTCTTGGGGCTTTATAGTTGCAAAAGCTGGCATGCCAATGAGTTTGGAAACACCTGCATTTCATACTTAGCTGTGAAAAGTGTTACTTTCACAAAATTTAAGAGAAACTTTTGGGTTCAAGGAGAGCTAAATACCTGGGGAGTAGGGGAGAAGGAATGGACCACATGTGCAATAATGCTCAAGAGTTTCCATGTATCGCTTCTGAACATGTGAGAGTCCAGGATTTCTGAGCCAATTGTTCTATAAAAATTGTATTCTCTCCTGTCCTTTTGCTAGTTCTGACTACTGAAATTGTTCCTACTTTGCTAAAAGGATAGCTAGGCAGAGAGAGAGGGGACACGTCAGGAGGGGCTGGAATGTCTGGGGACCACAGGGGGTGTGCAACAATCACATTAGTGACTGTTCCGCTGGTCCCCGGGGCAGAAGCAGCTCAGTGTGGGCAGAGCAGAGCAGCTCCCCAAGCTGAACTGCAGAAGAAGGGCCTCTGCCCGCCCTGTGTGGCCACTCAGCATCTATATCCAGAGACAGTGGTATCTCCTAAGCTTTCCAAGGAGCAAGCGTTTTCTAAATAAAGCTTTCTGTACATTATTGTCCTTCAGATCCTGGATAAAAACTATTTTAAATATTATGTGTTCTCATCTCAGCTGGATTTTAATGCTGATCTGGAAGGGAAATGAATAGTCCAAACAACCCATTTGCTACTTCTTATTGTTAAAACGTCACCACAACTCTTGATAGAATTAAAATATATCAAAGTAAAACATTTCTGTATTTGTATTAAATACCCAATTGCAATAAGCCACTTTACGGGCCAGTGAACTGGAAAATGAAATTATTGTATTAGTGTGACTTTTTACTTATTATAGGAATGCAGTGTCATAAAAATGTCAGCATATTGGCTTTATTTTCACACCTGAAAAGAAAACCAAAACAAGAAAAATCAGCTGAAGTAGAGTAAAAAGACATTGTTAGACCATTTTTTTCCCAGCTCTGGCACTTTGTATTTAGTATCTGGAGAGGAACATGTTATGACTGATTAAAATACCCTTTAAGAGAAGTCTCTGAAGAGAAAGCATGCAGACGTGTCAGCAGAGTACTTTCTTGTACATGGTGACCATCATTTCCCTAGCCCACCTGGCCTCCAGGGCTCCTCATGACAAACCTGAATCTACTCTGCCAGTCTCAAGTCTCTTGTGCTGTGCACCCAGTTCCCTGTGCATGCTCCAGATCTACATCCCCTGAAATAGCCCCCTGAAAATGCACAGCACTTAAATAATCATCTGAAAGATAGTTGCAAGCTCCAGTGCTCCTGCCTGACCTGCTCCTCGCTGGGGCAGTGGGATATATCCAGCTGCCAATCCCTACCATGGGGAGCCCCCCACCACTCTTGAGCTCTCCTGTGTCCCAGAAGATACGTCTGTTGAAGATGATTTTTACCAAAGTTATTATCATCTTATATCTATGTGCAGGAAAAATGTGTCTAATCTAATTTTATTTGATATCTGACATAATCCTTCCAAAGAAATAAATTAAAAACATTGGTACTGGTATGAAAAAGGGACACCAGGTTTTAATTTAGATTTGGCTAATCATAATCCTGCCTGCTATAAGAAGTTTTTGTTAATATGAATTTAGTTCTTAAGAGATTTTTTTTCTTAAAACCATCTTGGTCATTAAATCTCCTACTAAACCTGGTTCAATCAAAACCTAGTATTAAGCACTGCATCAGTACAGTTCATCACTGATACAATTCCTAAAGCAAATTAATATGATCCACAGAAGAGTGGGGAAATAGTAGTGATGTAAGGACACAATTTTTTTCTGCCGCTTATTCGGAATTTAGGGAAGTTTTGACAATTGTAGACCTTTTGGCAATATTTTTTCTTATTCATTCAACATGTTTAATGAACATTAGCAATTGTAGTTATTACTCAACTCCAAAATTTTCTCTCACAGTGTCAAAACCTCTTAGTGTGTTGGTAGATCAGAGTAACGTTGGAAACTCTTCATCTTTTATTGCTTTCGAAATATTTGGGGTGTTTTTTTCTCAGAAAGGTAATCATGAGCTGGCAGATACAGCATCTTAGCAATCAGCAAGACCAGTAGTGAATAGCATGCAAAAATACTCACGAAATTAGCTTACATAGTAATCTACAAGTGGATGGCTTCAAATAGTGTTAGTGTTGTAAGATTTCTGGACTGCTGCATAAATAATTCACAATAGGAATAAATGTGTCAAATATTATATTCATAGTGGTTTCAGTGACTTGTTATAGGTAATGATCTTATTTCTCTGCTCTAAGTAGCACCTCTGATGACATCAGAAAAGACCTCCCAGCAGAAAACTGAACCCAAACTTCAATCATGTCTTTGGTACACTTGTATTTCTAGGTACTAAACTGAAAGATACCAACTAAGAGAAAGACCAATCTGAATTTTGAGGCAGTGATCTCTAAACTCTTCATCACTGTTTATTCCTGCAGATGTTTAAAATGCCATAGGTGGTTCTTGGAGGAGCTGGGTATTATGAACCTTAATTCAGGTGTCTGCATTCATTCAGTCTGCTCTTGACTGACTAGGTGAATAGAAAGCTTCTTCCTCAACTGTGCTGTGATATTAAGGGTCCAGACAAGTATGCTCAGGATATGCTCAAAATCATTAAGGCAAGCAAGTAGACAAGGCCACTTTTATACATATATGTAATCAGGGAAAGTGGTCAGGGTGCTCCTGTTTTCATGTTAGACTAATAATAATACCAGACAGCCAAATTCATTAGACTAATTATCTACTGAAGATTTGCTGAAGACTGTCCAGGAAAATAGTGTACTGGATGGCTAAGGAGATGAGTGTGACTTCCTTCTGGACTGAACAAAAACAAAACACACAGTACGATTTGGAAGATCCTGTTTACTTGCTTCTTCCCACATCTGCGGTTCTGGAAAACCTGGGGTCCTGGTACCAGGAATATGGGATAGTTTCATGGAAGAAGGTCTATTTAGGCTATATGCAGGTTAATATGAGCAGTTTGTCTATAGCCAGCACACAGGTTATAGCATCAGAAAAGTCTTAGAAAGCAGCACAGGCATTTCAAGACCTTCTTCATTCTGAATGGTTTTACACAGACCCTAATGTCTCAAAAAGATACTCCCTAAATGAAAACTATGTTAGGGACTAACTGAATGTTTGCCTTGCTGCCCCCCTTGCTTCAATGAAGTTGGGGGATAGAATATGTTTCTTAGTAATTAGGACACTTAACAGTGAAAGGATAGGTCTGGGACTCTGATTTCTTGAGCTGATACTACATACTTCATACTACACACTAAATTGAAACCACATTATAGAGTAGCCTACAAGTAGACATGCATGGCTAGACCCTGAACAAGGAAGAACTGGCTAGAGATGTGAAAGTCAGCATGACCTTTTGCTACAGCTAGGATGATAAGCAGAACTCAGGACTAAAAAGAAGATAGCAAGGCAAAAGTAGGGCCACAGCTGTGGACCTCAGGAAAGAAAATTTTAACACTTTCTGCCTGGAAAAATTCGTGGGATGCAGCCCTGGAAAGAAGGCAGGTCTAGGACAGCTTGTTAATATTCAAGGACAACCCCCTCCAAGCCCCCAACAACTAGGGAATCAAGGAAAGGAGGCCCTCTCATCAGCCATTCTGGCAAAGGGAAGGGCGATCTCCAGGCCATTACAGGCAATTTAAAAAAGGCCATGGGGAGCATGAGTGACCCAGACTGTGGCAAACAGGGGTGTGGCACGTCTGTGAGGGCATGGCATGGCAGCTTACACTGCAGTTTGCACACATAGGCAGGGCAAGAAAGCAGGCTGGGTTGCAGCCACAAATGGTTTTCAAACAATCAAAAGCCATTGCTAGTAAAAGTGTACTAACACAAACAGAATGCCCCATGAAGGACACAGCAGTCCAAGCCACTGGCTGCATGGAATGTCTGAGCCTGGTGGTAGTACCAGACGATAGTGCAATGGACACATGCATGCAGTGTGAGCAGGTGAATGATCTGCTCTGTCTGATGGCAGAACTTAAGGATGAAGTAGAAAGGGAAAGGAGTATTAGGGAAAGTGAAAGGGAAATAGTCTGGTGGAGTCACCCCCTTCCATCCCTGAGAGAAGCCCACCAGGATTCAAATAAGCCCATGCCTCTTATCATGCAGAAAAGGACCTAGCAGATGTAAGGGAATGGAAACAAGTCCCTACTCAGGGAGGTAATAAAATTCCCTCCTGACCCCCATCACCTTCCCACGTGCCGCTTCAAAGTAGGTACAAGGCCCTGGATCCAGAGGTTCGGGCAGATGACACCAAAGAAAATTATCTGTCTGGCGAGGCTCCCGGTTACACTTTATCTGTCAGACAGATCACAACCTTTTGTATTAAAAAGAAAAGGGTAGTCACAGTAGGTGACTCCCTTCTGAGGGGAACACAGGGCCCTGTATATAGACCAGCCCCATCCCACACGGAAGTCTGCTTCCTCCCTGGGGCATGGGTATTGAAAATCACCAGGGGACTCCCTGAGCTTATTCAGACCTCTGATTATTACCACATGGCTGTTTGTCCAGGCTGGCAGTGATGAGGTTGACAAAAAAGGCACCAGAGCAATTAAAAAGGACTGCAAGGATCTGGGTCTGCAAGGTTGATGGGGCAGGAGCACAGGTGGTGTTCTGCTCAGTCTCTTCAGTAGCAGGGATGAATGATGAAAGGAAAAAGAGAACCTACATTATCAATAAATGGCTTAAGGACTGGTGCCATCAGAGGAATTTTGGGTTCTTTGATCATGGGGCAACTTCTACAGCAGCTGGCCTGCTAGAGTCAGATGGGCTCCATCTATCTAACACAGGCAAAAGGATTCTAGCCAGTGAGCTGGTAGGGCTGATTCAGAGGGCTTTAAACTAGGTTTGAAGGAGGAAGGGGATGCAACCAGGCTGTCCAGAAATGAGCCCAAGGGTGGTAAGCCAGAGTCAGGGATGCAATCAGCGGCCCAGCTGAAGTGCACGTACACTAATGCACACAGCATGGGTAACAAACAAGAGGAGCTGGAAGCCAAGGTACAGCAGGAAAGCTATGACATAGTCACCATCACAGAAACATGGTGGGATGACTTGCATGACTGGAGTACTGAAATGAGTGGCTACATCTTCAGAAGAAACAGGTGAGGTAGGAGATGTAGAGGGGTGGCTCTGTATAGTATGGAGGCTCTCAATGCTGTAGAACTTGAGATTAACAATGATAAGGTAGAGTGCCTATGGGTGAGAATCAAGGGGAAGGCCAACATCCTGGGGGGAGTCTGTTATAGACCACCCAACCAGGATGAAGAAGTGGATGAATTATTCTATAAGCAGCTGGAGGATGTTTCAAGATCGCCAGCCCTTGTTCTTGTAGGCGACTTTAACCTGCCAGACATCTGCTGGGAACTCAACACAGCAGAGAAGAGGCAAGGAAGTTCTTAGACTGTATGGAGGACAACCTTTTGACACAGCTGGTGAGTGAGCCTACCAGGGCTGAGGCTCTTCTAGACTTGCTGTTTAAAAACAGAGAAGGGCTGGTGGAGATGTGGTGGTAGGAGGCCGTCTGGGGTACAGTGACCATAGAGTCACTGTATGCCAGTTCTCAATATTCAGTGAAACAAGGAGGGACATCAACAAAACTTCCACTCTGGACTTCCAGAGGGTGGACTTCAGCCTGTTCAAGGTATTGATTTGGAGAGAACCTTGGGAAACAGCTCTTAAAAACAAAGGGGTCAAGGAAGGATGGACATACTTCAAGAAAAAAATCTTGAAGGTGCAGGAGCAGACAGTCTCTATGTGCTAAAAGATAAGCTGATGGGAAAGACAATCAGCCTGGATGGGCAAGGAGCTTTTGAAAGAACTAAGGAAAACAAAGAGGGTATATCGCCTTAGGAAAGAGGGGCAGGTAACTCAGGAAATGTTTAAGGTTGTTACTAGGTCATGCAGGAACAAAAGCCCAATTAGAACTTCATCTGGCTACTTCTATGAAGGATAATAAAAAATATTTTTATAAATTCACTAATGGCTAAAGTAGGGCAAGGACAATCTCCATTCTTTGTTGGATGTGGGAGGGAATTTAGTAACTAAGGATGAGGAAAAGGCAGAGGTACTTAACATCTTTGCCTCAATTTTCAACAGAAAGACAGGTTGTCCTCAGGACCACTGGCTTCCTGAGCTGGTAGATGGGGTCAGGGAGCAGAATAACCCCCTTCTAATCCAGGACGAAGCAGTTAAGAGACCTGCTGAGCCACTTAGATCTCACAAGTCTATGGGACGAGATGGGATCCACCCTAGGGTGACGAGGAAGCTGACAGAAGAGCTAACCAAGCCACTCTCCATCATTTATCATCAGTCCTGGCTCACTGGGGACTGACTGGAAACTGGCCAGTGTGACACCCATCCACAGAAAGGGCCAGAAGAAGGATCTGGGAAACTACAGTACTGTCAGGCTCAGCTCGGTGCCCAGCAAGGTTATGGAACAGACCATCCTGGGTGTCATCACACAGCATCTACAGGACAGCCAAGGGCTCAGACCCAGCCAGCACAGGTTTAGGAAGGGCAGGTCCTGCCTGATCTCCTCTTATGAGCAGGTGACCTGCCTGGTGGATGAGGGGAAGGCTGTGGATGTTGTCTGCCTGGACTTCAGCAAAGCCTTTGCCATTGTCTCCCACAGCGTACTCCTGGCAAAGCTGGCAGCCCATGGCTTGGACAGGTGCACCCTTTGCTGGGCTAAGAATTGGCTGGACAGCTGGGCCCAGAGAGTGCTGAATGGTGCTGCAGACAGTGGCTGGTCACTAGAGGTGTCTGTCCCTCAGGGATCCGTGCTGGGCCCAGCTCTGTTTAACAACTTATATTGATGATCTGGGTGAGGGGACTGAGTCTGCCATCAGCAAATTTGCAAATGACATCAAGCTGGGAGCTGGTGTTGATCTGTTGGACAGTTGGAGGGCTCTGTAGAGGGACTTGGACAGGCTGGATTGATGGGCTGAGTCCAACAATATGAGGTTTAATAAATCCAAGTGCCAGGTCCTGCACTCTGTCCACAAAAATCCCCTGCAGCCCTACAAGCTGGGGACAGAGTGGCTGGACAGCAACCAGGCAGAAAGACACCTGGGGGAAGTGATTGACAGTGGCTGAACATGAGCCTGTGTGTGCCCATGTGGCCAAGTAGGCCAATGGCACCCCGGTCTGTATCAAGAATAGTGTGGCCAGCAGGACCAGGACAGGGATTCTTCCCCTGTACTCGGCACAGGTTGGACCACACCTTGAGTGCTGTGTCCAGTTCTGGGCCCCTCAGTTTAGGAAGGACATTGAGATGCTCAAACACATCCAGAGAAGGGCAACAAGACTGGTGAGGGCTCAAGAATATAAGCCCTATGAAGAGTGGCTTAGGGAGCAGGGGTTGATTAGCCTGGAAATGAGGCTTAGGGGAGACCTTTTTACTCTCTGCAACTATCTGACAGGTGGTAGTAGCCAGGTGGGGGTTGGTCTGTTCTCCCAGGCAACCAACAACACGACTAGAGGACACAGTCTTAAGCTGTGCTAGGCAAGTTTAGGGTAGACAACAGAAAAAAATTCTTTACAGAAAGAGTAGTTGGGTACTGGAATGGGCTGCCCAGGGAGGTGGGGGAGTCACTGTCCCTGGAGGTGTTTAAAACAGACTGGACGTGGCACTTACTGCCATGGTTTAGTTGATAAGGTGATGTTCGGTCATAGGTTGGACTTGATGATCTCCACAGTCTTTTCCAACCTAGCTGATTCTGTGATTTTGTGAAGAAGCATGCCCATATGAGCAAAAAGCTCCTAACTGAATTCAAACATAAAAAGGAACTTCACAAGGTGTGAAATCAAAGATACATGACCCAAGAGGAGTTGCTGTCTGATATTGCAGCAACAGAGTTAGAAAGACTGCCTTGACCTTTCTAGCCAGCTTGCATTGAATCTGGCAAGGGATGTGAAGGGCAACAAGAAAGGCTTCTGCATATCTGTGAACAGCAAAAGGAAGACTCAGTAAAATGTGGGACTGCTGCTGAAAACAGCAGGGGAATCAATGAGAATTAAGGAAGCGGTCAAGTTACTCAGTGTCTTTTTGCCTGAGTCTTTACCAGTAAAACTGTCTATCAGGAAATGCAGGACTCAGACACTAGAAGGAAAGTCTGGAGCAAGGAAGACTCAGTCTCAGTACAGTAGGACCAGGCTAGGGAGCACCTAAATGACATACAGAAGTCCATGGCCTCTGGAACTTGGTATCACAAGTGGTGAGGAAGATGGCTGACATCATTGTGATGCCACTCTCAATTATCTTTGAACAGTCACAGCAACTGGGAGAGGATGCAGAAGACTGGAAGAGAGCAAATTACGCTCCTATATTCAAGGAGGCTGAGGGAATATGCACAGAATACAGCTCACTGTGTTTTATCTCAGTTCCATCTGGAAAGCATTTCCAAACACATGAAAGAAAAGCTGGTGATTGGAATTAGCCAGCAGGGATTTACAAAAGGGAAATAATGCTTATACAACCTAATAGCTTACTACAATGAGGGGAAGGTGCCAGCCTCTCCAGGAGTGCTGTGGGGGACAATATCAAAGTACCAAAAGCCTTACTGAAGTCCAGGTAGAACTATCCCCCTCAGCTTTTCCCTCATCTATTAGGAGGGTCACCTGGTCATAAAAAGAGATCATGTTAGTCAAGTAATACTTTTCATTATTGTTTAATATCTTCATTGATAACCTGTATGGTGGAAGAGAGGGCACCCTCAGGTAGTTTTAAAGTGGTATAGAACATACACCACAAGTTTGTGGTGCCATTCCAAGCTTTCATGACAGGCTGGAGAGTTAGACATAGAAGGACGTTATGTTCAACAAATGGAAGAGCAAAGTCCTGCCTTGGCAATAAATAACCCCAGTCCTTCATTCAGCTGAGAGGCTGCCTGGCTGAAAAGGAGTTTTGCAGAGAAGGACCCTGGGTCCTAGTAGACACCTTGTTAACCATGAGCCAATGGTGCACCCATACAACATAAAAGGGGAATAGTATCCTAAGCTGTGTTAGAGAGGGCATTGCCAGCATATCAACAGAGGTGATCCTTCCTCTCTGATCAGCACTGATGAGGCCATGTCTGGACTGCTGTGCCTAGTGTCGGCTCTCAAGTTCAAGCAAGATACAGACTTCACGGTGCATATCCACCTCAGGGTCACAAAGATGATGAAATGACTGGAGCATTTGTCTTATGTGAAGACAGCTGCGAGTGTTCAGCCTGTGGAAAAGGCTCAAGGAGTTTCTTATTATTGTGTATAACTACCTGGCAGGAGAGAATGAAGAAAATAGGACTAAACTTTTTTCAGTGGTGCCCAGAACAAGGAGCACAAATTAAAAAAATAGTCAATTCCGTGTAAACACAAGGAAACCTTTTTTACTGAGAGATCGTCTCCAACTTTGGTGACACAAAATCTGACTGGACACAGTCCTAGATAACCTGGACACAGTCCTGGGTAGCCTCTAGGTGACCTTGCTTGAGCAGGGAGGGTAATAGATGATTTTAAGGTCCCTTCCAACCTAAATGATTCTGTGATTCTGCTTTTCTTTGAACCCAACATTTTAGTGGTAATTTTGGAGGAAATCATCACCTCATCGTGTTGGTCTAAATCAGACCCATCCAAATTAACAATTCCAATTGGTTGAACAAGCCCAATCACTGCTACCTGACTGGTACAAATTGCAGCATAAATTTAGAGAAAGGGAATGTAACGGAAGCATCCATCAATATTTATTTACTTTTATGGATATATTGTTCCTTCCACATATATAATGAAGTGCACACATAAAGCTTTTTTGCAGTTCTGACCCTACCTAATGTGTTGGATTAACTTCTAGTTTTTCAATTATCTTTCCCCCCCCCCAGGCCCTCAAGAAAGACAGTAGCTGCAGAAATTTATCTTCTCCCTGGCTGTAACCATAGCAACCCAAACAGTTCATTTGCTGTCTCAAATAATGTGCACAACTGTCTGACTAACAATTCAGTGAGGACATTGACAAATGATCTCAGTATTCAGGCAGACATGTAAAATATGCAGATATTTTTCTGAATTTTAATATGGCCGACGGATACCCAAATGATAAAATGTGCGATTCTTAAATGAAATGAAAGAAAACTTTTCCCTGAGGGTACTTCTCATTAAAGGTTTCAAAACAAGGATGATTATATTTAGTGGGATGGATTATCTTCTAGAGATAAGAGATATTTTGCTCATATGTTAGAACTTTTTTTTCCTAGACATCGTTTTTTCTTTATTAGCTAATCATCAAGGGAAGAAAAGCAGTCCCTCTCAGTTCTCAGCCCCCCCTGCCCTGTCCCTCCCCCAAGATAACGGAATACTCAAGGAAAGAAGAGCGGCTTTTGAAAAACTCAACAGAACTTAATTGCAGGGGAAAAGGCAGTGTGTGGTCCACTGGCATTATCATTAATCTGATATGAAAGCAAGAGAAGTCAGCCTCTTTGCATGTTAAATATTGACCTTCCTGATGAGAATTAGCATGTGACTCTCCCAGAGGAACTGCATGTCAGCTAGAAGCTGAGCACATTTTCACAATGTGGTTCGTTACACAGAAAAATAGATATACCAAAGAAACTGCGGAATGTCTATTGCTGGAGATACCAGACAAAGCTATGAGCAGTCTAATGGAACTTTGAAGTTGTCTCTGTCTTGAGTGGGATCTGTATCAGATGACCTCAAAAGATCCCTTTCAACCCAAATTAGATTCCAAGTCCATTGCTTCACTTCACATAACTCTTATGAAATAGGTCACAAATTAATGAGCTTTCAGTCTCTGTTCTTATGTATTGGATTATTACTAGAGAGACAACGGTGAAAGACCCTTTTTTCATCACTAATCCATCTCCAGCATTTCCCAAGACCATGAGGTCAGTATTTACTTTTAAAGTAGCATTGCACTTCAAAAACACATTACCTCATTTACAATGCTTCCTACTCTTCTGACTGTTCATTTGCTGCAGGCAGTGCAGAACACTAGCAACCTTTTACATGTGCAGCTACCCTCCAGCATTGGTCTTGATTGCAGGTGCAAGGTCAAAATTATCATTAACTGTGCACTGAACTTCTCCACCAATGAAATCCAGATGTCAATTCCTCTTTCCTGGCTTCTCACCTGGTTTTCCGTCAAAAATAACAAGGACAGTCATGTGAGATGAACTTTTCCTGTTTTATTTCTTTCCTCTTGTATCACTTGCATAACAGCATATTCCATTCAAGTGGAATTTAAACAAATTTCTAAGCTGACAAACAAGGTGCTCATGAAGACAAGGGCTATTTTAACACTGATTGTCAAAGAAATGTATACTAGGTGCCCAGCGACTTTACTGATGCTAAACAAATAACGAAGCAACCCTCCTAAGGGGAAAAAAACCTGAAACCCATGCAAAAATCATGTATTATTTGCCCTCAGGCACCAAGAAATAAGAGCTGTAGTCTGTAGTGATCTACATGTTTGAAAAGCTAAAACTGCCCAAAAAGAATCTGTAGCGGGTTAAGTTCGTAAACCGGGCAGAAACACCAATTAGAGTGTAGTGGTTCGGGTCAAAATATCTATTACTCACTTATTTTGCTTCTGTGAAATAAGAATTAGGAGAAGGCAAAGCAGGCACAAAACTTAAAAGAATATAAAGAAGTTTATTAACAGACTTAAAAGAAAGGAAAAAAAAAATCAGACTAAACCTTCAGAACACTTTCCTCCCCCCACTTTTCTCCCTTCTTCCACTGACAACATAAAATAACAACCCTTGAGATTTTCAGTCAGGTTACCACTTCTATAACAACCTTTTTCAGTTCACTTAGGGAGAGGAGTCTCTCTCTCTCATGCTATGGAGACATCTCTACAAGAAGTTCTTTTATGGCTTCAGTATCACAGAAAGACAGCCACCCAGGTTGGTTCTCTGCTCGGATGTGAGAGTCCCTTCCTCCGACTTACAGCTTTCCCCACAACTGTTTTCGAGGGTCCCATCTTGAGTCAATGGGATACCATTTTAAGGTTGAGCTGTTCAGAAACAAGGGTTTCTTCACCCATCTCTGGGAGCATCTTCATCTCTAGGAATAGAGGCCCTCCTCCTCCTCTGGGAGCAAGGGTCCTCATCAAATTACAGCTACTCTCATTTGCTTATTTCAGCACAAGTACTTCTGCTCACAATTACAGTTTGAACACTCCAACCCCCCATGCTTTCATGAAATTACAACAGGTACTCTGATATATCATAGTCCATCACCACCATAGCTTTACAACAGAATTTCAACTTCTAAGCTCAAAGCATCTCCTCTTTCTCCTCCCTCAGGGTTCCAGCTCTTCCTTCTTCACTGACTTCAGTGTCTTTATGGCATTGACTTGGAAGAGGATTGAAGGATTGATGTCTGCAGGCTTCATCTGTTGTGGAGGAAACTTACAAGCATTAAAAGGGTTAATCTCACCCGGAGATTGCAGCTGAGTTCGCTTATTGCTGTTGGCCACATGATCTTCGCCAGGCAGCGGGGCAGCTTCAGACAAATCTTCGGCCGCACAGGGCTGCCTGCACAGAGCAGGACTGGGGGGGGGGACGCGGATGGAACAGGGCCGTGCCACAGCTGACCCAGCTGGGCCGGGCAAAGCCTGGCCCGGCCCCGCTGGGCCACCTGCAGGCCCGCCCCCCCCCAACTTGTCCGAAAGCCAGAAGGCAAGAGGGCTTTCCCGGGCTCTGTTCGTTCTTAAATGTGGATCACAGAGGCATGTCAAGCTTCTTAAGTGGCTTAAAAAATTGCCAATATTCAAACTAGCCAGTTGATAAGTTCTGTTAGGTCATAGAGGAAGCTGTAAGCACCTCTTTGCAAGAGAATCACTTCCGTGGCTGATGGAGACCTCTAACAAAAGCCCCAAACTATACTAAAGCATGACAGAGCCCCAAAGAAGCAAACAAATAAAAGAAGAAATATGCAAAAGGAACCTAAACCAACTATTTTCATACTATTTACTGGAAGACCAATGAGGTCCACACATGCTACGTATGTTCTTTGTTAAGCAAAAAAGCATCATAAAAGAGCTGGTCCTAAATATTGAAACAAATCAGCTGTGGGATCCAGAAGGTATTCCTGAGAAGGTAATCTCAGCATGATCACAATTAGAAAAAAATTAACCTCTCACAATCATGACTTTACACTTTTGACAATAATTCTTCAGCAATGGTTTCCACTGTAATTTGCCTTAGTCTGTGGAGCAGGACAAGGCTTCCTCTTCCAATTTTTTTTCCTTGCCATAACTGAAAGCTCAGAGGAGCATCTGGAAAGGGAACCATACCCTGCCTGATTTGTAAGTAGAGAACAAAACATTCTAAAAATGAAACACAGTTGGCAAATTCAATCAGACTAAATGTTGCCAAGAAAGATGAAGACACATTGACTCTGCTTCAAGATTTATTAACAAGAAGCTTTTTTTGAGGGAGATCTATTCAGACAAACAACACAAATTGCTTGAGCATAAGGAGATGGGATATAAGTCCCTCATCTCCTGGACAATGCCTCACTTACTGTATTAGAAGTGTGGTGCTGATGTATCTGTGCCCTTGCCCTTCTCTTTGCCCTTGTCCTTGCCACAGTGGTTTCTGAAGACATCTGTATTTTTGAATATGTTTATTTCCTAAATGTACCTGCATTTTTACTGGTCAAGAATGTAACTAAGGCTTAAAGGGTCCTGTTGAACAATCTCTAGCCTTGCTACTTTTGTCCCAATCCCTGTAGAAAGCAAAGGAAACAAACATGCAGATTTCAAAAATGCTAAGTGTATCCACCACATCAGAAATGTTAACCTAGGTAAACTAAAAAAATTAAGCCCTGCATAGAGAGAAGGTACATCAAGCAGTGGCAACTGATGAAGTGCTGTTCAGGATGATTGTATAAAACAGGAACTGAGTAAAAATGAAGTCAGATTATAGAAAAGGGTGCTGCTTCCATCACCCAACACTACCAGTGAAGCAGATAATTTCATACTGAAGAGGTATTGTAAGATCCCATTTCCCTTTCTAACAGCTTTTTTGTTGCAATTCCTCCATTTTCTTTTTTTTTCTTCCTGTTACTATGGAGGGGAGGAATCTCACCACTAACCAGAGGTCAGAAAGCCAAGAGGACATTCATTTAATCTTGGAGTCCTGTGTGCCTCAGGGAACTATTTAGCCTGATGGGAAAAACTAGAATAGGTTATCAGTACAGAGGACCTGCTATAGGAAAGAAACAAATAAATTGTTTGTAGGGAACACATTTTCCTTACTTTTACAGGCAGAAATACAGGTTTGGCTTGGAGGTCATAGATGCTTTTATAGAATGAGAAAAGCAAGTCTGCTTTTATAGAATGAGAAAAGAAAGGCTGCACACTTAAGGTGAAAAATAAAAGCTAACTTTTTATTTTTTTTTTTTTTTTAGGTAAAAGTAAAGAAATAAAGTTCCGGAAAATGGATTGGCAGAGTGCAAAATGGATTGAGGACACAATCTACTTGCCTTTCTGACAGGCTGGTAAAACTCTTTAGCAGAACTAAGTTGACCTCTGTCAGGAAGAAGGGTGACAGGGTATCCTGAGAATGTAAAGGGGATGTATAGGCTTCAGGACCAGCTCTTAGAGGAAGAAGTGTGTCTAAGGCCCTCTAAGCACCTAATACCTCAGCAGGAGAAAGTGGTACTTATACAACACCTGGTCTGCCAGCAGGTTTGCTGAGATAAAATCACAGATACACACTGCTGTGTATTTCCCTCTCCTTTCACTGCCACCTTACTTTCTGCATGGCAGATGACAACCTTCTGTCATGAATGTGTGCTTAAGCCTTTCTGTGATCTGAGTCCTGAGGAGAAGGCTCCTGTTCTCTGAATATACCGAGCAGGGTCTGAGCTCCCATCGCACACATACTGAGGCTTAGTAGTGGTAAAGCAAGAATCCAAGGGGTCTTGATAAAGAGTGGAAGGAAAAGATATTTAAAGGCCAAGAATGCAACTTGGAAGGAGAGGAGTATGTAGTGCATATATGTATGTAGGTGGGATGGGAGTGAGAAAGCAAGAAGCTGGATTTTCCCCTTTTGCCTATCCTTATATCCTAAATAGATGATAAATAAAACTATTAGGCTGTTGCAGGAATCCCCGGCAAAGGAAAAAGAGTGTTAAAGGGAGAGTAAATGCAACAAGAATTAAGAATTTTCTCCCTCTTGTCTTGGGGTGACTTTATGATGTATATCCCATATCACTGCCCTATGCCCAGAAATTAATTTTTGTGCCTTTCTATGCCTTTAAATTAAGCCTGAGAGGGGGAAGGAAAAACTGAGCAAAACTTTTTCAAAGCAGTTTGCAGCTTGTTCAAGATCACACAGAGATAGCAACTTTTTTTTTTTTGCCCCAGCTGCGGCAGGGGAGGGAGGAAGCACCCAGCTTGCTGCTGCCCGGTCAACTTTTGGCCAGTTTCAGCTCCTTTTTCTCCAAAGGAAGAGTGAGAATTGAACTTTTTCTTCCCTTCCCTGGAGCTTCAGATTTTCTCTCTTTTCTGCTGGACTGCTTCAATATCAGAACATATCAGGAGGACTTTCCACCTAGCACGGAGGGCCTGGCCCTGGGCGAAGCCCCAGCTCTGAGGAGAACAAAGGGAGGACTCTAACACTTTCCCAGTTTTTTTTCTCCAGAGTGAAAGATTATTTAGCATTATTTTCCTTTTCCCGTGTATTTGTTAAATAAATAGTTTTTATCTCTTTCACTTTCCTTCAAAGAAAATTTATTTTTTCCCAAACCTGGTGGGGGAGGGGTGGTTCTGATCTGCCTTCTCTCAGAGGATATATTTCTACATTTGGCCAAACCAGCACACCTCTTCATCTACGTATTTATACTTTGTGCACTGTGTAGTAATAGTGATGACCTAGTGGAAAAAGAGGGATTTTTTTTTTCTGTCTTTGCATGACCCTGCTGTTACATGTTGTATTTTTGTAATTTGTGGAAGTTATGAGAGAATGTATACAACTGCAATGAGGCAGGAGAGGGTTAAAGTCTTGCAAAGTATGTGTAAGACTGCATTTAAAACCAACCATCTAAGAAGGGAAAGAGAGGACAGTAGACTTCTATAAAAGTGGAAAACTGAGACTGACTGCAGAAGCTTTCATTCCCACACCTTTTCCTTCTGTGAAGCAGAAGTTCAGGGAATCAGAAGCTCCTTTTCTACTGCTGTGTTTTGGGAAGAGCAAAAGTCTCTGGTCATGATGGTGGCAGGGAGCTGACTGCCCACTTAAGTGAGAATAATTTGGTGGAAGGGCTATTACGAAAAAATCCTGTGTGTCTTAGAAAGTGAGTCTAGGGAGACTGAATCAAGACTAATGGTTGGGAATGCTTAGTAAATGTAGTGAATCAAGTACAGTCTCAGAAATGTGTAAGTGGTGCCTGACCAAAGTGAATTGGTGAGCTTTAAATTGCTTTTCTATTCGTAAAACCTACAGCTGTTGTTAAATTTCGTGGATTTCCACAGTTTGACAATTTTAGGTGTAGAGACTACTTCTCCAGACTATTGTGTGAGAAAGAAGGCAGAAAACTTTTAAAATGACACAAAAATTATTTTTTTTACCTTGTTGATATGGTGACCGTTCCAACCCCATGGAGTTTCCTTCCAAGGTACTTCCCCCAACAAGCTTTTGGATTGCAATGAAACCTCAGCTGAATTCAGGGAAGTGAAATACTTCACTAAGCTGTTAATAATATTTTTTAGTACGGTTTTATGCCTTGTTTACCAAGCTTTCATAAATTAGGTCATATCAACTGTTGATTTCCACCTGGTCTGGTTAGGTGTTGTGCCAAGTCAGATATTTGCTGCTTGATCAGGAAAATGGACAATTAAGGATACTGGTATCAGTTAAGGACTTAATTGCAAATTCAGCTGACCCCTGTAGCCACGCAGCCTCTTCTTTTACTGTCCAACAAGAAGATTTCAACATCTGTTATAAATGGGTTTTGGTTTCTTGGAGAGAGCAACTTAAACACATATATTTCTACTGTAATTTATCTCTCATCCTTGGCTGGTTTTGTGCTTAAAACTAAGTGATTCATAGATATCTAATATATGATCAGGAAAATAAGAGCTACATTCCACATTCTCAGTTCAAAGGACAAAATCTTGCACCTAGGGACGAAAATCCCAGGCATTTGGGATATGGGCTGGGGGCTGGTAGGCTGGGAAAGAGCTTTGCTGAGAAGGCCTTGGGGTCCCTGGCGGACACCAAGTTGAACATGAGCCAGAAATGGGCCCTTGTCACAAGAAATGCCAATAGTATCCCAAGAAGCATTAGGCAAAGTCTTGCCATCAAGTCAAGGGAGGGGATCCTTACCCTCTGGAGTGCTCTGTCCACTTCTGGGCTCTCCTGTACAGGTGACACATGGGCACACTGAGAGCCCAGCAAGGGGCCACACAGATGATGATGCACGGGAGCATCTCTCCTATGAGGAAAAGCTGAGAGAACTGGCACTGCTCCAAGGGATCTAACTACTGCATATACACTCCTGAAGGGATGGTGACAAAGGTGAAGGAGCCAGGCTTTTCTCAGTGGTGCTCCAGTGACAGGACCAGTGGCAAAGGGGAAAAAACTAAGCAGGTAATTCTGTCTGAATGTCAGATAACACTTTTTCATGGTAAGATTGACTGAGTCCTGGCACAGGTTGCCCAGAGAGGTGGTGGAATTGCCACCTCTGGAGATATTCAAAAGTCTGTGGATATAATCCTGAGTAACATCTCTAGGTGAATCTGAATGACCAGTGGTGTTGCACCATAGATCCCTTTCAACATCAACCTCTCTGATTCTGTGATACCGTCTCTTAAAGAAAGTCATGGAATATATATAGAATTAGGCAGTACAGGAGTTACAGCAACACAAGTTTGGTCCAGGACATTTTGAGGACATGGCAATGTCCCTAAGTATAAAAAATTCTTGTGTGTTGCTCCCTTACTGTTGCTGCTTCAAGGACTTGCCTAAGATTTATCATTTATTGTTGTACCTTACAGTTTTACCTTATCTCTAGGTGTTAGAACGATGCGTAGTTTTATATATGTCAAAATTTCAAATAAATATACAGGAAAGTAGCTCATATGACTACCTACTATGTGGTGGTAAATTCATACACTTATCCTATCAGTGGCAAGGTATTCAGCGCAGCGTTTGGGGAAAGGCAATTCTTCAGTTTTCCGGTTATTCTGAACTTTTTTAGCAGAAATGAATTTTCAATAAATCTGTTTAAATGCCAGCTCATGAGAGAAATTTAGGAAGTTCCTCTTAAAAAAAATTTCTAATTTTTTGTGACTGTCAGCTCCAAGATACCATCCTTTACTTGAATGGTAAAAGTTGCCTTATCACCTGAAGCTGTATTTCTGAAAATTCTCTGGAATGCCTTTCACAATGACAACCACATATATTGCTATTCCATTAGAGGTAGAGTATATGTGGTTCTGTTCAGACAGATTTGCAAAAAGAGAATATATAAATATTGGTGAAATCACTTTGTACGCAATGCTTGGAAATAAGCCCTGCATGTCCAGAGACGCAACTGAAGAGTATCAGTTTCCATGCTTAAACTGAGGTTTGTAATGTCTGTATTGGATATACCAGGAGAAGTACAATCTATGCAAGAAATTAAAAGAAGATGACACTGATGTGTCCCCTCCTAACTCTAATTATTGAATTTCTGTATTGCATAAAATACACTTTTCACGTACTCAATGAGTTTATTCATGTTTCTTTGCTTGAAGGTATAGCATTTTACAGTGGTATAAAAGCATCTGATGAGTTGAAGGGAACACTGTTAGAGCCCATGTTGAGTAGATTAAAGTTTGCAGATATATGAGGCAAAGAAGGATCATAGCCATGAAGGGCTGAGCTTCCTTTGCTATCTCACTAGTAACAGTGTTGATGTTAATGACCCGCTCTGCACTGTCCTTTCCTACTCAGTTGGGAACTCTTCAGGACCTCAGTGGGGGTCCGCCTCCATGACATCCATTTCTACCCATTGGATCTGATAGACTAACTAATGAAATTGAATTGTTTTGAGACACCTTCTCATCCTATCTGCAATAATTACTTTATTCCTGAGGTTGGAAGCTGTAGGCACTACACTGCAGAGCTCAGGTGTGTTTAATGAGTTGAGAGTAGTCAAAATATTGAGGATGATACTCTGCAGCTGAGGTCTCTGGGAAGCTCTTGCAGGTACTAAGTACCATTTAGTGTACTTAGAAGGGTACACTGCAATTCCTGACGCCAGAAACAGAATTATATTTGTTTTTAAAGAGGTACTTTGAGATAATAATAATTATATGCTGTAATTTTGATCAAGAGATTACTGAAAATGTGCAACTACTGTGGAAGGAAGGAAGGAAGGAAGGAAGGAAGGAAGGAAGGAAGGAAGGAAGGAAGGAAGGAAGGAAGGAAGGAATTCAGAAGGAAGGAAGGAATTCGGAAGGAAGGAATTCGGAAGGAATTCGGAAGGAATTCGGAAGGAAGGAAGGAATTCGGAAGGAAGGAATTCGGAAGGAAGGAAGGAATTCGGAAGGAAGGAAGGAAGGAAGGAAGGGAGGAAGGAAGGAAGGAATTTGGAAGGAAGGAAGGAAGGAAGGAAGGGAGGGAGGGAGGGAGGGAGGAAGGAAGGGAGGGAGGAAGGGAGGAAGGAAGGAAGGGAGGAAGGGAGGAAGGAAGGAAGGGAGGAAGGGAGGAAGGGAGGAAGGGAGGAAGGAAGGGAGGAAGGGAGGAAGGGAGGAAGGAAGGAAGGAAGGAAGGGAGGAAGGAAGGGAGGAAGAGAGGGAGGGAGGGAGGGCGGGCAATGCTGTTGCTTTAATAAGTCCTGGTGGGTCTTTAATAAGTTGCTTTAATAAATCCTGTTCAGGGTCAGGCTGAACTTGTGTTCCAGCCATTAATATGGATTTTTTTTGTTCTTTATAACTAGTCTGCTACTCAATAAATAAGAATAATCACTCTGGCAGGGTCCCATCTCACTTCACAACAAACTTTATGTCAGAATGCAGGCTTGCATAAGTGAAGCTATGCAATATGAATGGTTGTTAATATTAACTCTGTTTCCCTTAATTCTAATGTAATATCTATACTGAGAATTTATTTGAAAAGGAAAGGCTGTGTTATCAGCTACTGTGGGATCAAGTATGCTAACATTACAATTTAAGGATTAAGTTCACTATATACTTGCACCATAAGTCTACTTCTTTGAACAAAACTACTATGTTTGCAGTGGTATTGCTACTCCAGCTACTAATTAACTAGAATGCATCCTACCTGACATTATTCTTTAACAGTGTAAATAATCTGATGTCCACAGTGAGGGATTTGTACAAGTTTTTCTACCAAGTAGTTAGAAGTGTTGCTTTTTGCAGTGTTCACTAATCAGATATTTACCTAAGCATTAGTTAACCAAGAATGAACTTTGACCTCTGTTTCCAAAATTAAACCTGCAAAGAAACCGTAAAAGACCCATGTACCATGAGTACACACAAGAGATGATTAATTTGCTTTCCATAAGTCTTGCTGCTTGGATATGCTTGAATACATTTTACCTTTCAAATTTGGGTCCAGGGAGGTTTCATGCTTCATTTGTTTCTAGAAGAAGGGAAAAATATGTCCCCATGAATCTTATTTGAGGTGTCATCAAGGAAGAAAAAGCAATTTGTGCAACATGCCAGTTGCTTTTTCTCTCAGAACATTCAATACAGGTATAAAATGAAATTACATGTTTGGGGTTTTTACTGAAGAAGTTGGGACAAAAGGGTCATCTCTGCATCCCTGTCACCCATTTTGGATTAGGGACGTCTCTGTATCCAAGTCACTCATTTTTGGATAACAACTTAAATTAAGGATACTCAAAACAAAAACTGTTGATAGATGTTTTATTAATGTATCAATGATTTACTGACTTATTTCTAGTCAGTCTGGAAATGCTCCCCCTTTGTCATCATTCTGAAAATTCTGTTATTCTAGATTCTGTGATCCTAAAGTGAACAATAAGCAAAACTTTTCAAATGTATAGGACTTATTTTGCTAAACCCTTCAGATAATGGGGGAAAAAAACAGCAATAAGCAAGGTGGTGACAAGTATTCTAAGCGCTAATCCTCATCATGCCTGTCATCAGCTGCTGGTGTACAGGAATGGGTGAGGATGGGTGAAGAGTGAGTTCATATGCCCCAATATATTGATCTCCAAGCCTCTGTTAAACTTCAGAAATGACAAAAGCTATTCATTCAGTGACCAATTACCTAAGAATAGGGGAAAGACAGAAACTATCCTCCTTCTGGGAGGATTTAAAGTTCTGTCTTTGTAACACCTTGTCAGAACAAGTGCAGGTTTTGAGACAAAATATTGCTTTTAATAAATGATAGTTTAGAGAATGTCTTTTATTCAGTTTTCTGCTCAAAAAAAAGCCTCTGGCAGATGGTTAAAAAATTAGAATGATACCCAGTCTCATTAATCTTACTAGTTACCCAGATATTCTTTACCTGTTAATGATGTATATTGTCAGAGAATCACCTCTCCAGTGGGCTAAGAGCTCAGAGTAAATTATGTGACACGATGAATACTACTCACACTTTTTAATTCTCTTTAATAGTGTGTGTTTCTTCCAAAGCTGCTGTCATGCTGATAATTACGTCAATCATCCTTCACTGTATGTGTTTTGGACTGCAAAGAAACATGAGGTGCTTAAGGAAGCTGTGTCCTCTGCAAAACTCAGCTGCATACAGGTTTTCATACACTTACTTGTATTTAGTTTCATTGGGAAACTTGAGCAGCATTTTTTTGCAGTATTTGAAGTAGCACAGAAGGAGTGTGTCTTGGTTTAAAACAATTTAAAGGAGAACACTCTGGAATGAGTTGCCTCCCTCTTTAGGTTCAACCAATTACTTTCCACTAATAAGGAATGAATACGAGTAGATTTAAGTGAAAAAATAACAGTTTACTAACAAGCAGGACAGTAAAGAATCAGCAAATAATCACCAGATACAAAACTGCTAATTTTTGCAGAGTCCTTAGAACAAAGGGAGATCCGAAAGAGCAGGGACACCCCTGCCAACATGGTGTTCTGCAGTCGAGCACGTGGTTTGAAGGACAGAGGAAAGAGGGTGTCAGTCTCCCTCCCCTGCCCTGCTCTCCTCATGTCCCCAACACCAGCAGGCATTCTCCGGATCCAGGGGCTAGAGTTCACAGAGGGCCTTCACTTTTCTTGCAGCAGGAGATGGAAGGAGCAGTCAGGGCAAGGAGGCTGTGCTGGGGTGACTTGTGGTCTTCTCTCCTCAGTTGTGTTCTTTGGCAAACTGGATTGGCTTGATGGAGTGGGGCCTCGTGCTCTCTGCCCAGGAGACAGGCAGGGACCTGTGGAATTCGCCCCCAGGCAGTTCAAAACCATTGAGTTCGGTCGGTCTGAGACAAGAAAAAAAACCAAAAGAGAACCCAAAAAGGAAAAAGCCTCTGCCTAAGGCAAAAAACCTAAGGCAGAAACCATGAAGCAAAAGAGCAGGAGCTGCCTGCTGGAGGAGACTTTTAAAGAGCCTTTGGTGCCACCCCGCCTCAGCTTCCCAACTGCACGGCCTTAAAGAGACTGTAACCATCTGGGATACAGGTAGATATGGAATACAGGTAGATATGGAATACAGCAACATTTTGGGTTACCCATGACAGAGTTTCAAAGTTGTATACTTAAACTGTCAGAGAAACAGAGATCAACTTAGGCAAGATTCATTACTGTGCTACTGATGGGAAATTGTTTTTCTTTAGGAAATCAGCTCTAATCAGTGTCATCAGAAGTCATGTAGATTAACACAGGCACTACACATTGCCAGTTCAACAATCAACAGCCATCAAGAGTTCCTAGCTTCCACTTTTAGTTCTGTTAGTAGTCGTTCTCACCTGCTACTACTTCGACATTGATGCCTTTTCCTGGTCTTAAAATCAAGTCATACACGGTTAGAAGAGAAAAAGGGGTTTTACTTCAGTATTTATTTTAAGGATCCTTAGGTGCACTATTGTCCAGGTGGAATGCGCTGAAATGCCCACTGCAATGCACAACCCCAAAAGACCTGGTATCACATTACAGATCTTTACTAATTAGCATATCTATCAAAGATTCCCCAATGAGAGGCTCAAGTGAGCCCCCCTCCCCAATGAACCTTCCCCTGGATGGTTCTATCTTAGTCTACAAAATGTGTTCTGGAGAGGACCCTGGTGTCTGGGGCTTTCTGATCCCTAACTACAAGACTTCTAAGATGTTTAGTCTCCTAGCTTAACAAAGTAAGTCTAAGAATGTAGGCTGAAAAACACTAAGAATACAAAAAGCTATAAAAAGGTATATAAAAGGGGTATAAAAGAAAAGGCAAAAAATCATCATAGCATCATCAGGGAGAAGTGAAGTTTTTAACCTGCTGTGCTCTCTTAACACAAGTCAAGGCTGGCATGTGTTAGATGAACATTCATATATACTCAAGAATTAGGCAAACTTCCAAGACAAACTTCAGTTGATGTATTTATTTCCTTATATGTGTATGCTCCCTGAAAACTCGACTGGGTTAGCTGTACAGCATTGCAGATTCACTGATTCTCTCCAGCTTGTCTTAGAAGTTTCAGAATCCCATTGAGTCTTCCCATAATAGAGTATCCTACATACAAGTTTTGTAATTGAAGAAAAACTGGGCAAGACTGCAACGGGTCTTGTGATGGCAGTCTGTAGATGTACTCCTTTCATCAGACGAACAGTAGCATTTTCACCGACTCTAGGTTTCAGGCAGAACTTACTGAGGCAGAGAGGGCAAGACTGACACATATGACTGTGACACACATGATCAAGACAACGTCCCTGTCAGAAGAAAATGAGCACAACATCTGAGGTGACATTGTATTCCAACAGCATTCAGAATGATAGAGGTTAGAAAGCAAACTGGGAATACTTGTGAAGTCTGTTCATCAGTTAATGTTGTCCGAGATTTTTTGACTCACTCCCCTCTTTTAACATTTACCCCCTCTTTCTTGACTCACAGGAGTACATCCTACTGTCTCCCACCCACATATCAGCTGTGGCAACTGGACAGACAGTTGCCACAACATGGAGCCCCATGTCTGCCTGTAGCAGCAGAAAGTAACACTTAGGGTGTCATTTGAGATGCCAGCATTCCATCCCGCATTGTACGATTTCTTCTTTCACAAAAACATCAAGGGGAATAACAAGCTTCAGTTCTCCCAGACACCACATCTTCAAATGATTGTGGAATATGGCTTCTGAAATGGTTCACAAAAGAGTTGCTTTTTATTACTAGTAACTTTGCTTTATTTTTCACTTCAGTCATGACATACAGTTGTGATAGGAAGTATCAATGACCTGCTCAACAGGCAGGAAGAACATTTCTCCTCCAGTGCTAGTAGTTATTACTGCTGGAGGATAACCAGCTGCTGTACAGGCAGTATTTCTGGCATCCAAGGACAGAAAGGATGTCAAATAAGAAGGCTGGCCTGCCACTATTTTATTAAGAAACATTAACTTGGCTTTCATTTTTTTTTTTTTTGTCCGCAAGAATCATTGTTAATAAGCCTTTAACACACTACTAGGAATTTGTTTTCAGCTGACCCTGCAAAGCTGTACTAGCAATCCTTTATAATGTGATCTTCTGTGCGTTCCCTGTGGGCTTTCCCCTAACAAGAAAGGCAGAGCTCTCACAGAGTTTGGAATACTGCTTATAGCTTTTCTGTGACCTCTGTGTCACTGGTGGAAACTTGTAGAGACGGCCAAACTTCGCAAGTGGTTGTTAGCTTACCAGCTTCCTGCAGTTCCAGTAGTAAGAAGAAAAAAGATATTCTTCATTACTGTTCCCAGTATTATTTTATAATGTAGTAATAAAAGTAATGCCAGTAGGAAGTGCTTTCCAGTTTTGGAATCTGGAATAAATTCTAATTAATTATGCCTCCCAAAATCAGGTTAAGAAACTAGATCATACCAGTGATTTTTTTTTTCCCTTGGAGGCATTACTTTCTCTATCAAGTCCAGGAAAATACGACTGTGTCAAGGGAAATATAAACTATCACATCTTACCCAGTAACTTGTTAGTTATGGCTTTGTCCATACTACATTAGGCTTGAAATATCCACTCTACAACTACTGTGTCTGGTGCAGTACTTTGATGCAAAATGAAGGAAGGACAGTAGAGAAAGATCTCCCTCATCACAAAATAGTGCATTCATTAATTATATTAGCAATTACATTAGCCAGTGACAGCTTTTTTTCTGAGAAGTACACACTTTTGTACGATTTTCAAACTGTTTGTTGGTGGGTTTTTTGTCATAGTGTTTAATGGTAGCTATTTTTAAATCTGACATTCCTGATATCCGACACTTGGACGCTTACAAAAACTTCTCTATTCGAAGTGGGTAAACAAGCATAGGTATCATCTGAGAGACTGTCAGGGTTTAGGGGTAAAGTGCGCTTGGTTTGCATTCTTTGTCTCTAAGTCAAACAAGCTGTTTGTGTTTAATGCCTCTGCAGATGTGCACTAGAAAAATGATCTTGAAAATTTTATTTAAATTTTGGATGTTCTGGAGGGAATGTAGGAAAAATAATGCCCAGCTTTTTCTAACTATTCACAAAAATACTGGATGTAGAGGGGAAAAATGTGAAACATCATAAAAGATAGAATTGTAATTGCTTATAATAAATATTTCTTTAGAAATTGAGAAATGAAAGCAGAAGGTATGGCTTTATGATAAAAATGTTGGCATCATGTTTTCACACTTTTGCTGTTCATTGTTGGTTTACGACACTTCTGAATTAGAGAATATACTGTATACATGGATCCCACCTAAAATGACAAAAGATCCCACCTACAAACATATACCCACTCATTGGTGATTCCATTTTAATTTAATTTAAACTAATTTAATTTAATTTATTATTTTCAATGAAGAGAGGAAATAGGTGAATATGAAACTGCACACCTGCTGACTAATTTGCATTTTAAAATAATCAGCATACCTCTGTAATGAAAAAGTTTTCCTTATGCTAGACTGTGTAGAAAACGATTTTAATATTATTGTGTGTGTCAGTGAAGGGGATGAGACTTGAAAAAGATCTTTAGGCAGTAAGAAAGCAAGGCTTACTAAGGGATTATCAAAACTGGTCAACGTCAAAGAAAAAAAATGAGGTTTTGAGTACACTAAATTTATCACAGAGAACAGGAACAGATCCAATTTACTTAAAAAACAAAGCAAGAAAGCAAGCAACTAACCAAAAAAATTCCAAACAAATTAACCAAAAAACCCAAACCACACAACACTCCAAAACCCCCCAAAATAGAGCCTTAATTTAAAAACAAATCCGGAGTAACCTCCAGAGTGACCAGGTGTCCTTCCAGGCTGAGTACTGGTTTGAGGGGAGGGACAAGGGAGGGGAGGAATTAAGTTTTGTATAAAATAACTCAGGAGGCCCCTGGAAGAATGAATGAGACTATACACAGTCTAGAACCTGTACAGTGGGGTGATTTTATTGCTTTTATTTTTGGTGTGGGCTTTTCTGTGGTTTTTTGTTTTGGGGTTTTTTTTCCCTTTTACTTGAAGGCATAATCTGTGAGGCAGCACAATGCAAAATCTTCAACTAAATCTAAATAGTTACCTTATAGTGACTACTATGTTGCAAGAACTCTGACCTTGTATGAAGCTGGCACTCTCTGTGCATGTATCAATTGTGGCATCTGCTAGGAGAATTCTCTATGTCTCACATATGATGCTATGCAGAATTTCATTTTTCCCTGTCCTTGTGAAACCACTGACAAAGGCCATCAATATCTTGTAGGACATTCACAGCTGCCTGAGTACCTCTTTTCTCCTAGCTCTTCTACAGTGTCAAGATTATTTAGCATTCTTTAGTCTCTCTTAAAGCCCACTGAAAAACGGAGTAGAAAATTGTTCTTTTCTGTTCATCAGATTTTAGTGCTGTACTGGGGTTTCAAGGATAAATAAATTATATACTCAATCCCTGTCACATGGAAGCTGAGGTGCCATTGAACTAATGGGCATCTTCAGAAAATGACTGTCAATTAAATACGTTATTTTAGACAGTAATAGAAATAATTATCTTTTGTGCCCAGAGAGAAAGAATTAGCACTGAGAGGCCATGATGGGTCCATAGAACCAGTCAATAAAGGAAATATTTTACAGTTACTTGACCTGATTACAAAACAGGGTGTTATAGCAAATGTTGTGTGGCAGCATGTAGCACAAAATAAGCCAATAGCATCAACAGGTTGGATGCCATTCAGAATAAAAAGGACACTGGCAACTATAATTAAATTAATGGCATTTAGGGGAATAGTATGAACAGCTACTATAAGATCAGTTTTCCAGTATAATAAAGGAAACTATCATTTTTAAAACAACTTGACCTAGGACATGTTTCAGTGTCTTTAAAAAACAGCCTTGAAAGGTAAGATTAAGCAAGAATTTGGATATGAGGAGTTTGATACTCATTGGCCATTCTTATCTCAAAGTACCTCATCCCAATCAGAGCCAGCACACAGATTATCCATCTATTCCAGCTGCAGAAATTCAGTACGTGTTTTAATTAACATTCAGGTTCATATAAGCATAAACAATTCAGTAAGCAAGATACAAGTCAATAAGTATACTTACTGCCACTAGTTTTTTGGTGTGTGTTTGTGGAAGATAATATAGCTGTTTAATTCCTGACTGAATAGGAGTTAGGGAGTCTGAAAAGCATGGCCATGCCATCTGTTTAACCACAAAAATACTTGCCCCACCAAACAGGACAACTAGTCCTTCATTTTGCCAGTTTTATAAACTGACTTCCTCAATTAGTTAGAGATAAATAGGCTCGTAATAGGGAAAGGGAAAACAAAATTACAAAGCATGACTGCAGTTTCTAAGTGGTGTCAAAGCAGAAAAAAAATGCAGAATGGGCCCTCCTGGGGAAATGCAGCTTGAGAAGCATGTATTTCAGGATGAAGTGGCCATGCCAGTAAGGAGAGAGATCATGTAAGTCTGGTGGTGACGAAAGTCAGAAAATGCTTGTTTTTTTCTCTTTCGTATTTTCACTTTATCTTCCTCAGTTTTTGTGGTTTGGTTTGGTTCAGTTCGGTTCGGTTCAGTTTGGGGTGGGGGTTGGAAGGGTTTTTTGGTATTTTTCTTCCTTTGTTTTTAATTTTAATTTTCATGAATTTGCTGTTATGGGTGCATTTTACCTCAGCCCACTCCAAGAGCACACTTAGGAGCTGGTATAATCAGTCAGAAATGAGAGAGATGTGGTTAGCATTGAGACCCAGGAAACTCAGCCTTCTTGCAGGCTTCTGATAAATAGGAAAGGTGATTCCAATCCTCTGAAATCTTGAGGGAGCTTGTGACATGTAGAAGTCCATGTAGTAAAATTAAAACTGCAAGGATAACCATCTGTGTAGAAAGGGCTCTCTTTCAAGCTAGTAATAAGAGTTCCTGGCTTACACAAGCACTATAGTTAGATTTTATGAAAGTTGTTCCTGTTGACCTGCAAAGGGGGAAGAGTGAGTGAGGTGGCTCTGTATGTGGAGCTTCTATGAAGAGTATTTCAGGAGCACCCTTTGGATACCCACTCACCTTTGAGGTAAATGAGCAGAAGGATGCTTGGAGGGTGGGGGAAAGGCTTGGGAAGGTCAGAGTAGGGTACAGGTGATGTTAGATAAAAACATCAAAAGGTTTTTGATTAAAGACGTGTTATAAACATATATTATAATATCGGCTTCTCGCAAAGTATAAAGGTAGAGATTATATAATGTTAGAAATACTTTTTTGCTGTTTGGATGTAGTTTTCTCTCTTTTTAGCAAGAATGTTAGCAAATGTGAGCAAGTAAAAGAACCTCCAAGCGAGCAGAGGATGAGGCCCAAGGAGCTGCTAATCAACACTTTGTCCGGGGAACAAAAGGACCCAAAGGCTGCTCCGCCCGGAGAACGGGCAGCCAGGAGAGTCCGAGAGCCGCTATCACCACTCTGCCCGGGGGGCAAAGAGGCCAAAGCTGCAATCAGCCCTGACTGTCTGGAGAATTAAGAGATCCACCCTACCATCGACTCTTACCTAGTGGGCCCAACCCCAAGAATCAAAAGAAATAAAACCACAAGGCAGAAGACTACGCATGCTCTAAAAAGGCGGAATCAAGGAGTGGCCATGCAGAACAGCTCCAGGAAAAGTTTTAATAATAGAGAACAGACAGTAAAAATGGTATAAAAAGGACTCACCTCGGGCATCAGGTGTGCTCTTGGCAGAGCGCCAAGGCACCCGGCCATTATCCCTTTGCTTTATTTTATGTGTGTCTTATTGTCTTTATATTAAACCCTTTAAATTCTCACAGGAGAGTGAACCTCATTTTTCACAGATGGGTTGTATTTTATTTCGTCCCTCCCAGTGTTGGTAACAGAGGCAGTCAATAAACATGGCAGCTTGTGAAACATTGATTCTGCTTTGAGACCTTCCAAATAAACTGGGAAAGTCATTGAAGACTCTTGAGGCATTCCAGGGAATTATTTGCATAACTTCAGAGCAGATGCTGCTCCCAAAAGAGGTGAGAAGTGCTGGAGACCTTGACTTCTAGCAAACTTTTATTCCATATCCACACAATGGCTGTGGAGGGAGTGGCAAGGACTAGGGGCAGGGGAAAGCAGGAGAGGGAACATGGCATCACAAAAGCAGTGGGTTAACAGATTGCCACATCTCACCCTTTTCATATTAAATTGAAATTGGAAGGGCATAATTTGCAGAAGAAGATGATAAAACAATGCAAAATATTAAATTAAAAATGACGAGGCAGCTGGTTGTCATTGGATTTGGAGGTCGGTTCTGGCTGAGCTCTCACACAACAGCTGCTTTTCTAGCTTCTTCTGCTGGGGCTGATAGGATGGCGTCTTTCTGGCTGCTGCTTTCTTCACTTCTCATCAAGGTGGCATGGTGAACGGGGAAGGGGGTTGCTGTGCTGCTGTTTTCCCCGGCGCACCCACCAATCCGGTGCCAATACTGCTTGGGGTCGAGCCAGTCCGGGGTCCGTTCCAGGGCCGGGGCTTTAGCCTGGCACAGCCACCGTTCCCGCTGTGATACTACCTGGGGCCAGGCCCTCCCTGCCTAGTGCTGGGGACGGGCCAACGGGGGCTGGGGCACCTCTCGCTGAGCCGCCACCTTACTTTTTTTTTGGGGGTTTTGGGTGTTTTTTTGGTTTTTTGGTGGGTTTGTTGTTTGGGTTTTTTTTTTTTGGTTTGGTTTGGTTTTTTTTGAGGGTTTCGGCGCGGGCTCTGCTGTCGCGCCAGGGTCGAAGCCGGCTGGTGGGGAGGGGTGGGGGGGGTGGCTCAGGACTGAGACAGGGACAGGACGGGATGGCACAGGCTCGCCGGTGAAGGTGTGGGACTTGCTGCTGGGAGGGAAGAGGCCATCACGGCACCCCACGTGGCCCCGGGGAAGGGTGGGGGGGCAGTGTGCGGCTGGAATGGACGGGGTGACGGGGAAGGGCTGCCGGGGGCACACGCCGGCGCTGCGGGGCGGGGACTCGGCACAAAGGCCTCGGCGCTTCAGGGGGGGAAGGGAGCCGATGCAGGAACACCGAGCAATGCAGGGGGCTGGGTTAAGGAGGGGGCAAGGGTTTTTCACGCACGCGGGAAGATACAAGAAGAAGGCAACGTGGCGGAGCCCAATACGCGGTCGTGGCCATCTTGGCTACTACTTAGAGCTGACACAGTGGGAGTTTTGGGGGGTAAGGATAAGAGTTTAAGGGGAGCTCCCGAGCCGGCGTGATCAGCCCTCACTTGGTAAGGGGTCAGGGGAGACACTGGAGGGTCAGAACGTTTTCCGATCTCTCCTGAGGGTCAGAGGGAGAAAATCTGAGGTTTCTGTTTCCAGATGACTGAGTGAAACAAAAGAAAGGTTAGTTCTCTCGTGCGCAAGGACCCCCCATGCACTGCTAAAATTAAATCCCAAACTGGGGACACTGAACTCGTATCTTCTCTTGTTAGGGCTTCACTTGAGATGCACCCTCTTTCACCTTGACAAGAAGCCACCCCAAATCGTCCACCCAAACCGAGGCAAAAGGATTAAACTAAAAAGACAAACGACCCCCCAAACCCGGCCATTCCCAACTCCCTTCTGAGTCTTACCAGTACAAAGAGCAAAAAGTCTCCCACTCTTTTTACCAGGCCCACCAGGCTCCTCTTCAGGGCTTTCCAGAATGGAACTGGCTTCTCAGATGCCACACACTGGTGCACCAATTGTTGTAGTGCTAGATTTAGCGTAGCAAGCTGTAGCTTCCTGAGAGCTCAGTAGGGATGCTTAGGGCAGTGTGATCCTGGTCGCCCTCCCGTACTCCATTTTGGACGTCCCCACGATCTTGCTCTGGCAGCTAGCAACGCTAAAACCAGTGATGGCAAAGGAGGCTAGAAGGGTCTCCCATAGGGGTTTGAGAGGAGTTTAATCACATCTTGTTGCCATGATCTCCAGAAGCAGACAGACTTCATGATCTGGTTGCAAGGAGGTTTTGTCAGGGGCTCAGGGGCAGTCCATGGGCGGGGTTGGGGTACAGGAACCAATAGGGAGGACCCGAGGGAGTGGCCAGAGCTAGGGGCGCGGGAAAGCAGGAGAGGGAACATGGCATCACAAAAGCAGTGGGTTAACAGATCGCCACAAATGGCAACGCATAGTATATAAAAAATGACTGGAAAGCTCTGATGGTGGCATTTAGGGAAATGGGGGCCCAAGTGGTGTCTTCCTCAGTCCTGGTGAGGAGAAAAAGTCTAAGGACAAAGGCACTGCTTATCAACAATTGTTTGCAGAACTGGTGTCAGCAAGAAGACTTTGATTTCTGTGACCATGGGTACCTCTTCAAGGGTCAATATCCACTTGGGAGACATGGGATACATCTCACTAAGCAGGATGAAAATATCTTTGCCAGTAAGACCGAACTAGTGAAAAAGGCTTTAAATTAAAATCCCGAGCACAGGAAGGACATCAAGCTGTTGAAGCAAATCTAGAGAAGGCCACCAAGATGGTCAGAGAGATGGAGAACTTCTCCCGTGAGGAAAGGTTGAGAGAATTGGGATTGTTCAGGGTGGAAAAGAGAAGGCTTTGGGTTGACCTAATGTTGCAGTGGGGTCTCCTGCAACATCCATAGACAGCGAGGCCTGTGGAAAGAAATAGGGACCGATTCTTGATAGAAATTTCAGAGATCTTTATTTTTCAGCCATGTGGCTGGGGGACTGCCAAAGACTCTGGAATCACCGGACAACCAGGGTCCTCCTCAGGCAGGGGAACACAAAACAACCAATGGGGAACAGGATTAGGGCACATGTGACCAGGGAGCAGGGAGATCCTGTGCCTAGGCCATGCCTCTACCCCAGGGTCCCCTCTCCCAGGACCCCATGGCAGGGGGGAGGAACCCCAACAACCGAATTGCATCCTGCCAGTACCTGAAGAAAACCTACAAGAAAGGAGAGACGGGGACCTTTTACAAGAGCATGTCCTAGTAAAAACTTAGCAAAAGGACAGGGGAGAATGGTTTCAAACTGAAAGAGAGTGAGTTTAGATTGGATACTAAGAAAAAAACTTTTTACTGTGAGGTTGGTGAGGATATGAACCACCCTCATAGAAGAAGTTCCGGATGCGCCATCCCTGAAAGTGTTTAAAGACAGGTTGGCTGGAGCACTGAGCAGACTGGTCTAGTGAAATGCATCCCTATCCATGGAAAGAGGATTGGAATTCAATCTCTTTGAGATCCTTTCCAATCCAAGCTATTCTGTGATTTTGCCTGGGGAGATAGATAATAAGCCAAATGAGAACCTATGGGTAAGGCTTAAAGAGCAGGCCAATAAGGGTGGCATAATGGACGTTGACCACCTGATCAGGAAGAGCAAGTAGATGCGTCTAGAAGTGGCTTCAAATTCACAGACCGCGCTTGCCATGAGTAAATTCAACTACCCTGATATCATCTGGAGAAACACCACAGCAGAAAGAAAAACACTCCAGCATGTCCCTGAAGAGCATCAATGGCATTACCTAAAAGGTAGAAGAGCTGATGAGAAGAGGACCTTACACTCACAAACAAGGAATGGCTCACTGGGGGTGTGAATGTCAAAGGCGCCCTTAACTTCAGTGACCACAGAGTGGTGAAATTCAGGATCCTGAGAGGAGGGAGCAAGGCAGAAAAAAGACTACAGCTGTGGACTTCATCAGAGTAGCTTTTGACATCTTCAAGGACTAGCTTGGAAGAATCTTGTGGAAAATGGTTATGGAGAAGAGTCCAGGAGAACTCATTGATTTTTCAAGTATCACTTACTTTAGGCTCAGGACTGGCTAACTCCTATATGTAGGAAATAAAGCAAAGATGACGGATGCACGGATGAACAAGTTGCTTCCAAGAAAACATACAAAGAAAGGGCAGTGACCTGGGAGGAATACGAGACACTATCCGAGTGCAGAAGTGTGTGGGATTAGAAAAGATAAAGCCTGTCTGGAATAAAACCTGGTGAGCAGCGTAAAGAAAAACAAGAAAGATTTCTACAGGTATATCAGCTGCAAATCATCTTCACAGGAACATCCACTGATGAACATGGAAGACATCTGGGCATAAAGGATGGATAAAAAGACAAGATACTCGGCGTCTTCTTCAGCTCAGTCTTTATTGGTAAGACCAGCCTCCAACATTTTCCAGGCTCCTGAGACAGTGGGAAAGCTTGGCATACTTGAAAGTTTTTCCTCAGTTGGAGAAAGATCAGACTAGTGAACATTTAAACTAGCTGATTTCACACAAGTCTACATGTCCTAATGGCATGTATGCATTCTGACTGGGGGAGCCGGACCGTGTAATTGTGGGAATCACACTTAATCATCTTAGAGAGACTGTAGAGATCAGGAAAGGTTTCTGAGAAATGGAAGAAATCAAATGTCACCCTTTTCCTGAAGAAGTAGGATCCAGATCAGTAGTTTAAATTGGGCAGGTACTGCACTGCTACACAGTAGTTCAATTTGTTCTACCACTTCAGATCTCGATGTCTGTCATCTCCCCCTACTCTAAGAAAAATTTTCAGTGGTAAGACTGCACATGCAGCCTTTTGGTTGTATTTGTCAGTCCTTTTGCTTAGACCAAGGTCTGAAAGATTCGTTGGTCTACTGGACTCTCTTTTGTATGTTATTTTTAATTTAAACTAATTAAATGTATGTTATTTCCCTGTGCTCATAAACATCCTTCTCCTTGAGGTGACAGAAACAAGCATCTTTATACAAACTTTTTAACAACTCTGCAGTTAGTATTTTTCCATAGAAATCTACTCACCATCAACTTGCTCTAGTCCTTCAATGGTCTGTGTAACAAAGTCCTCTATTTCCTGGTAGGCAAAAACACAGTTTTCCAAGTATTAGCAGGGAACAAAAGCTTCCCAATTATTAATAAATCTGTGACATGGCACATCATGTTTTAAAATTCTTTTGCTGAGAATGGAAACCATTTTACTGACTTCACCTGGCATTAGCTCGGGTCCATGGCCCATCCCCTTCCACTGGTCCCTTAAATGCTGTATTTTCTAATACGGTATGGGGTTTAGTTCAAAGGCTTTTAAAGCATGCTTTGACAACCAAATGTTGCTTTTATTTATCCTTAAGTTTTCAGAGGACTACATTTTTGTAATCATGCTTATTTCTGGGTCACACAGTCACAGCAACTTTAACACTGGTGAATCGACCTCTCTTTTCAATTCAGCACAATAATTGAAGATTTATCTCTTAATGTAAAAAGTTTGACAGGTGTCATCCATGAGTTCATGCGGTGGTGATTACGAACAACACCATCAGGAGAAAAAGGGTTGTAGAGGACACAAGGGACATTTTTCCTTATTTTTTTTTATATACACGAGACACAGATCAGTCGGTACTGTATAACTAAGAAAAATCTGAATGTTGCCCTGACCTAATAAATTGCCTTCTGAAAAACTTAATCTAAGATATTCAGTGGACCTGATCTGATACTGGACTTATTTTTGGTCATATGAACAGAAAACACAAGGTTCTATTCTGATGCCTTGGACATAAAAACAACCTTTAAATGTATTTTCCTGTTTTAATTTTTGAAAGATTAATGTGTCTTGCAGGTTTAGAATATGACTTGCAGGTTGGAAGGCATGGTGGCATGGAAGCCACAAGTAAAAGTCTGGAATTTCATCAGACCTTTTATTAATAATATATATTGGAAAGCCATTTACTCTGGCTGTGGATTGTCATTTCTTATCTGGGTGAGTTTGAATCTACATCTATTTAAAGTCCCACTAGACTAGAACTATCTGGTACCTCTCCAATGGGTAGTTTCGAGGGCTTATTTTTGTCTTGTTCTTCACTGTAGAAGAGTTTGTGTTTCTGAAGTGTCTTGAAGTTAGTGTCAACAATACAAAATACTGAAGAAAAAAGAGCTTGAGAGAAATTTGAAAATAGGTATTGCTTTTACTAAAGTAGGAATTCTAGCACCAGAAATAGCAAAGATAAGATAGACATCAGTAAAGGAGATCCAGTGGAGAAATAGATCTTGACCCAAGATCTCTACCCAAGTTCATATTTTTCAGAGAAAATATCATTGTTCCCAGCTTACAGACAATATTTATAGCCTTTAGCAGACCTAGATGATACTAAAAACTGAATATAGGCAGCTGAAAAACATGGTTGGAAAGAAGATAGATTACTTGTCATGACTATGACCCATCTGCAGGAAAGAATTGTCTCTTTCTAGGAGAAGCAACCACTGAGAAGCAATGTTGGAAGTGTAAAGACATTGGGTGCAAGTGTTTATTGTGAGTTCAGCTGATGTTTCTCTGAGGATAATCATAATGGTTGTGTTCAGAACACAACTGAACACATTCTGTTTTCATATATACCCAAAAATCAGACCTGCCACAAAAGTTCTCCACTTCTAATTCCCCCTGGTTTTGTGAGGGAAGATGGAAGAGCAGAGCCTGTGCATTGTCTATTTGTAATCCAGAAGCATGGAAAGCCCTTTGCAACTATTTAGGAGTAAGGCATGGGCTAGAGCCTATTGTTTTCTTCTTTTCTTCCTTCAGAAGCTGATACAAGTGACGAAGTAGGAATACAGGAAAGAGAAGAAAGACCTGTGCCTTCTCACTCCAAAAATGGTCTCTGTTCATGCATAGTATCACAGTACGTGCTTACATTGACCCCCTGAACTGACGGTAGGACACTAAGCAGAGGTGTGTCATTTTCCAACTTAGTTTCCTTAGGCAAAATCTGTGGTTCAAATTTAAAACTGTTTTTTCCCCTTCGTATTATGTATGTAGCTCCTTTCTTCTCTTCCTTCTTTTGAATCCCTTTCCAAATGTCATTGAAACTCATCAAAAGATTGCAAAATTCAAAGGAGTTAATGAAAAGAAGTGAATGAGAAATATTCCCTTGGTTAAGGCAATGGCACGCAGTGAAGCATTATTAAGAAAGAGAGTAGCCACATAAGGCAGAGAAGCTATTAATAATCTAACTTAAAGAAAGAAAGTCCCATCAGCTGTGACACGCTATCAGGTATCAGAGAATGTGTCCACAGTCTAGGAAGTAAAGTTTCTTTAATTCCTCCATGTATAGAACTTCTAGTTTCCCTAACATAAAATCTGACCCCTTTCAACCTCAACTACTATGTTCAGAAATACTGTGACTTCAGAAAGACCCCAAAATGCCAAAAAAACCCTCCTCTGTTCCTTGCAGCTTACTTAGGTCATAATTGTGATCAAAAAGCACCCAGACCTGCCACCTTTAGTTCCACAGGAATGGAAGTAAATTAAGAAGAAGGACTTAGGTTTCATGAAAAGTGTGAGAGGGGAAAATATTGCCCTTGTGCTGACAGCAGTATACTGGAACTGAAAAATCTGTAATCACCTGTAAAACATGGTAATGTCAATTACAGTTTGAAAAGGATCTTTTCTTGGCTGAGAAATGCAAAAACCTGCATAATCGATATTACATTACATGTACTTTTAGGAGTGTATGTAATATCATAAAGAAGTGAGAGGAGATGCTTCTTTCAACTCTACATATGTGATTGCATTTAGGAAAGATGACTAATTCTTCAGAGCTAACATCTTGAATTTTCTGGAGAAAGGAATGAAGGACTCCACTTCCTCACCATCCAGAACATCCTTAACAGCCTGAGCTACGTCGACAAAGCACTGTTATTGCTTACTTGTACCACCACAGAATTTCCATATCTAGGAATTTTATCTTTATCCCTGAGTTTATACATCATCCTGAGGACCTGAGGAAAGCAAGTGTCATTCCTGTTTTCAAGAATACTAAAAAGAAGGATCCATGGAACCACAGGGCAGTATGCCACACCTCAGTCACTAGGAAGGTGATGTGACAAATAATCCCAGTGGGCCACATTGACCATGGTCAAACATTGTGCCCTTCCCAAAAACAAGTCCTGTGGGGTTCATTAGGAAGACCACTATCTGCAGATCAAGGGACTTGATTTCTGTTCTCTGCTACATCTCTGACACATCCATGTGCTATATTAAGATCTGGGCTTCCCAGAGACTAACACACATACTGAAGTGCGACCAGCAGAGGATCACAAAGATGAAGGGACTGGAGCATTTGGGGGGTGGGCGGTGGTGGTGTGGAGGGGAGAGGGCACTAAGAGCACTGAGAGAGTTAATCTAAAGAAGAATGAGCTCAGCGAGATCTTAAAAATACATACATTTTACATTAGGCAAACCAGACTCTTTTCAGTGGTGTCTAGTGACATGAGGAGAGCACAAACTGAAAAAAAATTCAGAATTCCAGTTATACATAAAAAAACCCTTTTTTACTGTGATGGCAGAGTCAAACTTGGGCAAAGGTTTCCCAGAGCTGAGGAACCCCCATCCTTGGACGTATTCAAACTTGCCTGGACATGTCCCTCCCCGAGCCACCTGCTGTAGCTGACCCAGCTGTGAGAAGGAGCAAGAGTGGGCTGTCTCCTGAGGTAAGATACACAGTGCTGGAAATCTGCGATGCATGTGTGTGTCTTCATGTGTGTTTGTATGTGTACACATATTCTCAGAAGAATTGCAGCCTTATATAAAAAGTCAACAGTTGTGAAGGGCAAAACAGGTTCTGGCTAAAGTGCTGTATATCAAACCTGCCCTGGGACTGGCAATGAAGTAAGCAGGAACTTTTAAGTTTAGTTGAAAGGAATTATAAAAGAAAAGCGCTGAAACATAAAAGGTTAAGGGCAGCTGCCTTTGAAGAGTTTAGTGAACTGCCTGCTGGTGTGGTTTAAGCAAATCAGAAGCAAAGGTGTTTCCTTATCTGGAATGTTAATGAGGGAGAAGCTGAGCACTTTGCTAAGCAGAATTGTGGCCTGCATGATAATTTGTCGGTCTCTGACAGTATTATGCTGCTTCAAAAGATGCTGTGACATCCTCAAACTCAAAATTATGGGAGGATGACAATTAAGCCACAGAGGAAGCCAGTGGACTTTCAACTAGCTTTAAATAGTTAGGAGACAACATGAGCTTTAATTCTACAGTCATCATAGATATAGTGTTTGGGGGGTTTTTTTAGGGAAAGGGGATCATAGGTTGTCAGCAATAGTATACAAGAGTTAAATGAATGAAAGAGAGATATTATGGATGTTTGGAACAGTTTATCAAAAAAATGCATGCTTTTTTCTTATGAAGCTATCAAGCAGACTGCACAAAAAAAAAAAAATTCTACTACCATGCCTGGTTTTCCTGCAACACTTCTAGAACAGCTGTCAAACAGAAACAAAGTTCCTATAGGTCTAACAAAAATTTCCTTTTAAATCTTGTTTATCATCCTTAGCCTTTCATTTACAAGCAGCTAAGGTGCCCACTATGACTGCTAGAGCTAAAGCACTAGGTAGATAAATAAAAAATAGTTTCATAGTTGCCAACAAATAGCACACTTGGCCTACAGATCATAGTCAGCTTTGGACTTTGAAGGGAAACTAGGAAAATGAGATAGCTAGCTGCTTTTATCTTCAAATATTTTGATCCCTTATTTGGAAGATCCTGATCTTAAGAGGTGTTAGATTTTAATTATACTGGAGAATTTGTACTTCTTGCTCCTCTCGCCTGAAAGCCATGGAATGAGACCAAAATCTATTTGGCACATTTGGGTGAAACCCACACTGAAAAAAGACTTGTCTCTACTCTAGAACTGACTTTGCTGCTAGAAAAAAAGTGGGCAAGGAAACCATGGAGGAGATGGATGTTGTTTTCCTTAAAGTGTTAAAGGTCATTTAAGAAAAACAAGTTGATGTCAGTGACACACTGAGAAAAAGACAATTAAAGTCAAATGTAGCGGCCACCAAGCACTTTGTTAGATTCGGAGTTTAATCTGTAAATCTAGAAAGTAACGCTGTAGAGTTCTCCCAAAATGATCATGAACAGCCATTAACGCATCACTAAATATAAGCATAAGAAGATTAGTCTGGTTTTGAATATTCTAATCTTTCCAAATCCACACTGCAAACAAAAAGCAGGAATGGGAATTTTCATTTTGTTTGCGTAACATCAAAATTGAAGTGCATGTATGCGGAACTTCTGCTTGAACAGATCTTCTTAGAAAAGGGAGGGTGCAGTGCCAAATCTGTGCACTGCACTAAAAGACTTTTTTGGGGGTGGCTTAAACTAAAAACATTATAAAACAGTATGAAATGAGCATAATGGAAATGTAATGATGTTGACAAGCTTTCTCCTCTTTTCACATCACTGTTATCCAGGACAAATATGACATATCAATGACTAGTCTAATAGCTATTATCAGTATTATCAGTACTTTTAGCAACAGTGAAAAAATATTAAAACTGCTTAAAAAGATAAATGAAAGCATTGCTGTGAGCTCAAAGGACTTTATATAAGCATTACAGCTACAGAGTACACTGTGAAAGGGGCTCACGGTTTTTAAAGAATAAGGTCACCCCACAAAGCCTTATGTCTACAAAGAGACAGTTTCATGGGGACAGTCAAGAAATATGAAAGCTATGTTTATCCTAGCACATCCTGTATGTTCTCTATAAACAGACCTATCTTTTATTCACTGCCTCTTACCAGACTATGAGATATATTGATTGATGGCAAGATATAGCAGTAGTATCTTCACCTACTGTGGTATCATGTTAAGCTGAATGCTGATTGATGCATTGGACATGTATGATGCCTTCTGACTGCATTTGTCTGTTGATGTCTTTCAGTTCAGGTTAGTGGTGATTTCTTGATGACCGATTTGTTGTAGTTTTTAGGTCTCATGTGTTTGGAACATTTGGAGGTCTTCCATGGAAAATGCCTTGAAGTAGGTCCAATCGTGAGTGATTGATGTAAACTATTGAACTGTTTTCTTTTCTTTCACAAGCATTATCCTTTAAAATTTAGGGGAATACTCAATCATCATTGCTGAAAATGGTAAACACTTTCTGTTAAGACATGCATATTCTGATTTGAGGTACAGTTTACTGATTCAGTGAGATGCGGTTGGTGGAATGGATGCCGCATCCTTCCTGAAAGCATCCCAGTGTAGGATCTGCTCGGGGGTGCCACACACACATACAAGAACGCACCCAGACTCACAGCACGGGTGATAGCATGCAGGCACACACACTCACACAAAAGTAGGATAGCTCTTCTAGCACAGCCAGAGACAAAGAGGCAGGAGGGATCCTTTGTATGGAGTTCCAAGGGGTTTATTCCAAGGAGGGATCCAGGGACAAAGGACACAGAGGGGTCCAGGGTTTTATATGGGGGCAGAACAAGGGGTGGGCAGAGCATTGGAACCAATCAACTGAGGGCCAAGGGGTGGAGAGAACATGGGGCGACGTAAGAGTAACCAATGGGAAAGGCGAGGGACAAGGGAACCAAGAACCAATGGGGTCGAACAAGGGAGAACTTTCCAGAACATGAACTTACAGAGGGTAAAAAGGGTGGTAGGCCAACAGGCCAATCAAAAGTGCATAATCTACATAATAGAACAAAGGACTGTGGGAACTTGCCATGACCACAAAGGTGTCTTTAGACATCGGTGACAGCCCACCAGAAGACCTCAGCTATCTTGGGGCACTGTGGCTCCTTGGTCACTCCTGTGGTGGCCTCAACCACTGCAACAGTTTACGATCATTGGACTTTTTAAAATTGTTTGAGTCTATATTATAGATAAGCAGTGCTCTGCTGAAACTATAAAATAGGAAATACTTCTCATCTCTTTTATTTAATATTTTCATACTCTTACATCAGCTCCTTCCAGGTGCTGTTTGTAGCATAGTAACTTATCTTCTTATATACATGCACCTCATTTCTTCATTAACAAAACTGATGAGACTCCAACATGCTTTTCCAGTTTAGATAGCTTTCTCATACATTTACCGGAAGTTTAAGAATGTGTACATTCATATTTATAAATTGGTAGGTGTGCCTACCAATGAAAAGTAATTTATTATTGTGAATAATAATTTATTTATTCGAAGTAATACATATGATGTGCTTACAAATTAAAGCAAGTTACTGATGAAATCCCTTTTCACTTAAAATTGACTGTTTCTGTGAAGCTTTCATTGTGAAGGTTTCTATGGCCTTAATTACGGTATATCTGGAACATATTCCATAACTGTGAAAATAGAGTAAAAGAGAGAGAAATAAAGTAAAATACAGGAAAGAAATAGAGAAAAGTAAAATGAGAGGGAGGGAGGCAGGCAGGAATGCAAGAAGGCAGGCAGGCAGGCAGGCATCCAGAAATACAGGAAAGAAGGAAGGGCAGGAAAGAGAAGGAGAAAGAGAAAGAGAGAGAAAGAAAAAGAGAAAGATTGAGAAAAAAACCCAAACAAGCAAAAAGAAAAAGAGAACTGAAGGAAATGTGAGAGAGCAACTGGAATTTATTGAACTCTATGCAGGGGCAGACAAAAGAGTTGAGAGCTTATGGGTAAGAATTGAGGGACAGATTAATATGGGTGACCATTGTGGGTGTTTACTGCAGGCCACCTGTAGTAAGGAGGAGGAAGTTTATGAGGCTTTCCGTGGACAGCTGGGAGTAGCCTCACAGTCACAGGCCCTGCTTCTCCCACGGGACTTCAGCTTCTGTGATATTTGTTGGAGGGACAACATGGCTCAGCACACAAAGTCCAGGAAGTTCCCACAGACCTCTGATGATAACTTTTTGACACAAGTGGTGGAAAAGCTGACAAGGAAAGGTGTGTTGCTGGACCTTGTACTAACAAACCAGGAGGGACTGGTTGAAGATATGAAGGCTGGGGGCAGCCTTTGCTGTAGTGACCATGAGATAGTGGAACTCAGGATCCTGCATGGAGACAAAAAAGCAGCAAGCAGGACTAGAACCGTAAACTTCTGGAAAGCTAACTTTGACCTCTTCAAAGACCTACATAGAGGAATCCCATGGGATGGGGATCTAGAAGATGAAGGGGTCCAAAACAGCTGGTCAATATTCAAGCATCACTTCCTCCAAGCTCAAGACCAGTGTACCCCATGAGCAAGAGATCAGGCAAAAGGGCCAGGAGAGAGACCTTCATGGGTGAGCAGGGAGTTCTAGTAAATCTCAAGCACAGGAAAGAAATGTATGGGATGTGGAAAAGGGGACAGGCTACATGGGAGGACTGTAGGAACATCCTCAGAGTATACAGGGATTCAACATGGAAGACCAAGGCCCACTTGGAATTGAGTCTGGCAGGGGGTGTCAAGGACAACAAGTAGAGCTTCTACAAGTACATCAGCAGTGAAGGGAAGAATAGGGAAAATGTGGGGCTGCTTCTGAATCTGTGGGGGTCCTGATGATGGAAGACACAGAGAATACAGAATTACTGAATGCTTTCTTTGTCTCAGTCGTTAGTGTTGAGGCTGGTCATCATGAATCCCAACTAAGAGAATTAAGAGAATAAGGCTGGAGAAAGGAAGACATCCCCTTGGTCATAAAATTGGGTTAGAGATCGGCTAGACAGACTTAACACCCATAAATCCATGGGCCATGATGCTGAGCCTGCTAAAGGAGCTGGCAGACGTTGTTGCTAAGCCACTGTCCATATGGCATATGGACATACGGCATAATGGCAAACATAATGGCAAAATTTCCTCCTGGTGGCTGGAGGAAAGCCAGTGTTACTCCCATCATCAAAAAGGGAAAGAAGCAGGACCCTATGAATAGACTTTAGACTTGCATTTCTGTCTGCATTGGGGTAAAATGTGAGCTGACCTTCCTGAGGGTTTGTTTGTTTGGGTTTTGTTTGTTTTATTCTTTGTTTGATGTATTGTCATCTCCTGGCTCAAGTACTTTAAAAGACTGCCTCTAAAAGGCATAAAAGCATTCTCATGACAAGGTCCAGTAAAACTGAACAATTCCAATACTGAATATGATTTAGTACAGATAGTACCTTAATTTCATTTGCAATTCCTTGGGATAACGTGAAAGTTCCCAGGGAATATCCAGCCTGCTTTGTTACTCATTTAGAGCTGATGTTCTAAGGGCAGAGATTTGTAATCAGTGAAGATTTTTCAGATCACAGAAACTACACACATTTTAGAAGAGAACAGGTCACATGAGAAAAGTGAGTTAGTGCCTACTCACTTGTGCTTGTGACAAAGAGCCAGAAATGACTACTATCATTGGAACACACACAGGTCAACTGTGAAATCACTGATAAGAAAATAATACCTTTTTTTTTTTTTTTTCCCCCCAATCAGTATATAAAGAGATACTGAAAATGCCCAGGGTAATGTTGTTATGAAAAGAATAAAAATCCTATGGGGGAAGACTGTACAAGTATTTGTCATTTGTTTTGACTTAACCATTTATATCTTCAACCACCTATGCTGCCATTTTCACTAATTGTTTCAACTGGATGTCAGTCAGTTATTCTCAAGTGTTATACAGAATCTGTTGAGCAGTTTCGCAGTTTTATTAACCCCATTTGCAGAATAAGCTTACGCTTTCCCTTGTTGCACTAAGAACAATAGCAAAGTATAGAATTCTTTGGCCTAAAAAAAGACAAAAAAATCAAAATACTTTCTTTGGAGGAAGGGAATAAAAAAACCTGGGTATTTTGGGGGGTTTGAGTCAAACAGCATTTTAAGATTTAAGGAACAATAAATATCTGTTGATTGAAGATATAAAAGGAGACAAGGCACATCATATTAGTGCCAGGTGAGAAGAAGTCACTTAACAGACAAGTTCTGTAGCACTGAATGTTTATCTCAGTAAAGAACCTGACACTCCTAAATTCAAACATGGAGTTCATGGAGTTAAAAAATTAGTCATGTGGGTGAGGCATTTTGTTTGAGTTTGTAGCATTTCTAAGTGTACATCAAAATGATCAACAAAAGGCTGGAATTCAGACTTGGTATTTACAGAAGATGAAAATATTTTCTAGCAAGCATTACAAATGGATCAGAAAGTAATTTACTTGTGCAAAACTCACTGAACCATGTTTATTCCTAGGGGAGGGTTAATGAAGCATTTGTATGCGTGTACTGTACAGCTACCCTTTCTTTTATATTTTTCTTCTCTCTCTCCTTATGTCTCCTTTTCTAAAAAGAGAAAATCTATGCTGTTGATGAACCTACCATTTTTGAACTCCTAAACTGAAAGAGAGCCAGGAAAAGTCTATATATGTATATGTATATACATGAAGAATGCCAGGCATCAGATAACCAAAAATACGATAAAAGACGAAGGCCTAAATTCAATGTCAGGCATGAGCAGATGCAGCATTGAGAGATCCTGTGTGTCTGAGGGGACAGGAGAAAGGACAAATCAGCGGCCTTTGATTTTAATAGTTCATCAGTGGAGGAGAAGGAGGTGGTAGAGTGGGAAAGAGATGACATGGATACTCAGGTATACCTACCTCTTTCTCAGCAAACCAACTGACAGAAGGTTTGTTTTTTCAGGAGGCTGGTGTGTCCTTTGGAGGCAGGGAGAAAGGAAGGCAGGAACAGAAAGAAAGGAGAAGAGGGAAGGGAGTAAGGGAGGGCTGGAGGGCGGGTGGGAAGGAGGGCGGGCAGGAAGGATGGAAAGATAGGATAGAAGGATGGGAGGGAAGAAGGAAGGGAGGAAGGGAGGAAGACATCACCAAAATGTGTTTTTCGTTTTTCTTAAGAGGAGTGGGTGGCAAGAGAAGGAATGCAAACTAAAACCCCTTCATATTTATAGAATGTGTTTTTGACATAACTTTAGAACTATCAGAGGGTAGTCTTATAAAGTGCAGGCTTCGGTGGATCGATGCCACAGTTATTCCACAGGGTCCCTCATGGACACGCTCAGGTGGCACTCTCCCAGCACCTACGCGTGCACACAATCTCACCTTCGCAGGCAGTCGCGAACAGCCGCTCACACACGCAGTCCATGCACAAACCAGAGACAAAGAGGCAAGAGGGGTTCTCTGCATTCAGTTCTGAGGCATTTAATGGCAACACACCCAAAGGATGGCAGATGCAAGAAGAACACCAAACCGAAAGCCCATGCCAGTTTTATCCTGCAAACTCCCAAAGGCGGGCAGAGCATCCAAAACCAATAGTCTGAGGGCTAGGGAGCAGAGGCAAGGTTGAATGGCATAACAGGGGCCAGTGCGAAAAGGGATAGAAGGGGGAGAGGGCCAGTGACCAGCAGAATCTACGCAAAGGGAGAACTTTCTAGCACAGTGTTGTAAGGAGAGACCACTTTTAGGGCAACTTGGGGGATGTAAAATGGACTTAGCCACTGCAACATAGTCTAAACTGAGAGATCTCTCAAGAGTTCTAATATCTAAACTTTGATCCACACTATCCCACAGGATGGATGAGCAATGTACTTACCAGGTACATTGTTTTGCAAGGATCAGATTCAAGTTTGGATTCACCCCTTCTAATCTATCTGGAAATCATTCAAAGCCCTTTTTTTTTTTCTGAGAGAGGACTCAAGAATTCTGAAGGCTGCATTTTTCATGGCGAATAAGAAAATACAACATGCTATTCAACTAATCTGGAATACAATAAACAAAAATGTAATATGAGCACACCTTTCCAATTAATTATGAAAGAATGTCCACAAAAGCAAAACATCTGAGTGCAAAGAAAAAGCTTATATGAGCAGTGCGATCAGTCTTTTATGAATCTAATATAATCACAATACTTTCAATTACATGTCCAGTGATTGCCTTTTTCCCATATGATCTAAATCTAGCCAGTGATTTATATCAAGTAATTCTCATCTTCAGTAACTGAAAGGTAAGGAGATACTGTTCTGGGCAGCAGATGTAACCTTCTAGAAATTTTTCATTGTCTTGCAATTGGTACTGTGTGGTCACAAGCATCCTCTGTGTGTCAACCTCCAGTGTCAGAGCTAGGAGAGTTCAGCTTATTTTGAAAACATGCTAGCATGAAATATTAGACATTCTAGCAGGCAGAAGTGGACCAGGCTTTCAGCTCCAAAGCTAACTACTTGACCTCTATGAGGCTGATATAGTAGATAGACCAGAAGTCTAATTTGGAGATGTGACAATAAGGAGATACTGCATTGTCAGGTAATGGGAAAATGGGAGTAAGTAAAAAAATGTTGCCCTTGTGTGTGACCAGTCTGCCTCAATGCAAAGCCCTCCATTAGAACAGCCTGTTCAAGTTTTTTTTGAAGCTGCTGAGAAGTGGCCATGGCAACAAAAAAAAAAAAAAAAACCAAACAAAACAAAACAACAACAAAAAAAGAACCATTAAAAAGTTAAAGCTAAGAGAGTGTTCAGAAAGTTGTTCTTTGTCAACTCTGGCCATTAGTTACAGCTTCCCAGCTGAGACAGGCATCTCTTAATGTGAGATTTCATCCTAATTCAAATTATCTGTAGAATTGTATGATGAAGAAATCCTTGAAAGACTTTGGCAGCCACAATTTTTGAGCCATTGTTTGCCACTAGCAATAGAACCGTGTCTCCTTTCTCTTTTCCCAAATGCCCTATATTTGTCTATTTTATTTTACTAACTTGACTGACAGATAAAAATGTTCAAATCTGATTGTGGAAAGTTCATGAAATCATAGAATCATAAAAGTGCCCATGTGGGAAGTGACCTCAAAAGTTCATGGAGTCCAACCTTTCGTAGGACAGAGGGCTCTTACTAAACTATCCAGCACCATGTCCAATTGCATTTGGAAAACCTCAAGAGACAGGGACACTAACACGCCCCTGGGGATCTTGTTCGAGTGAAAGGCTGTTCTCCCTGTAAAAAAATTTTTTCTTATATTTGGTCATTTTTGTGTTCTTCCTTTGTACCCTTTTTTTCTGTCATGATTTTCTGGAATTATGGGGACCAGAATCAGAAATGATATTCCAGGTGTGGTCTGACAAGCACTGAGAAGATTGGGATGATCCCACTTCTATGTGTGCTAATAATGTCCCTGGGGATGCAGATTAGGATCAGTTCTGTCTTTGTTGCCACAGGAGCACACTGCTGATCCATGTTTATTTAGGTTGTCTAGCAGGACTTCCCAGCAAGGCGGCTGCCCAAATTCACAGTCCTAGCTTGTACTGAGCTTGTTGGTTTTGTCATCCCAGGTACAGGCTTTTCATTTGTCTTCATTAATCTTCAGACTGTTCTTGACAGCTCACTCGTCCAGCCTGTCCGGGTTTCTCTGCAAGATTGTCTCTCCTTAGTGCTGTGTCCTCTTGACCACGCAGTCTGGTGAGGGTACTTCCAATCCCATCACCCAGGGCAGAAGCTAAGGGACATGGGGGCCATCTCTGGGGGAAACCCAGTTGTTACAGACTGCCAGCCTCAGTAAAAACCACTGATCACCACCCACTGAGTGCAACCTATTAGCCAGTTTCCAGACTACCCGTCCAGTCTGTATATTAATAGGTTGGACTTAGAGTCTCTGGAAGATTCCTTTCACTTTATTCTCAAGTGTGAAAAATGTCTTACAAAGCAGCTTTGCCCTCCTCAGTGGAAAGCATTTTAACACTAATCTTTTAATGGGGATTTAAATATTTAGCTTCAGGTATGCAGGCAATTCAAAGAACCAAACCCTGAAACTTTGGTTCCTATTTGGAATTTTATACCACTTACCATGATCTGTGGATTTAAATCAAAATACTTTTGTGTGCATATGACATATATAGTATATAGCATGTACTTTTTCTTACATGTGTCAGCTTTGTTTCTTTCTTATGCAGATGTCACCTCTATAAGCTACTAATACTTAGGAGTTTGTAGATCTTGCCCTTTTGTCCTCTAGAGGATTTCTGATAGATTTTCTGGTTCAGTTCCCTGAAATTCCTTTTGTAAAATAAAACCTAGCTAAAATATGAACAAAGTAAATAGAGCTGTAATTGTAAAAACATGTGCAGGTGGATGTTTCTGCCTATGGCTTACTAACTGTTCTGTGCAGGCAAAGTCAGGTTGAGGAACTGTGCTGGATGCTTCTACAGAGTTCACTGAAGTCTTAGTCTTTCTTAACCATGTCTTAGGTTACAATGTAAGATGCAACCAAAAGTATGTATTCTATCAACATCTGTTAAAACCAGGCGGGGCAGTGTTCTTTATCTCTCTTCCATGACACATCCCTGATAACTCCCTCCCAGGTAGATCTTCTGTTAATGGGCCATCAAGTCTCACTGCATGACTCATAGAATTACACCACCCCATTGTGAGATGCTCTGCCGGGGGCGGGGGGGGGGGGGGGGGGGGGGGGGGGTGGGGAAGGAACCAAGCATTCCTACCTGGATATAATCTGAGGTTTGGAACACCACAGCCAGCCCTTTACCTATTGGATTCCCAGAGGAGAAGAGCTACATAACCACCACTGGACCTTCAGAGGAAGACCAGACCCTTCTACAGGATCACCACTTCAACAGAACCACATCCATCACTTCAGGAGGACTGCAGCCACCATTTAATAAGACTGCTACCACCACCCTGACCCACAGGGTGTCAGGTCATATCCTGACTCTGTCAGTATTTCTGTACTACTGCATTTATTTTTCATTTTCCTATTAAATTGTAGTTCTGATTTTGATTCTCTCACTGGTTTGCTTTCAAACTAGTACAAACCACCAGTTAAAAATAATATAGAGCACTTTTCTCTCATGAGTTTAGGCAACATTTTTGGTCACTAGAGAACAGTTCTTGTGAGTACACTTGTCAGTGAACATCTTGCCAAATAAACAATTTATGGGTTTATTTGCTTGGGCTGCAGTAGAAAACCTTTGTGTTTAAACACTGAGGGACAATGTTCAAAATTACTTCTAATTTGAGACTATCTCATTGGACATTTTGTTTGCCCTTGTCAACATCTACTTGCTTCCACAGTCTCATTTGCTTCACTTATCAGGAAAAAAACTTGCTAGTTTTCATTAGTAAAATCCATTTTAAGGTCTACGGGAGGTAAATTATTTTTAAAATTGTTTTTTATTTTATTAGTAAGGTTGCATTGTGTCAAAACCATGTCATGGTTTTGTGTCAAAATCATAACATGGAGTCAGTGGCAGTTCATTTGACCTTGATAATAGTGACATAATCACTCTATGTCTCTGTTCAGTATGACACTATTAACCCTCTGAGACTAAAAAATATTTTAAAAAGACAACAGGCAATTTTTAACTAATTACTTTAGACTAAATTCTTACAGTGTGTTTTATTTCATACTAACTTCATTTCTAGACAAAGAGAATGTAAGCAGCAATTTAATTAATTTATCATATGAAAATCAGAGGAGAAACACCAGAAATCAGATATAGAGTGTTACATATATCCTCCCAGAAACTTTGGCCAATGCATTTGACTCCCAGGTATAGTAAAATAAAAGAGGTCAAGCACAAGTTTGCATAAAGCAATACTGGCTGCTTTGGCATACAAAAGTAATATGAGGATACAGTGAACCTTTTTAATAGCACCTGTATTATTTAGGAGGTCATTAGTCTCCCATGTCATACACACAATTTTGAAACTTTAGCCTTGCTATCCTGCAGTTTTCCTCCTGGGATTGTCAAGCACTTGAGTAAAATCCTAATCTGTAATTCAGTATACTAGAAAGTGAGAAAGCTTTGTACCCTTTCTGTTCAACAGAACTACCTTCCTTTAGCAAATGTGACACTTTCTTTGCAATAGAACCACACTGATGGAGAAAATTATAATGATAAGTAAATCAATTTTCATTTCCGCTCTACACGCTTACCAATAAATACATTAGTGAGATCATTAAAACCATTATTGTAGGCACTTTGTCCCTTCATCCTTGCTGAAACTTCTGCATTCTTGCATATCAGGTCCGTAAAGATGTTTCCAAACTGTTACCTTACAGAAATTTAAACTCAGAGAGATACAGTGTGAGATGATGTTATAAAGCTGAACAGCCTTGGAATATGACATCATGAACCTGAAAGGCAAGCATTATTTTCATGACATGACAGTACAGTTGATAGCAAAGGAAATTAATGAAAACTTATTGAAAATTCTGTATACACTGGGGCAAACCCATGATCTGAGGTCACCTCTGAATTCAGAGCAGGAATTTGGTAATGGCTTTGTTTAATATTACATGCCAAACTATTAATGGACTTATTAAGCAAATGAATGAAGCAATTGGAGTGGTTATTTATGCTACAAACTTTGATATGGGCCAGCCATGAGTATGGTTTGACGTGGGCCAGACATCATGCTAGAATACAGAAAAGATGTGATGACAGAGCTTCAAGGTGAAACTTAGTACATTCTTAGTGTTAAGGAGAAAGAAGCGTGGGGAGAGAACAGTGAATAGTGTATTGGTGTGCATCTACATACTCATTTCTCTCTTGAACCAAGTAACAGCTCTTGACCTGCTGCCTCTTTTTGCTTTCCATTCACTGCAAAATGCCACATTTGAAAAATACAGGTGTGTCCTCACTGGACAAAGGCTCTGTGAAAGTATACTGGAAGGTAACTCACTGAGGTAGCTAATTTACATCTTTTTTGTATGAAGCTCTACTAAAACAACTAATTTATAATATTGTCAAGGGACAATATTAATTTTAAGTTGTGATGTGTCTCTGTAATGTTTTACTATTTATTGGGGTTGAAGTGTCACTTGGTCAATATTTGCTCTCTTTATTTTCATATTGTCATACTGGTACACATCGAGGGGAAGCAAAGATCACAGATCAGTCACGGTGACACAGAATATACCACAATGTGTCCCAACTGTTCATGCAAACGTTCTCTGTGATCTGACTTCCATGCTTAAGTCTTTTCCATAATGCAAATATGCTCTGAAAAAGACATCTGCTGCCTTTGAACACTTCCATGGCTTGTATCCAGCTTTCATTTGGCATTTCTGTAGTGGTAACTTGCTTTCTCTATATTAGTGGTAAAGCGTTGCTTACCAAAGTGTTTCTAAAAGTGATTCCAAATGACTTCCAATTCATGTGTTCATTCATGTCTTTCTTACAGATATACTGATGAAGTTGACCAGAGCCAAACACAACACTCTATTTTCCTTTCTTTTACAAGGTTATGGTGTTGGGCTACCTGTGTTGAATATGCATTACAAGTACTGAGAAATAAACAGCCTACTTGTAAAATACTAGTGAAGACATGGCTATTAGAATATTTGGTTCAATATGAAATTTGAATCCATTGTTAAGAGGAAATAAGCCAAAACCCACTTTGTGCTCAACTATTCAAAAGGAAGTATTAGCACCTCCTGTACTTTCTCATGCATTGACATTTTGATGAATGAATGAATTTGTCTCTCTAAAAGGCAGGAATGATGTTAGTAATCACTGCACTGCAGCACTACAATTGCAAAATTTCTCCAAAATGTTAATTATTTTGAAAGGTATTTGCAAAATCATATTACTTGCTACCAAAATCATTTCAAAATGTCTTTATACATATCTGATTTCAGCTTTTGCTATGTCATAATGTGACCATAAAGGTGAATGTTTTGAAAGCTTTTCTTCTATATTGTCTCTCTTGGTCTCAGATGAGCTATCGTAATGTCCCTCGATGTCCTGCTACTGCACACCAGGGTATACATCTGTTTCCTGGATACCGAATGGCTGTCCATCAAACCTTACCTTTCTAAAAAAATTGTCAAAATTGTACAGTTGCAGATTCCTTTCTGCTTCTGATTTTTCGGCCAGTAGAATTACTGGAACCACTACTACTGCATAAATGTATAAATAATTTTCTATTCTCTACTACTTTGTATTTCTCCAGTAATATGCAAAGATTGTTGTTTTCTTGTAGGTAGATTTACAAGGACCCAAACATTTTTATCTGAGTCCTTTCAGATCTATCAGCAAGTGCCTTTGAGTCTCTGCAACTCTGTAACCTGCAGTTCTCCAATAGAGCTTAGCTGTGTTTTTAGTTTGCTTTGTAATGTCACCATTACTTTCCCCAGTACTTTCCTACTAGTATAACATTTGAGTTCATTTTTATGGTTTCTTTTCCTGGAACACACCCAAACCCTTCAAATACAGTCTGGTATGCTGTAAACATGTCACCATTCACTTCTTCCTGCTTTACAATATTGACTCTACATTTATGCTTGTTACTACTGGCACACAAAGAATTGCTTATACACCAAACACCACAGTGTGAAATAAGTGTTTGCTTCTGTTCTCTTCATATAGAAAGTACAGTTCAAGTTAAATTTCCCAGATGCTTGCCTTTCCTTATATGAAAGAAGACCTGATGCTAAACAGGGTTGTACAGCAGTGGTTCTTGGCAAAGTCTCAATGATCTGCTCCTCCTTGGAAGTATCACAAACAAGCACATTCATAATTATCACACTTATCTTCTCTTACAGTCACCGCACATTTTTGATAAACAGTTGTACTGGCTATATTTCCAGCAATTGCATTCAAACCCAAAACATTGTGTGAAGACGGTTTTTGTTCACCATCTGCTATACTCTCTCATGTGTCAGTTGGGCAATTCTAGTGAACCTTCATGTATAACGTCCTGCTTTTAGTCATTATTGGAATTCATCATCTTTCTTCTCTCACACCATTTGGTGGGCAGTAGTGTAAAGCACTGAAATGAGCACTGTAAGTTAGCCATTACAGCAAGCCTGAAGAAAGTCCTTGTTTTCCATAGGGTAGGTATACCAACAAGATTGTGATGATTTTCCCCATATGTTACAGAGCATGTATTCAATTTCTTCTTATAAGAAGAATAAGTTCTTAGAGGTTACTTTCCTGTTGCAGTGAGCCATGGCCAAAGCCAGGGTCAGCCGGATCAAGGCGACCAGAAAGTCCACTGGTTTGATCCTTCCACAGCCCAAAACCCCTGAAATTACAGGGAGCACCCCAGAGGCTGTGATCCATGCCTTGCCTTTAGCTGCAGTTCTCCGTTCCTCTTATTTCTCATATCTCACCACTTTTCCAGAGAGATCTAGGTTCTTCAGCAGCTAATTGGTCTCTGTTACTCCTCCCCCTGCCTACCCCTTCCCCTCTTTGTTGTAATCCCTTCTCCACACCTCTGTAACACCCCCTGGTTGATATATCATTGGTTACTGTGTGTTTTCCACACCCCTTTGGCAGGGGTAAAAAACGCCCCCACAAGCCGCGTGGCTTTGGCTCTCTCCATGGATTTTTCTCCTGAATAAACCTCTTCCCCTGTAAAGGAGTCCCTCTGCTTTTATCCCACCTCCTTTGTGCGCCCTAGACATTGGTGGGCAAGGCGAACCTGTGCAGGTGCTTCACCCATTCTCCCACGCCACGTTCAGTCTCCGTCCGTCCCCGCTCGGGGCAGGCAGAAGTTTGCTCGGTGCCAGGACAGCGTGCTAGCCTGGGATGGCACCGTAGCACTTTCCTCTGCTTATACTTAGGGAATGTTTGACCGCAGTGACTTGTCTTGCAATGCTTCTCCTAAAGACCTGCACACGATAGAATGATTTACATCACAGTTAAACTTAGAAGCTACTTTCAGGTGGCTTTATATCCAGCCATAATTGTACTGTATTTACTTTCTTTTGTGCAAAAAAGGAGAAACCTCCACACACTTTTTGTCTCTAGTGCTCTCAGACATTTTTTGTATTTACCGCAATAAATCTGTTTCAAAAAAATGAAAAATGCTTCTTTTTAAAAAAAAATCTGCTTCTTTTTAAACACAGATTTTCTTCTACCACATGGAAAAATAACATCAGAGATTTTTTTCTGGAGCATGTATGTAATGCTTTTATGAATTCTTTGCTGCTGTCACAGGGAATGTTGGTGGTATACCTGTGTAAGAAAAACAACATTGCTTAGTGACACACAATGAGACATGAATTTCCTAAGCACAATGGGTTCAGTGAGTGGATGGCAAGACCTCTTCTAAGATTTTTGTTGTAAGATACACTCACATGCTTCACACTCACATGAACCAGCCACTGCCCCACAGACAAGCACAGCCCAGTGCAGCATGAGAGGCCCAGGACACTCAAACCAACATCTGAACAACTGACCTCCATACACCACGGCTGCAATGCAGGGTTTGCCTTAATACAGTGTTGGACACCTGTGGACATGTGTCCCTCTGTGAGGAACTGCTGTTTTGCTGTTCTGTTGCGTGTCAGATATCCGGCATGCACTGAGGACATGGCTCAGGGCCAGTCTCTGTGATTCCTCATCTGAAGCCAGTTGGCAGCTGTCACCAGGGCTTTTGTCATCTGCTGTTCCCCTGCTCCAGATGTCTTATACAACTGTGAGTCTTGCTGTGGTTATGTGACAAATTTTTTGTTGCTTTGTTTTTCAGCTCACGTTTCAATGATCTAATCAGTTAGAAATGGGCAAATATTGTCAAAGTCTCCTTTGCTTGAGCCGTCAGGTAGGCTTTGCCCCAGCAGCTGCAATGTTTTCTTATGTTGTGTAGAAGTTTGTTCTGAGCTAAACTTTCTTGGTGACAGGCTGTCAATCATTACACTCTGCTTTTGTAATCAGGTGTCAAATTTTATTTGTGCATTTTAAATAAAATGGGCCCTGCATTCAATTTCTATCATCACAGTTTCTTAAATAAATGTTTAGAAGCTCTCAGTAGATACATGGATATTCAATATGTTTCATCTATCATCTTTATTAAAAGTATTCCATCCATGCATACTTTCTTCATACAGGCAAAACCAGATTTGTTATAGTCTTACTCAATACAATAATTATTTTCATTAATTTGATTATTATTTATGCCAATGTTCTCATACAGAATCACAAACCACACTCATGAGCCCTAAACATGTGAATTACAAGAAAAAGAAATGGAGGATGGGAGCATTTCCAATCTCACCTAATTTCAGAACTAGAAAATTACAGCAGAGCAAATCTGGCTACTTCCATTCAGTGAATGCATATGAAATATGAACAGACATTTCTCAGCTTGGAGGAAGAATATGATCATAACTGCAACCAAAAAAGACCACTTGAGATGTGTAATCTGACCTTTATGATGTGCCAGATTAATTTTTGCTATTATCTTAATCAGAAAAAGTCAGCTTTCTTTTTTTTACATAGGAAATTAAGAGTTTCGTTAATGAATGGTTCATCATAAATGTATTTGATTACTTCCAGTAATGACGTAATAAGAGTCTGGGGCTTTGAGGGGGGAGAGGATGGGACAAGGTAATATATTTAAACTATATTTAATATCCTATACAATATATCACCAGTAAACTCTTAAATACCAAATGCACTGCAGTTTGCCTTCACCTATGCTTTATTAATTGCTATACTTTCAGTAACCTTATAAATGTTTCACTGTATCCGAAATATATATTCATTATGCAATAAATGATTGAAGCTCAGTAATGGGTTTTCCTTTAAGCATAATTTATGATTTGCCTTGGCAGGCTAATACCTGGAAACTGTTTGCTGCATCTGCCAAAGAGAGCATAAATTCTTACCAAAAAACCCCCAAACAAACAAACATCAAAAACCAACCAACCAAAAAAAAAAAAAAAAAAACCAACAAAACCAAACCAAACCGAAAAAAAAGAAAAAAAAAACCAAACAAAAAAGAAACTACAGCAACAAAAAGAAAGGCAGCTTATGGTTAAACTGTGGAACTGTAGTTTATTCAATGGGCATTATGCCTAAGCTCAGAAAAGTAAGCCTCAAAATCTTGTAGCACACATTTTCTACAACTGTTTCTAAGTATCACTGATTTTACAGGTTTCCTGAACAAAGTCCTTTTCCAGCTCTTTGCAGAAAAACTGTAAGTATAGAGCTGGTGTAAGTATTACACTTGCAGTGGATTCCACTTGAAAATCTTGTTGACAGTTGCAGCAGGAGGAAATGTGTGTATATAGTTAATAGGGAATATGATTGAAACATGTCATCAAAGTGGTCTGTGCTACAATGACAATAAAAATACAGGGTTTTGACAGGCAGTTTTCCTATTGAATATAATGTTCATAAGCTCAATCAGAAGGATTTTAGCTCACCACAGATTTAATCTTAGAAAATGATGGATAAATACCCAGAAAGATAATTTTTAGAGGTAACATAGTGAAAAAATGAAGTAGAAGAGTAAGGAAAAAAGGGAAGGGAAGAATGAAAGTTGTATACATTTAAAGTTTAAAGTACATTGAAGAAAAATGAAATTAAGAAACCCTGGAAACTAAGATGCAACAACACTTCATTTAGTGTCCATTCAAAGTATTTTAGATGGGCAAACTCCGTATGGGATTTTAAACTGATTTGAGTAATGAGAATGATGCAGAACAGACTAAGGAAACAGATCCTCACTGTACCTGCCTATTCCCTGTGTTAGAAAGTGCAGGGCTGACTTTCTGTGCATTTTTCAATGTCTGCATGCTCAGGAGCAGTTATTGGATGATGCTGTGTGCTTTCAGGCTCGTTAATGCCACCTGCTTACACCATGGTGCTTGACATCTGGACTATCATGTTACTGATGACAGCAGTAACTTAGCAGACATTTTGTCTGATGTCACTCCCTTCCAAGAAAGATACAATCATTCTTAGGATTCTCAAGGCCTGTACCATGTCCTTGATTTACCCTATGATATGGAGACATTCTTAGCTTGGTGACTTTGTTAAAGGATCATGTTAATTTCTTGTCTGAATCTTAACAATTGCCTAAACCCCAAATTTCTTAGCTATATCAAGGATGGGAAGGATAGGCATATGCCTGAGTCCTGCTAACATGCTGCTGCTGTCCCAGAAAAGGGTTGCAAACTGTCTTCAGTGAGCAGCAGACAGATAGGGCAGTGGCTGGGAGGCACCTTAGTTTTGTGTGGGAGAACCTTTTAGTAATCCAAATGTCTTATTACTTGCAATTTTTATAACAGTGTATAGGAGTGTTCCGGTTTGGCCAAATTTAGAAATATATCCTCTGAGAGAAGGCAGGTCACCACCCCTCCCCCACCAGGTTCGGGAAAAATAAATTTTCCTTGAAGAAAAGTGAAGGAGATAAAACTATTTATTTAACAAACACACGGGAAAAGGAAAATAATGCTAAATAATAAAATCTCGCTGTGGAGAAAAAACCTGGGAAAGTGTTAGAGTCCTCCCTTTGGTCTCCTCGGGAGCTGGGGCTTGGCCCAGGGCCAGGCCCTCTGTGCTCGGTGGAAAGTCCTCCCAATGTGTTCTGATATTGAAGCAGTCCAGCAGAAAAGAGAGAAAATCCGAAATTCCTGGGAAGGAAAAAAGTTCAACACTCAGTCTCTCTCCAGAGAAAAAGAAGCTGAAACTGGCCAAAAGCTGACTGGAAAGCAGCAAGCCGGGTGCTTCCTCGCTCCCCTGCCACAGCTGGAAAAAAGTCGCTGTCTCTGTGTGACCTTGAAGAAGCTGCAAACTGCTTTGAAAAAGTTTTGCTCAGTTTTTCCTCCCCTCTCTCAGGCTCAGTTTAAAGGCATAGAAAGGCACAAAAATTAATTTCTGGGCATAGGGCAGCAATATGGGATACACATCATAAAGTCACCCCAAGCTTACCAGGAAAACATGCATTTATTACTCTGAAAAGAATTCAGCATCTGTTTTTCCTCACTCACAACCTACTTTGACAACTTTTGGCTTAACTGACTCACTTTAGGCAGATGGAAAATACCAAATATACTTGGCTTGTAAAGGAAAATGTTAAAGAATGCTTTTTAATATAAAAAGTTGTTTCTTTCCATTGCATAAAATGTTTCAGTTCTTACTGAACACATCTAGATGCCAATCAGATAACGGAAAAAAATTGCCTTTTGAGTACTCTGGGTTTTGGCCTTGCAACAGTTTATCCCTAATGATGTGCAGATGACCAGTTCCTCATCTGGAGGTTGTGGCCACCTCCGAACTCAAAGATCATTGCTGATATGGTTCCAGACTGGGTTAACAATAAATAAGTTCTTTTTCTGTGTAATTCATTGATGGAGCAGTTTCATATGTGTGTTAAGCCATCAGAGAGAAAGAGGTGCCCATACCAGAGTATTATTTTAAGATTCCAAGTCAAGACCTGTAGCAGTGCCACTTTTCTTTAGACTGTATAGCTGCTCTAAATGGTGAAAACAAAACCTTCAGACACATACTGCTTCAGGTCACATCTAAGAACAGATCCGCATGAGTATAGACTGAGAAGCTATGCTATGCTTTACTTTATTAGGTGTATACTATTTACTAGGTTTATTTTTTGACATTTTTCAATTCTGTTACTGCTCATAAAAGTGAATCCAGTAACCAGAAAGATGAATGGAAAATATATATTTAAGGAGACTGTGTTTTAATTAGATATTTTGGACTTTCAGGAAAATTTGGCAAAGCTGAAATGAATTTGCAGGTTATTTGGTCTGTATGAATTTGTGCGTCTGCTAAGAGCATAAGCTGAGAAATTTGAGGCAATTTTATTCACCCTGAATAATCCAGCTTGCAAATAGCAAACTTTAAATAGTCTTGTTCTGTCTACTGAAATCAATATTGTAGAGATTTGATTTGATTTTTTTTTTCCTAAAAACACTTGTGCTGCTACAAATGTCAAGGCTTAATTCTACTTTAAATTCTTTTATATCCAGAAATGACCTGGCATCATGGGAACTGTTCTGAACTTTTGGCAGCATGGGAAGAAGGTGGTCCTAAATGAAGGAAATGCAAGTGATTTTTGTTACTTGTTAATAATTCTCCGTGTATATAGTTGTCTAAGAGCTCTTGTAGGATTTGCTAACTATTTTCATATTTATTGATTATTATCCTGGGGCTGTATCATAAGATGTCTCATACATTTCTACCTTGTCTTAACACAAATTAAAAAGTCCAGGTTGCCATTTCCTTTACAGAAAACCAGTATGTTTTACTGCAATAGCACTCCTATTACATAAAAGATTCTATGTATGTATGTTTACTCTGTTCCTTAACAAATATTCCTTTAATGAGAGTGGGCAAAATTATCATGCCCTCATGATTCTGAAATGCATTTTGGCACTGCACATTATCTCATGTTTTATCTGTTCACATACCCTACATCTCCTTTCTGACTTGTAGCTGGAAGTCCAGGACATAGAATATTACAACTTGCTTCAGCATTACAGCAGTCACAGAAGTAAAAGCTTTGCTGGGTGGTATCTTATCCTGGAATGTAATCTATGGCTGATGATCAAGGACAAATAGGAAGCCAGGTATCTTCACTCTGACAGCTTCAGCCACAGGATTGAGGCCAGTTGTAGGAAAACTGTTTAGAAACAGAGGTCTTTTCCAACTTATTTCCTTCAGAGTATGTGACAAGGCAGGATGTTACCTGTTCAGAAGCTCTAGTGAAACTCCTGCAGTGGAAGGGTTGAGTGGAAACAAGAGGAACCAAAATGGCAGGAGTGGCTGAATGAGACATACCAAAAGGTTCAACTGAGAATTAGAAAAGATGTCATATAAGTCAAAGACAGACTAAAGAAAAGCAGAAGGCTAAATATATTTGCCATTCTTTTGTTTGGGTTAGGGGTGAAGCAGTGTTGGGGGACAGGATATTTTTGCAGGTTTTTTGCTGCAAGGGGTGATGAGTTGAAAGGGGAAGAAATAATTGATGGATCTCAGGAAGAATTATTATGAAGTGCTGAGGTTATCTTTGAGAAGATGAAACTGAGGGCTTGGTGACAGTTACAGCTTTTCAGCACTTTCACTTTTCCAAACCAAGCAACCAAAGGGAAGTATAATTCTTCAGCACTTAAAGCTCCTTAAATTGATATTTTAGGATTAATTTCTTTGATTCCTGGCTTTTCACATAATTGAACATATTTCATAAGGGGAACCACTACAAGAAAGTTCATGACATCCATTATATGAAGCATAGTCCATGAAGATACCTGATTAGACAACTCCTGACCACAGAAGGAAGCATTAAAAAACTGCCCAACTGAATGAGATACTTTATTGCGCCAACTTCAATCTACCATTCCTATTAGCCCTAATTACAGTCAGCTAATTCTGTTAGCTTCTTTAATACATTTTAAGCTACACTACTTACAAGCTAAGAGCAAGTACTGCCCTTTAATGTAGTTACCGTTTTCAGAGCAACCTTTTCATTCTATCAAGAAAAGAATTATTCATTATTTTTGCCATGATGGAAGTTTGTGAAGTTTTTTTTCTATTATTGGAATATCTTACACCAACAACCAAATAGCATGTTGTTTACTTAACAATATTTGCAATTTATCATCATATTTAAAAAACGGTGAAAAAACTTATGTGAAAAGGAAAGAAATAGCTTGATGTTCAGTTCTCGGTGAGGTAGAGAAGTCACTGTAGTAGGACATTGTGCTTGCTCCATCACACCAAATGGTAGACAAAGTGCACCTGTAGGCTGTTTTTAAATGCTAGACTGTTATTCAGAGAAGTGATATTCTCCACTGTAGTCAGCAACTTGGCAAATCAGAATGAAATTCAATAATTTTTCCTTTTTTGGAAAGAGAATAAGAAATAGGAGCCATAAAGTGGAAATGAGGCTGAACCAAAAATCTTATCTGCATTAGTTCATTTTTTAGGGGACTTTGAAAACTTTTCTACTAAAAGTCCTCCAAACCTATATTACCTATAGTATTCTATGTATCTTTTTGATAATACTGGTGTGTGACAATTATACATGATTAAACTGTCAGGCAAGAATTGCATTTAGGAAAGTAATGGTACTGTTCTGATGCAATACCTCAAGAGGCAATTCTTGATACATTAATTCAATACAACAGGCTATTATTGAAAGTTATGTTTCCTTCAAATATTCCCACTAAAGCCAATACTTGTAAAAAGGTGCATTTTCTACATAGAACTACATCTGTTTCTACCTGACTTTTGTAGGCATTGCATATACTTATAAACAGATTTAAATCTCATACTTGCACCACTCAGATACATAAGCCAGAATGTTGCTTCCTCTGTGATGCAATGCAGGCTAGAACTTAAAGAAAGGAAATGGAGAGAGGTTTCCATTTGTGATAAGAATGTGTGTGTGTGGTGCATAAACTTGTATCACGGTGTCAGTATGCATCTATTCAGGCCTGTATAGACAAGCAGTAACATTCTTAAAGGGGCAATAAACAGACAAGAGGGTTACAAGGGGCTATTACCCTTAAACAGTAGAATCATTACAGAAAAACAGTTTGATGAAATCTGGTGTGGAAAGTGATGTTATCAACAACTGTGGCAGAACTTTACTGCAGAAAGCTCATTTCTGATGTTTGCTTTCTGCTTAGATGTACTGAAGAGGTGTAAAACTTAGAAGTTGAGGAAAATAATATTTTAGCTTTTAAAACAGTTCTTTCACAGTTCTTTCTCAAAGCTTTTAGGGTAATCAGGGGCTTTTTCAGTGCTGTGTGGTAGTCAAAGAACACAGAAATTCCCATAAAATTCTGGGAAAAGAGAACCAAGGGTCAGCCCAGAAAATGAACAGGAGAGGCAACAAAAGTTCCCAAAGCAAGGAAAGGAGCATTCAGGACTGGAGGATTTTTCCAAGTAGGCAATTCTACTCTCCTGTTTCTGTAGTCTCAAAGAAATGGAATTGCTTCCTATTCATTTATTAGAGGCTTCAGACTCAATTGTCCTGCCATCCTGTAAAGGGCATTGTCTTCTTTCTACTCAGAGGCTCCATGCAACAGCATTGGCATACACTTTAAGTGGAGCCAAATGAAGAAAAGAGAGAACTCTATAAAAAGCAGAGTGACACAACAGTAAGAAGCTGGAAAAGAGGAAAGGGGAAGGAAAAAACTGGGAAAACAGAGATAAAAAAGAGATTAAAGAGATTAAACTGGAGAAATAAAACAGATAAATTGGCAGAAGGGAAGAAAATGGAAGCTTTTGATAGGATAAACCTTCACCCCACAGTTGTCTGTAAATACGTTCCCAAATGTACTTAATTCCTGTAATAAGGCTTTTTAATTTCTTGATGTTTTGTTTATCAGTGTAAAGGAAGACCACCTTGCATATAAATCAAGGAAAGAAATCAGTAGTATTAGTAGAACTGAAAATTAGAACCAAAACCTTATTATTATACACATAACTGTAACAGAACAAGAAAGAATAATAATATGGTTAAAGTTGTTAAACACACTTCTTAGTTTGTACCTGCTCTCTTGATGATTTGGTCACCTTTCTCCAAAGCCTGTGCCTGGTGATAGGGCAGGTATTATGGTGAGTCATCAGCATCTGGAGTCCTCTGCCAAAAGGAATATGGCATGCACGTTGATCCCTCCTGGGATCCAATTGGAGCATTTTTTAAATGTTTTTTTACATCTTTTCCTTTTTTCAGGAGCTTGACATTACATATGAATTCACTACATGATGTCTTTATGTTTGGTTAGCACTATCTATTTCTTTTATTTTTCAAAACCATGTATCAGTTTTGTACAGTTCCAGATCTGTGTCTCTCTTAGTGACCATCACTGAGTTGCTCAAGGCTCTTTGTTCTACAGCGCCAAGGCTGTGCCCCATCTCTTATTATCCCATGACTATGAGTTTTATACAACATCTCATGTCTTCACTGATGCCAGGGCTTCTCTTCTCTATATCACTGTGTTACAGTTATAAATATTCCATTTTACACTAAATAACTACTCATTAGAGCTATCAGCATAAGACTTTTATGTCTTATCAGCATAAGACATTGGAAAATATTGCTTTTAGTTGCACCAGCCTCTCATCAAACAGTTGAAAAAACTTGGACACAGCAAGTCTCTGCAAACTCAGTCGTTGCAAACTCCATACAAAAGTGTTGGTTTGTTACTGTCAGTCACAACACTGTTATGAAGCCATAGCACTACAGTGTGTTCTGTAATCCTACCTTGTGCTCTGTGATGCCACTGTTTCTGGGTTTCTTCTGTCCATGTATGTAATGGGAAATTGTACAGATGCTACCTGGGAAGCTGGATGAATTAGTCCTTGCTTGGCTGGCAATAAATGGAAATTGAGCAATGCCAAATAAAATAACATTTATATTATATATAATAATAATTATAACTCATACAACATTTGGAGGATGGAAAAAGGCAATTGTTACAGCACTTGAAATAAGATACAGACATTTTGAAAATGTTTAGCAACCACATGGCAAACCCAAGGTCCTTGGATAGGCACCAAGATTCTTGCAGGTTAATGAACAGAGCTGGAGAATTTTGAAACAGTCTAGAGGTCTTGTACTAGCTTTTAAGGGTTGTTAAGAAAGTGGCCATCTCATCCATCTGCTCTTGCCAAGGACTTCCTCCTGCTGGGCTGATGAAGTCTCAACAGGTGTGCCCAGGTACATGGGGTCTCTGTCCAGCCTGAGGGACACATCTGCTGCTGTCCCATTTGCTGGTTCAGCCTGAGGTGAAGCTGAGCACGTATCCCATGGACACACAAAGACATGAACATGGACACGCACAGAGGAGGCACACACAGAATAGTGAAACAGCTGGTCACACAACCTGCCACAGGCAAGACAACACCTTCAACATCACCCAAAGAAAGGAATCACATAAAACACAAACACAGACAGATGAGTACCCTCCTTCTCTTGGGCTGGAAGAGGCAGGATGTCACTAGTGCAGTGCACACAAGATACACTCCAAGTTTACAAGCACATACTCATTTGCAGGTCCTTCAAGTGTCGTCACACCCCCTCTGTTCATCCATTGACTCTGCCTGTATCCTGGACCCACTTTATGGGTCTGGCTGGTTCAGCTCAGTGCTCTCCAGGAAACACAAGGCATTCATATCTTTGTTCCACAGACACCCCCACACTCACAAGTCCCCCTGGCTGGCTAGTGCAGCCTGATGTGAATACAGGCTAGTGAATACACACACATACACTCATCCCTCCCACATGTTTACTGGGTTTAGGGAAGATACTGCCACTTGACACTCAGCAGCTGGTACAAGACCCATGGGCTGTGACCAGCAGTCTGCTTCAGCTGCCAGCACTGAGCATGTCAATCAACTCCTGTCATGTCAATTCCTCCACAGGTGGTACCACTCCTGCTCCAGTGAATGGAGGTTAAAGGCTCCAACTAGCTCCAGTCACTGGTACTATGACACCACTCACTTCAGTAGCTGCACCACCGGTCAGAGTTGCCTGTAGCTTCAGCCTGACACCTGCGGTTGGCCCCAAATTTCACTCACACTTAAGACAAAAGCCTGGTCAGTAGCTGGCGCTTAGTCCTTGCAGCACACATATGCAGAGACTGAAGTGTGAGATTTTGCAGAGATAATTAAGACAAGATTTAGTAAAAAACACAAGAAGATAGAACAGATTGTGGTGATCAGGTGCAGGGCTCAACCAGAAATGAGTACAGGCTTGTCCTGTTTTAAGAGTGACCAGCCCCTTTTACAACTCTTTTCTGCCTGCCTCCTGCTGTTTGTCCTTGTGGTTTCCCTCCCTTTGCACACCCCTTCATGGGTTTGTATACCTTTCCTAGCCCAGACTCCAGGATCTCTCCTGGTTTATAATAATATCGGGTGCAAAGTTCATGTTGATCTTCCTGCAAAGGGCATCTGCAGTTTCTTGCTAGCCCATCAACTGACATGATTGGTGAGGTTGTCTCTTGTCATTGTCTCCATTTTTAGTTTGTTAGACATGAGTATTTGTATATTTTGTTTCTGGCTTCCCTTTTTTCACTCAGTTTCCCAATTAACCACATCCATCATCAGAAAACTGTTTTGGAACAAACATTCTTGTGCTCTTACTTGTCCTCATCAATTACCGTGAATGGGCAGACTTGATTTCTCTCGCTGTTTCCTGTGTTATTCAGGTTTGTGTCTCTGAAATTTCTTATTTATAGTTTCCTCCTTTCCTTATTACCCACTTTTTGCATAGAAAAATCCCTTGGCCAGATGCCCGTAAAGGAGCAGTCAGTCTCCTACACACTGTAACAATATCTAAAAAGCATAACATAAACAAATTGCTGCAATGGCTGCTGATAAACTGTTAAGTCAGCATTGCTTATATTTGATGGGGTGGTTCAGGTTCAGCTATCTCAGTTTTCTTGGTCAGTGGTGAAGTGAAAATTAAGGGTCCTACTCTGGTAGCATAACAATGATGTCAGGGTCTCCTCCCCCTGCCATGTAGCCCTGGGAGAGGGGCCCTGAGGGGAGGCATGGGGTTTCCCTGCCCCTGGTCAGCCTCATTCCCCATTGGTTGGTTTGTATTTCCCTGCGCGGGCAAGGACCCTCATCCCAGACTGTGAGGGTTCCTCGGCAGAGCCCCCATGCGGCTGGGGAAATAAACATCTCTGAAACATCTACCAAGAATCCGTCCATATATATTTCTTTTCCACAGGCCTCCTGGTTTGTTATATGCGTGTTACAGTAATCCCCGCTGTAACACAATGAGAACCATTCAAAACAAGTATGACTATGTGACTTTAAAGAAATTTGAATCCAGCCAAATAAATTAATTAATATTTAATATTTTTATATAGTTTAAGTTTGAATTACTCCCAATAGTCATTACTACAATTTAATTTCTTTTGGCTCACACTAACACCATTTCATTATAGCACCTCAATTTAGTGGTTTCCTTTCCACTGTTTACTCAAGAGCAACAATGAGATGACACATCTACACAAGCAAGGAGTTAACATACAATTCTCTCTCACTCTCTCTCCTTCTTAATCTATGTCTCTTTCTCCTCCCAAGGATGTTATAGGTTTTCAGCTAAATATCCCCCACTTTTATTTAGAAAATAATTATTCTGATCAACCCCATATCAAATCTCAGGCTGTGTGGCTGAGAACTCCTCTAGGATTCATAAGTGAATGAATTACAGAAATGTCTTGGTTTGAAAGACAGGTGTCTTCTAAGGAAGGCAGAAGCCTCCCTTGGAATGGCAGATGCAACCCCCTTCCCTCGGAGTTACTGTAATTTTGAAATCAAGGTGCTTTTAGGCAAAGATATGGAAAATAGGAATAACAGTTCTTTACTATTATATATCTGTAAGTGTATGACCAGTCAAACAAACAACAATAACTCTGGCAGTAACAGCAACAATCACAAACCCAGTGCCAGCCCTCTCGGCTGTCGGGCCCTTTCCCCTCGGGTGCAGTTCCGCTCGCAGCCGGCAGGGGCGCTGGCGGCACCCGGTGAGCAGGGCAGGTGCGATGGTTCCCCCGCGGCTGCAGGGGGCGCTCCGGAGCGAGCTCGGGGAGCACGCGGCAATGGCGCCCTGGGATCCCGGGAAGGGATGGAACAAAGGCTTCACAAACCCCTGGGCAGCCGATCCCGGTGTCCGGCCGGACCCTCGGGAACAGCAGGCTGGAACGGCAGGGACGAGCACAAATCCCAGGTGGCAGATGAGATGTATCCAAACGGGGAACCCCCCGGAGGTCTGGGCAGGCAGGGCGAGCAGGGCTACAGCGCAGCGAAGGCTCAAAGCAGTGGCGGGCAGGGCGGCCACGGCCGGGCTCCCAGCAAGGCAGGGAAGACGGGCTTGGGATCCCGGGGCTTCTCCAGCAGAGAGAAAAGTGGATGAAAAAAAAAGCAGCTTCCCTCTCTGTCTGAACGCTGAGACCAACTGCCCCCACACACTCAGGTGAAAACAAAAGAGTAGCCAGATCTTTTGTTTTTCTTAAGTACCCAGCCATTTGCTCCCCTGGCAACATGTATGGGCAAAACTCCTTTAACAGAAGAAAACCCAGGAGAGCTCCTAAAACCCCAACAAGAAATAGGACATCTGGGGAATGTATCCATTTTCTTAAATGATTTGGGGTTTTCCTATTGGGTGACCATATCACTTTGTACAATATTCTATTGAACTATACTTTCTAATTGTCCTCCAAAAAAACTTACCTTATTTTGAAGTTTGCCTACTCACTTACTGATGCACCAGTTCTTCCTGACTTAGCTGTAACATCTAGGTATTGGCTGGAAGACAAGATGGCATTTTATGAAATTAAACTTCTCAAATTTCTTCATGATTCATGTAAAAAAAACTATATAGACAAATACAAGGACACTACTCATTTTCTACTTGGACCAGTCTCATGAGATTGAATCAGAAATTTTCAGGAACTCCTCAAGCATAGTTTCTAAAGCTGTTTCCATGTGAGTTAGGGTAAAATTTGCATTGCCCTGAATGACACCAGGGATAAAGTAACAGGCTGAATCACTTTTAAAAAGCTCTGCATAGTTGAATTTCATGGCTGTAAAATCTTATCAAAGACTGACTTGGGCTACCCAAGAGTTTTCTTACTTCACCAAGCATATCAGGGCAAGGGATAAAAGGAAAAGTTCACTTCCATTTTTGATATGGATAATTATGGATAAATATTCTCAGTAGAAAGTATTGTGACAGCATGCAATATTCATTACAATTACGTTTTCTTGACTCTCATACTACTTGAGTCTGTTGGTCAGATTGCAGAAGGGTGCTATCATGTTGAAGAAAATTATCATGCTTGACTCCCAGTGTTCCTCTCCTAACCTATGACTTCAACTACCAGTAGTCACTAATTGTAATTATTCAGCTCCCCTATAATAGAGTGGCTGGTGAGGAGGAGCACTGCTCTTCATTGCAACTGCACAACTGGTAATAGAAAGGCAGATTGATAAAATTACTCCTTTGCTATATATGACATCCAATTCCCTAGGTTTTAAGGAAAAAGAACCATTTTCTCATGTGTCCTGTCTTTCTTTTTGAAATTGAAATGGTAGGTTTAGAAGTAGAAATGCTATTATTATATAAATTACCAAATGAGTAACATTCATAGAAGTTAGCTTTAATCAGAAGATATTGCTGATGTGGCATAAAACCAAAATGAAAGGTCATGGACACAGTGACAAACGGGAAACTAAGTTGTGTCTTTCTAAAACTGTATTCAAAAATGTGAATTACCTTTGTAATTTTCAGAGAAGGAAAATTCCCTCTTTTGCTCTATCCTCTTACCTGCAATATTTGCTCTGACATAAATACAGTTCTGACATACCTTGAACAAGAAAAGAAACCTTCAGTACAGTATTATTTACAAAGGTAGGACACTGCTACTATATTGTGGATAGTTCTTGAATAAAGCTGAAGTGCAAACTGAAGAACTGCAATGCTACATAAGATAAACAGCTGCTTTTCCTCTGAGAAAAGAATGCAGAATTTCTCGTCTATATGGCATAAACTGGAATGAAACAGAGCAAATCCATATTAACTTTTAAACTGAAGTAATGCCCTTGTTCTTGACATTCTTCTGTGTGCAAGGACATAATATAGTTAGGAAAAGAAAGCCCTTGGCCAGGAACATTGTTTATAAAAACTGGTAGCTTTTCTGGCAAGGGAACAAAAGTCTCGAGTGGGAGGTTCCCCTGAACTGTCACAGTGCTGAAAAAACCACTAGTACAAAAAGTGTTCTCTTCGTTAATAAGAATCTTTTACTTCAAGGAGTCACTGAAATCCTAACCAATATCTAGCAAGAGAGTCCCTGACAAGGGCCTGTTAGAAAAAGAGGGAAGTCAATAAAAGTAAAGTGTAAGTGTAACATTAATGGCAGGTTCTTGTAGCCATTTTCCCCCAAATGATACCATTCCTATTCAAATACCATCTCGAGAGTCTCAGACAGTGTCAAGTGCAATCATTGTTATTGCAGTTGCCAAGGTAATCAATTGAAATCATAATGAAGGGAACAGAAGGAAATCAATAGAGTCTGAAATTACAAATAAAGAGAAGCTATCGTTTAAAAGCATTTGGCTGAAATCTTCCATATTAATGGAGTCAGAAATGGCTGTGTCATTCAGAAGCAGTGTGGTGCATAATTCACTTGAGTGCATTAGAACACCTAAAAGCTATTGCAGCAATTAGTGCTGCCTACCAAGAAAGTGTCCACCTTAGACTGAATTGTTTGGTTGGTTCCAATATGCTTTCATATTTAAAACAGTGGTATTTTTTTTGCTCAGTCAAAAAAGCCATCATGATGTAATCTCAATAAACACAGTTTCTATCTCATAATTTGTTGAAGTTTATCTAATGTGTGCTATCTCTTCTGAGCCCTACACAGATGCAGCTGCACCCCAATAGATTTTATACCCCTTAGTTGCTCCAGTGACTGTGGGACATTCCTACCTAAAGGCAATGCTGAGCATTTATAGTCCACTTTTACACAGAAACTACATGTCCTCATACATGTTATTTAACACAAATACATGGACCACACATCACTGCATTTGGACAAAGGCATTCTAGGTGTGGTGAAGGGGGTACTGTCCTTTTTGGGCAGATAGAACAGCAGGATTCTTTATTTGGCTTCAGAAAGACAAGCAGGCAGAGAATGAAGCACTGAATGTGTGTTTCTGCTGTGAGTGCTCTATGAACCAAATGTTATTGCACCTTGCAAGGCCCAGTAAAATAATTATTCTAGAGGAGAAGCTAAGCGTGATATGGTAGTCTGTTACTGCATTCACTTGGGAAGGAGAAGACATGGGTCCCAGCTCATGAACCAACTGGAGCAGGGAATTGAAGTATCCATTGGAGCAAGAAAGCCAGGTCTCTTAGAGCTAGCCATTATGTTATGCAGCTATGTCCTCTTCTTCTATCCTTTTGGTAAGAGAGGTGGTGAATATTTAATAGTTTCATGCAAAATGTAACAGTTTCTAGCAGAAGGTTTGAAAAAAACGCTTAACCTCCTACAGCATTGCTCTTAGCTGTTTCCTGTGCAAAGCAAATTACCATCATGTGAAAAAATTAATCTATTTGAATTCTTCCCAAAAGAAGTACTCAAACTACTTAGTTGCTTCTGAAGAGGGAGAGAGGCAAAGGTCCACACTGCAATTTTTCACCTGCGTTCAGAAAAAAAAGATGATGGGGGTCAGGTGTTTTTGCTTTTAGGTGGTTGGTCTTACCTCATTGAAATGTGAGTTAACTGTCTTAAGGAAATTGTTCTTAAAAGTCAGATAGAAGGAATGGGAACAAAAATTAAGAAGGTACCTCCTTCCTGCCTGAAATACTTATATATCCAAACATTGAGCTACCAAGATCTTTTTTTTCTCAAAAATGTCGATTGGCTTTTGCACGGCATTTAACAAAAGCTTTCCATTAGCAATTGCATAACAGCAATTGAAATGCTCATCAAATCCATCTAAACTGTTTATAGTCTTCCACTAGTGTGGTGGCCGGTGAACATACATTACAAGGCACAGAGGGTTTTCAGTAAGACAAGTCCCTAGTAACACAAGAACCACTTCTTGTTAGGGTGACCAAAAAGGCTTCTCCCACTGTTCTGTTCTGTTAATCTATCCCAGTTTGGATTCCCCAGTTGGCTGTCAGCCTCTACCCCTCGTCACTCCCCCAGAGCTTCCCCATTGGTCCCCATTCCCTAGTCCCGCCTTTGCCCCACCCCTGGATAAAACCGTGAGTTTTGGGATCATGTTCGTATTTGCCGCTGTAACCTTCGCCAGTGTAGCAGCAATGAATGCTCCTGCTAGAACGCACCCAAATGCCCTTCTGGACTCTTTGCTACCGACTGTAACACTGAACTCACCCGTGCATCTGTGGGTGCACGCGGAGCGGGGACAGTATTACACTAGGAAGCATTTTCCTTGGTAAACATCTGCAGTAAAAGGCTATTTAATCTCTGCAAAGTGAAACAGTCAGTTATACTAATTCATCTATTCTACTGTCAGTTTACATTGAAATCTCGTACAGATCTGGTTTTCTGCAGTAGGTGAGTCAAGGTGCACTTTGGCTTGCTCTGAGAGGAGAAAAAGCCTTTGTCTTTTATTCTGTCACACCAGCTAGATCTGATCATTGTGTGTCTCTGTGAAGGAGTTCAAAGCACTTTACTCTGCGGTCCACCAATGCAAACTGCTAAGGAAAAGCTATCTGGTAGACTGACTTCTATGACTGAGGCCAGTGAAAGAGTACATAGATATGCAACACAAATAAAAGCATAAACTAACCATACAATAACTAACAGCACTTTCTGCCTTTCTATTTGTATAGATTTATTAACAAAGGAATTAAATGCAGCGTGTTGAAAGCAACAAACCCCCTCCTTTCTCTGGAAAGCATTGAACAAGTCGTGACAAATAGTCTTTCACATCATATGTGAAAAATCGGGCATGATGCCTTTTTCTCCCAAGTCACAATCGTTGTCCCTGGTGTTCCTTTAGCTCTCATTATTCCAAGTTTGTGATCTCTGGGTTGTTCCTTTCAGAGTCTTTGGATGGATATTATCAAAAAGCCAAACTTGTAGCAGATTTGAAGATTCCAGGCTGTGCCGTCTAGTGTCTCTAGTTTTGCTTTCTGGCATCTGCCTCCAGCTTGGAAGATCAGAATAACTTCTCACTTCTTGATGCTCAGTTCTCAGTCTCATCACTTACAGGAGCATCAATTCTCCCACCACTGCTTTATTTCCTTTTCTTCCTGAGAGGATTTCAGCTTTTACTGATGATAACAGGAGCAAGTCCATCTAAAACAGGGACCTGAATGCAATTTTTATTTTTAAAGAAAGCTTTGCAAAGGAAGGAAAAGCCACCTTAAAAATGTCCAGATAAAAGCTGAAAATAAATCAAATAGATATTTATCCTTTAAATAATGTACTGAATGTTTCTCTACTGTAAAGCCCTCATAGCAGATCAATACTGTTTACACTATTCACTTGCAGCAAGCAGTAAAAGTCTTTCACTTCAACAGTTTCCAGCCATTTAACATTGTTAAAAAGACAGCTAAAACATCAATTGGGTAATTTTTTCCTAAACTGAAAGGGATCAATTAGTTTTCATGACATTCACTGCAATGATTGTGAACCAGGATTAGGAAAGAGGTAATATGGAAGTAAAAAGGGAAAGAAGTCAGTGCACCTCTTTTAAGTTAATGAAATAAATTACATACTTCTATTCAACAGAAGTAAATCTTCTTGGAGGGATTGACTTCTTTATAATAATGTGTTAATAACTACTTCTCTACATGTGTAGTATGGATTGCCTTTTAAATTGATTTCACTATACGTATGCAAAAGCAATGGCTCTGAAAGTCTGGTCTGTGATGTTTGTCACATTGAATCAGTTAGACAACAGTGTAAATTTGTGATCAATGCCACATCAGTGAGAAAAGGTATTAATTATTAGCAAACTTTAAAAGAACTATGCACAGTAATAAAATAGAAATTAATTTTTCTAGGTTTTTTGGACTTAAAAAAAAATTTATTACTTAGTTCAGCTAATGAATGCCTTTGTGTGATCTCCTATCAACAAACCATGGTTAATAGTTGTTGTGTTCCACTGTGGGGAACTGCGACAAATTCTTTTAAAAATGGATGGTCTGGAACAAAATTAAGCCAAACAAGGCAAACGTATCTGAGAACCGTTTATTGATAACAAAAAGAAGGAAAAGCAGTTGCCCAAGCGAAAGACAGCTAGAAGAGACAGAAAAGAAGAAAGGAAAATGGAAAAGGAATGGGGTGAGGACAGAGAGAGGGAGAGGGGACAGAGAGAAGAGGGCGTTAGCACCAGCGAGTCAGGGCAGTGCTGCCAGTGTCCAGGCAGGGGAGGTGCGCACGCTGCCTGCCTGTTGCCGCGCTGGGTTTTAGCGAGCCTGCATGGCTCCCGGAGGGGCACGGCTCCACAGGCATGACTCCCATGGTGATGGCACCAGACACACAGTGAGTGGGCGCTCCGACAGAAGGACCAGGACCCTGGACAGGGTCGCGGCGACCAGCTGGATCAGGGCAGCAGGATGGGCAGTGATCGATGTGGCAAGGTTGGAAGCAGGCAGCCCAAGCAAGGATGCGGGGCAAAGTGGTAAGGCAGCAAGAAGGGGCACAGGAAGGCAGGACAGGTATGAGGGCAAACCAGCGACGGCAGGAGAGTCAGAAGGCAGGCAGGCAGGCTAGGACCAGAGCAAAGGAGCAAGCAAGCAGGAGCATCGAACAGTAGCAAGCCCCAGTGAGAGCAATGCAGTTAGTTTTACACCCCCGGCCACTCCCAAAGTCCACCCACTAACAGGGAACCATTGGTCCAGTCCAACCTTTCTTTGCCATCCATTGGTGGAGAGCTTTTTGTTACCTGATTGGAGAAGCCCTCCACAGTGTCTCCTACTGCCTGCCTCCTGTGGGGTGTTGCTAGGTAACATCCTTCCAGAGAAGGATGCTTCTAGTTGCCTCCTGCACCTGGCACATGCACACCTCTCCTCCACATGCCTCTGACAGCCATTGTTAAGGCATAACAAAACTGAATTGGCTCCTCATAATAATGTACACAGAAACAATGGGACCGTTAGGACCATTTTAGTACCTACACTGCAAAAGAGAAGACTTCTGACTGAATAGAAAAAAAAAAACGACATGAATTAAGCATTTTTTTGTGGTGATGCAGGTGACTGTGGCTACTTTGACCCCTGAGAATCCAACAGCCACCAAACTTTGCTGGTCCAGGTCAAGCACCAAAGCTTAGCTCATCACTTTGGTTAGCGTGAGAACCCACAATCCCTCAGTTCTGTGATCTGCATACTTTTGTATGATTGGTTCGTGTTTTCCCCTCCCTGTGTTATGTATAAGTGTGTTAATATTCATTTTCCTCGAGTTAATATGTATGCATTTAGAAGCTTCTGTTATACTCAACACCCCATTGGTTCCTTCCCTAAGTCCCTCCTTTGTGTTAATCCTATTGGCCCCCTGCATTCTCAACCCCGCCTCCTGTCAAGTATCCCATTGACTGTATCCCTTATCCCTGCCTTTCCTATCCCCACTATAAAATCCCTGGACACCCTCAGATCCTGGGCTGTTCACTTTCTCCCCCCTGAGAGAATAAACTGAATAAACCTTCTGCGTGGAACACATACGAAGAGTCCCTTCTCTCTACTTTTTTGCCTCCACCTGCCTGCCCTCACATCCAGCTCAGGGACAGCTCCCTTGCGTGAGGAGCGCACCCCTTCTGCTGCTTTTGTTTGTGCCGCCGTACAGCAGTCCACGCATGGCTAGACCTCCAGGCTCTCCTTGAGCTAGCACGCGACGTGACAATTTTTCTTAATCAAAATATTTTCTCATTTTCCCTGACTCTCTTGTTTGTCTTATTTTTTAAATTTATTTCCTTATTGTTTTCCCTGATGACTGTACTGTGTTTGAAAACAAAAGATTAAATATTAGCCTCTTGCCTTTTAAGTATTTTTTTTTATATACTTCAGCTCTAGGTGACATATGGCTTCTGACAACAGAGTACAAATCTGAAGCTGAAAAGAAAACATGAATAGGTATTCCAAACGGCTTGTGAGATGAAGATACTTACACATACTTATAAAGTATCAGAAGATGATAAATTAAATGGTGTAGACAAATGAAAATTAGAGATATGACATTTCTGATTTATACCACAAGTTTATTTTCCACCAAGTACTATGTAACTTCTAGAAAAAAACAGTTTGCAATATTGAAATTGTCTCAAGAAATATTCCAAGTTTTTATCATGTAATATTGGGCCTTGATCTTGTGAATTATCACTTCTGACTAAAAAAAATGAGAGTACATGTAACCACGTTCCATTAATTTATCTGTCTTAGGCTTCTTTGTCTCATAAAATGCTTCAAAATGGCACAGGATTCTGCACAAGAATGCTGTGTAAGTATTAAACAAATGCCATTAAGTATTTGTGTGCAACAATAATTAGTCATATTAAGGGGTATAAATTTGTTCAGGTAGCTTAATGAAATGGCGGTGCCCTACTCACTGAAGTTTTTTTCATTGTGTATTTGTTCAATGAGAGAGTCAGTGAAAATATGCTTGGCAGGCAAAACTGATTTCACCATTCCTTCAATATTTCAAATAGTGAGATACCTTTTTAAGTGCTTAGTTCTTCATTCTTCTTCTATGAAGACAACCTGAGAGAATTGGAGTGTTCAGACTGGAGAAGAGAAGGTGCTGAGGAAACCTTATAGTACATTCCAGTGCCTAAAGGGTGCCAACATTTCTTGTTGGCTGGAGAAGGACTTTTCACAAGGGCATGTAGTGATAAGACATGGGGAGACGGCCTTAAACTGAACTAGAATAGGTTTAGATAAGATCACAGAAGAAATTCTTTACTCTAAGGATGGTGAGGCACTGAAAAAAGTTGCCCAGAGAGGTTGTGGATTTCAGGCCTGGAGGTGTTCAAGACCAGACTGGATGTGACTCTGAGTAACCTGTTCCAGTGTAAGGTGTCTCTGCCTGTGTCAGGGGGGTTAGATCTGGGTGATCTTTGTGGTCCCTTCCAACCCAAACCATTCTATGGCTATATGATTTTATGATTAATTACTAATTTGCCATATTTTCCACATCTTTCTTTAAGTACAACCATCGCTACTTTTTGAAGCTATGAATATTTCCTGACAGTAAGACTGTAGTTTTTCATTTCATTATGGTCTGATTTTCTCCTCCTACAAGCTTTCACAACAGAATGCTCTTCCAAAAACCAGGGGAAAATCAGCTGTATAAGAAGCAGCTTCTAAAGACCTAACAATCTAAGGTTTATTCAAGTAACAGTTTCCTGAGATGCTTAGTGAAATCTAGGTAGTTCAGAATACTCTGTATTTTGGGGAAATCCAGAAAGAGAATGATACTTTTGGTATCTTATGTCTAGTAAACTTCATTTCTTGTAGGACTTGGGGTTGTTGGTGGGACAGGGGGGCTGTCATTGCTACTGCCATTTGCTACAAATACAAGGTTTCTTTCACGTGTATCAGCACTGGTCAGCATTCAGATATCAAAGTCAATTTTTACAAACAAGTAAGTTTTCAAATCCCACTAGCTTAGTCCTTGGTGGTATGAGATGAAAACAAGCATGCTATGAGGAAACCATGCATAAATTATTTTTAGTTTAAATAAGATGGAGATTTTATGGATTTGGGTCAACAGAGATCATACTACAAATGTTCACTGCTTCATTCTAATGAGTTTAAAAGATGGCTGTTCTATTTTTCCTTCAATCTATTTTTGTCCTGTTAATATGTAAGTACAGTATGTTATTGTAGAATAAAACAAACTGACTCTTGAAAAAAAAAGTAATATGGGAGATGCCCCTAAAATTTTGTTCTAGACTGAAGTTGTCTGCAAGGGTAAACATCTGAGTATTGAAACAATTACTTTTCTGAATATAAACCTGATATTTTAGCAAAAACCTAAGCAGTGGTCAAGTCTTTCTCCAGCAGAAACACCAGATTTGCCTCTAGGTAGACACATATATTCCTCCAGGGAAATGTGAGTGTGAATCTAGTCAGATACCAGAGAGAATTTTGCCTAACTTTTTTTGCATTGTAATTTTTTTGCAATAAAGTTTGGAAGGAAAGACATTAGGAACCTCTAAAAAGGTCAAGCCGTGCTCTGTCTGTGCTTATGTCTGAAAAATTAATAGATCCAAATCTCCTAGTGCCTGCCCTTATTATTTGTTCACAGTGAGATAATTGTACCTGTGTAGTAAGTGGTCCATTTCCACTGCAGTGGATGTGTGGCAGTGGAAAAGAGAAAACAGAGACATCTGGGTAACCTCAGCAATGTGACTCACCAACATGCAGACAGAGGCAGAAGAGCAGTGTGTTTGCTTGGTCATCCAGTCATTCTTGAGAATGACAGAAGGGTGGTCAGAAATCTGTGTTCAGCACAGCCCCATAGGAAATGAGATTTCAATAGATCTGCTTCTCAGAAACACTACTATGAACTCAGATGTTTACCCAACTGCACTCTGAAGCCAAGGTATCTTCATTTCAGTTCCCCTTTGGAAGGGACAGGTAACTAAAATGTGAGTACAAAAGTCCTTTATAGGTTTCGTCTTTTAACTTTCTTCTGCAAGGTTAATAGAAAAATAACATGTATCACGGTGGCAGTGCAAGTGTTGCCTTCGTTAACAACTATTTTCTTAGATTAAGGTTTTCTCATTAAAAACTCCCTGAATAGAAAAAAGCCTAAAACTTAGCCTTTAAATCTATGTATTTGGTTTTAGTACTAGGCAGCTGAATGCATTATATTGCACATCAAAAAAGTAAAATAATTTATCTGCAAATACAAAGTGAAATAACATCAGTCAAGACCCCAAAATTCTAATTCTATTAACTCCTACTAATTTGCAAGATATATGTTTACATGAAAGAGGAGGAACATCTCTGTGATAATATGCTATTTGTCAGCAAGCGTATAGCATGTTTTTTAGATTTTCTTTTGCATGAAGAGCTTCCTTAGTTATCTCTACCATTGTCCGTATTATTATGGACAATGCTTGGACTTTGAAAATATAACTTGGTCAAACATACACTAAATATAAGAATTCTCTTTCACATTTAAGTTACTAAAAATGCCAGGTTGCTGTTCACGAAAATGCCTTTTCAAAAATAGATTCTAAAAAATCTGCCCCTTGTGTCAACTTCAGCTAGCTGCCAATAGCTCTTTACTGGGTTAGTCTGTGGGCTGACTGCCTTTTGCAAGAGAATTCCTGGAATAGATATAACTTGAAAAAAAAAGTAACCTTTGGGATTTTTTCCTGAAAAATAAGGCAGTTTCTGTATTCAGGCCAAATTCAAACTGGGCAAATAACATTCTGCCTCCTTCATTCCTCGATGTCTTTTTATTGGCTGACAATTTCTTTAGTCTTTGTAGAGTATATGTACCTGCATTGGTGCAAGAAAGCATTCCTGGAGGTGTCATTTATTTGTGTATACCACTTAAATATTTCAGGATATTTAGGTCCCTATCAAAACATAGATGTAAAAAGAAATATTTTGGTTTATTTTTATTTAAATAAAAATTGTATATAGTTAGGCTTTCAATAGACTAATTTTATTGAAAAGGGCATAGATAAAATAGGGCTAAAGCCTCTTTGATCTGGTAAGACCAGGCTGGGGAACAGAAGTAATGTGTCTTGTTAGATCAGAAGGTACAACCAGAAAAACATGAAGATCTTACTTGACCAAAAGTTTTGGATCTGGCTGTTGATTGCTGAACTGACTGCTTAGATTTTCTGTCATTTTAAGTAAGACAGGTCTTATTTTTTCTAATCTGGAGGCAGTATATTTGGGGAAACCTTCCTGCAGTGTGGAGATTTTGCTGTAAAGACTCTTTGGAGAGAGTGCACCAACCTTCTTGTATTTCCAGAGGTGAATGAAATACAGATGTACAGACACTCTCCATCAATTTACTCCAAAGTGATGTATTTAACATGTAATTTGAGAGAAGCAGTAACATACTTATTGGTATAAAACGGTGATTTAACAAAGTTTCATAGTTGTTGTGGTTTGACACTGGCACAGTGCCAGGCACCCACCAGAGCTGCTCGCTCACCCTCCCCTGCCACAGCCGGGCAGAGGAGGGAAAAGGGGAAAAAAAGTTAACGAAGGCTTCATGAGTGAGATAAGGACCGGGAGAAACACTTCAAGGGTGAAACAGGCTCAGCGTGAGCTGCAAAGTGAATTTATTGCTAACAGAATCAGAGGAGCATAATGAGAAGTAAAATAAGCCCTTAGAACACCTTCCCCCCCAGCCCTCCCCTCCTTCCCACCAACAGCACAGGAGACAGGGCATGGGGGTTTGGTCAGTCCATCACCAAGATTTCCTTCCGCTGCTCTGGGAGAGGAGTCCTTCCCCTGTGAGGCCGTGGGTCCTTCCCACGGGAGACAGTTCTCTGTGAACTTCCCCAGCATGGGTCCACCCTCACAAGCAGCAGCCCCACCGCCCCTGCTGCAGCGTGAGCCCCTCCCACGGGCACACAGCCCTCCCAAAACTGCTGCACCATGGCTCTCTCTTTCCTTGGGTGCAGTCCCCCAAGGACAGGCTGCTCCAGTCTGGAAGCAGGGCCCTCTCTCTCCACCGGGTCTCCCATTGGACACAGCCTCCAGGCATCCAACTGCTCTGGCACAGGCACCTCCCCCACGGGCTGCAGGTGGATCTCTGCGTCCCCCATGGATCCCCATGGGCTGCAGGGGGACAAGCTGTTTTACCATGGTCCTTACCATGGCCTGCAGGGAAATCTTGGCTCTGGTGCTTGGAGCACCTCCCCCCCTCCGTCTTCACTGACCTTGGCGTCGCCATGTTGTTTTCCCTCACATGTTCTCACCTCCTCTTCTCTGACTAAAACCAAAACCTTGTGACTTTGTTTTTAATTTCTTCTTAAATGTGTCATCACAGAGGTGCTACCAACCTCTCTCATTGGCTCAGTTCTGGCCAGCAGCATGTCCATCCTCAGAGCCATCAGCCATTGGATCTGCTGGACATGGTGGGAAGCTTCCCGCAGCTTCCTCACAGGAGCCATATGTGTGGCCCCCCTGCTACTGAAAACCAGGCCGTGCCAAACCAATACAAAAGTAAATGTGACAGTGGTTTAGTCAGATTCAATGGCAAGGAGCTCTTGATTGTTTACTGCATAAAGGACAGGGTCAGGCAGAGCTATCAGAGACCCTGCTGTTGAGTCACAAGGTTCAGAAGGGACCCCATTGCTTTCTTGTTGGGGAGGATGAAAGTTTGGTAAGAAAGTTTCACAGGTACGTAGGCTTGGCAGAAAGATCTCTGAATGTAGAAACTGGGGATGAGGTAGAAATGGAAGCAAGTTTTGATACAGAATAAAAGATACTTTGCTGGAGCACTGATCGCTGAGTAACTGAGAAGGCAAAGGTTGGAGATGAGTTGGAAGGAGATTTTATGAATAGGACAAAGGTATGTGACTACAAACAAAGACATGTTTTTCACCAAGTAAATAAGTCTCAAGAAGAGCATAAGTAAATAGAAAACATGTCTTTACCAAAAAGAGAGATATGGCAGGCAAACAAGAAATGTCGATGTAGGAAGAAAAAGAGAGGTCTGAGAATTTTCCATTGTAAGCTTAAATTGTAACTTACTCTTGTGATTGGATAATAATGACTATAATATGGTGATGGTAGTAGCTATGATAGGCTATAGGCAAATGTAAAGGTATTGTGTATGGTGCTTATTGGTTGTTATGTATTAAGATACTCTGCAAAGAAAAGTATATAATGCTTTGTAACGTGAACAGAAAGTGGCTTCAGGTATGCTTACAGCTGGAGCTGGCAGCTGAAAGGCTGGCTCTGGATACCCACTTCCCTGAAATGCTGTAACTTCCCTATGCAATAAACAGCTTTCAAGAGAGCCACCTGAAGTGCAGACATCCTTTGTGAAACTTTCTCCTATACTTTCTAAATTTCTTTTGTGAGGGGAGCTCACATGCAGCTGGACCCTGACTTAGTCCCAGATGTGGTGAATGGTTCATGTCTGAATGATTACACAGGTACAATCAATCCTTTATATCGCTTAGGCAGGATTTCGAAGTTTAGGATCCTGTTGATCACTTACCAAGGATCAATACAATTGATTATTTTTACAGCAAGAAATCTCTCAACCTTGAGGAGTAACCTTGAGAGGTGTCCCTGCTCAAGGGGAGATCCTGGCTGCAGCCTGCTGTCCCTGGGCTGTCCTTTGTGGAGGAGGATGGTTGACTTACTCAAGCCCTATTTGGGGTTGCCTCATGCTCAACTAGCCCCTGGCTGTTGAACAAGAATTATGGCCCTTTGCTTCTCAGATCTGCTGTTTGTACTGAGGAGTGCAGAGAAGAGGTTTAGGGAAGTGTTTTGGAGTGGGTGGCATGGCTCCATGAATAAACTGAAATAGTGACAGAAACTTACAAATTCTCATTTTAACATCAAGTCCAGATACATAGAATGTTCAAGAGTTGTTAAGTGTTTAAGATCTAACAGAGACAGCACACATACTGAGCAATTGCAGACACCCTACTGCTTTTAACAAGAGATTCAGGGTGCCGAATATTTCTTTATTAAATATAACCATGTAATAAGGAGCAGATGTGAATGGGAACAGATCTGATCAACTATTAAGGCCTTCCCAAAAGTGACACATTCCCGTAACCTCCTCTGCAGTTCAGCTGCTGGCGCTAAGGACACTGCAGAATCGGGGATTTTCATGACTGACTTTCAATAGGTATGAAACTGGAATAACAACTAATAATTACCTGTCTTGCAAGGATGTTATGGAGATCCCATAGTTAGTAATTGTACAAAACTTCTAATATGTAAAGTGCGATGAGATTATTATGACTGTATTAGAATCTTCTGCGTAGGTTCTTGTATGTTAAATTTCTGTAATACAGTGAGATTCTTTGTTTGCTTCTGTGCGTGAATGAAAGTGCAGGACAAGTGCAGCACTCACTGAATGAAAGTTCAGGACAAAAGCAGATCAAGGAGGTTTTTTTTAAATGACCATGTCAATTCTATCACTGGCACAGTCAATAGGCAAGAACTAGCCAAATGATTCTAAGCAGAGCTTCAAAGAATGATAGTAGCCCTGGAGATTTCGCAGCTAATCACAGATGATTAATGGGGAAGTTACTTTAAAAAAACCAGCTACCTTTCATTTTTGATTGCTAATTATTAATGAAAGACTAAGAACAAGAGTACACTGAAGCAGGACAACACATTCTTAAGCACTACAATAAAAGAAAAATTGATCACCCAGTTAGTATGCAAGCAGCTAAGTATAGCAGGGTCAGCTGTGCTAATTTGAGAGTCAGATTGGGAGTTTAGCAAAGCCTCTTAGTGCCAAGTGGCTTATTTCAGAGTTTCAATTAAAGATGAACTGAACAGGTTTGCACATACCTGTGTATGTCTATGATGGGATGCTTGCCCACTAACACTGTTACCAAAGAGAAAGCTGGACTATTCCAGCAACTATAACATCAAAATTTAATTTTCTTTTTTTTTTTTTTTTTTTTTTAAGACATGGATGGGTATTTTCTATGCCTCTGAAGATGGTGTTTCCTGACTGGTTTGCATCTCAAAACCAGAAATATGCGTAAGCTTTTTTATTATTCACACTTTTTTCTTTCACTTTCTTTAAGAGTGGATTATTCAATAGGGTGAAGAAAACCAAAAGCAAAACCAGAACATAAAGATCAGGCAATTATTTAAAAAACCAGAAAATTATTTAAACAATGACAGAAGGACAATAAATAAAATCTTCCCCTTTTTGTCTCTTTAGCGTGCAATATCTTCAGGGCTAATATTTTGTATAGGTGGTTTCACTCTTCCTCAACTCATTGGCTAGGCCAAAATGCTAGCTTTTTTTGTTTGTCTTTTTTGTTTGGTTGGCTTGGTTTTTGGTTTTTTGGGTTTTTTTGGTTGATAGGTTTTGTTTTTGCTTTTTTTGGTTGGTTGGTTGGTTTCACTTTTGCTTTTTTTGTTTGGTTGGTTTCTTTGGGTTTTTTTCTTTTTTTTTTGGTTGGTTGGTTGGATGGTTTTTGATTTTTTGGTTTTTGTTTCATTGGGGGTTTTTTGTGGTTTTGTTTTGGTTTTTGGTGAGGTTTTGGGTTGGTTTTTTTGGTTTGTTGTTGTTGTTTTTTGGGGGTTTTTGTTTCTTTATTTGTTTCATGTAAGAATCCTTAAAAAAATCCTGATTCTGTTTTATGTGGACGACTTATTACAGAAGTAGTCCCTAGGCTTCCAAGTTCCTCACAGAGGCAGAGATGCAGTTTTTGCCTCAAAAGGCTTTTAATCCTATATTTATCACAACATAAACAGTGGTCATCTACATAAGAGCAAGGAAAAGAAAAAAGTTCCAAGTTACACACTATTCTCAATTCTTCCAACTGGGTTGGAAACAAATTTAGTTTTATTGATTTATAGAAGAAATATCAATCATATTTCTGTATCAAAGCTGCAATTCCTTCAGGGAAAATAATGTAATTTAGCTGTGTGAAGAACACCTACCCAGTTTTATGTTCTGTTAAAATAACAGGATATTGACTAGGACTCCCGTCATTTTAATTGAAGGAATAAAATCTGAGGAAGAATACAAAAAAAGGCAGTTATTTCATAGGAAGAGTTTTTAGAGGCTTTCTCTGCATATGCTCTTCTAAAGTCAAATAAATAAAAATTAACTGAAGGAACAAAGAGGCTCTGGTGAAAATGTCCTCTGCTGTTCAGGGAGAAGGTAGCAGGACTGAGGATAAAATCCTTTGACTGAAGCTGGTTTAGCCACTACAAAGCAGTGAGCAAAGAGTGGCATATTTCTGCTCCAAAAGCAAGAGCTTCTCTCAGCCCATCTGCAGTGCTACAGCAGATATATGTGGGTTCACAAACAGCTGATTTTCTCAGACTTTACACAGGAGTGGCAGATCCCATCTATCACCCTACCACAAAGCTGCAGAACCCAGATGAGACAAGAAAGGTTACTGTTTGAAAATACATCCCAGAGCATTGTCCTTTCCTTTTCCTGTCCTTCACTTCATGAACGGAAAACACCAAGGCTATAAGCTACCGCAGAAATTTCAAGAGGGAAAGCATTTTCAGCAGTCCTTTGCTCCCAATCCCAGATCAATCATTCTGCCTCTTAGCTGAGCAAAAGGGCATCAAAATTAGATTTGACTGTGACGAAGGTTTAGAGAAAAAGAGAAGGTTCCTTAAGCAATTGAGCCTATTAGAAATATAACCAAAGCAAATGCACATGGGTAAATATGTCTGCCTCTTTATTTGTCAGTGTTCCTACTTCCCAGACCATAGCAAATGGGGTTACTGTAAGGCCCTCTGGTAACTGCAAGAAGATACCTGCAGTGGAATGTGTGAATTGCTATTTAACTGTGGAATTTAGCACTGCAGCTGATACTACATTTTAGAGGCATTAGAGAAGCTTTTGCTGTAAGAAAATAATAATAGCAGTACTACACTTATGGTGGAAAAATAGCTGTAATTCTGATCTTGGTGAATCAGAAGTAATTGTCATTTTCCCACTCTGAAAATATATGAATTAGTGTAAATAAAGCCTTGTTACGGTTTCACCACTCCTGTTCTTGTTCCTTTCTGCCATGTAAGTGATGCAGTACGCTGACCAAAAAAGGCCTGCCTGACTGTATAAACACACCACTCCACTAGTCAGCTTCCTAGAACAGATAGTTAATGCTCTCATCAGCATGGATTGCCTGTATTTATAAGGAAGTATACATGAGACGTGTGTGCAAGATGCTCCTTCCTACTTTGAATTTGTCACATTGTTTACAGCATAGGAGGTGATTTTGACTTAAAAATCCTAACAAAAAGTCCCAAACAAACCCACACTTTACTTAACCCTAATTTGTTATATCACTCTGAGATGTGGTAAGAATACTCTTTACCACTCTGTGTTGGATTTCTTCTACGAAAAAAGAAAGTAGAACCAGTTAAAGCATATAAATCTTCTAAAGCCTTTTTCTTGACCTCAGAACATAACAAACTTCATCCTTTTAGCTCGCCAATTATGGATTTTTGCTTTAATTGTTGAAAAAGGAAATATTACAGATGGGTATCTATGTGGACATTAGATAGAACAACTGCAAACCTGTTGGATACATTAGTAGAAAGTCAACCCAGGTGGGGAGTTTTTTATTGATCTTTATTTGGAATATTTTGCATTTTTGTGACGCCAAAGAGGGTATCAACTTTTTTGTGCACTAAATAAACTTTCATAGACTAAGTCTGTTTTAATGTTGCAGAGGAATCAAGAAGATACTAAATCAGCACAGAGAAGAAAGTCTCTGTGTCTCTAGACTGTCATTTTGCATTTTGCACTTCACTTATTTCTTGATCCTTTTGCTTGAGCACTTTAAGTGACATAAAGATGTGGAACAATAGAAAATTAGATTCCCATAGAGTTTAAATAATGGTTCTCATTAAAAACTTTTAAGTAGATGCTTTTATAAGGACGTTGTGTTGCGTGAGGACTTTGCATTGCATGAAAAGAAAAGATAAATAGACATATAACTGCAATTTGCCACTTGTGAATGATACAGTGCAGTTCAGGACTATAGGCTGGTGTCTCTCATCCTCACTCATTCTTGTTCCTGTATTAACCCAGTCTTGACCTTATACATAACTGAATAATATTAGAAGAGTTTATAATTAAAGTTAGTATTTTCTTGCCAAGAGTATACAGACAAAATTGCACTGTTGGTGTGCACTTCTACCTGACACAGCGCAAAATCTGTTTTGCTATCCTGTTGTTCCCCACCTCCCTATGGTGTGCCTACTGTTCCTTCTCTTGAGGCAAAAGGAGTGAGGGGGACCACAAGAGAAGGTACATATCTTCATCAGAAAAACATCCTCTTTCAGCAACCTCTATCTCTGTAAATCTGAGGCAACCTTCTCCCCCTTGAAAACAACTACCTACGAAGGTTATAGTTTCAGCAACTTCTTACATTCCTCCAATCCTAGCTTTAAAAATACACTCACCACACAACAGCTAAACCATTTTTGCTTTCCCTAATAAACCAAATATTTTCTGAATTTTCTTTAAAGCAAACCCTTTCAAGTCTGAAATTAAATATTGGAGTCACATGGGCAACAGCAAGGTGAGTGAGTGATCTTTGCTGTTGCACTTGTTTCCGTCACACCACAGTGCCAAAACATTAACAAACAATTTAACTGAAATTCATTTGTAAATTATCATGCTTTTATTAACTTAATGCCGCTTACTGACCATAGTCATGCTTTAGTGACTGAAGAACAAAAGGAACAGTGATGGTTGGGGGGCTTTCAAGTTTGATACCATTTTTTTTTACTGTAAGCACCATTTGGTCAATTTAGGTTTCCTAAATTAGCCAGGAAAACTGAAGTGAAGGCATGCAATTAATTGGTCCAAAGTTAATGAGTTCTACAAGTTTAAAAACCCCTCCACAATAAATGGAAATGGCAACTCTTCAACAGTTCTAAAAACCACACAAATGTATACATTTAGACATCTTACTGCAGGCATGAAAATGGATCTTTCCCTGGATTTTGGCTCAAACTCCAAAAGCAATACTTAGATTTAAAGTTATGTGGATTAAATAGATGCTTGGGGATTTACAGCAAATAACAGCAGGATTTGTGAGTAGCACTCCATTTCCTCCCACTTGCCTTTGAAAATGAAGTTTACCTTTAAATTTGTGCTTGCAAAATCCCAATTTCATGTGGGATAACCAGCTACATTTCTCATTTCCTGTTACCCCACGTGTGATTGTTGGGAGGATGATTTTGCTGAAGAAAAACAAGCCCTTTGTGTTTCAGCAGCACTGAAGGATATGTTTTCAAAATGTTATCTATTCACTCACATGCTATTTTTCGCACAGTCTAGCGTCACAATTCTTGATGTTCTTACATTTTCATGATCAGAAATGTGTGCTGCTTTTGAGTGCCAGTAAGTAAACATGTGAATTAAGTACTCTTCACTCTCAGGTTTTGAGGAAAATTATAAGGGATTACAACCACTTCCGCCTTCCTCCCCTCCCCCCCCCAATGCATTCTGCTAAGCTTGTCCTTTTATTCTCTTTATTAGAGCTCTGAACTCAAAATTTTGAACAAGGCACAAGAGACAGGATACTGAAACAGTGTAAGATCTTTTCCTTGTTCTATTGAAGTTAGTTCTTGAGAACTTTCTTTCTAATAAGTTTGGTAAGATATGGCAACTGCAAACTCAAAAGCAAGCTAGAGAGCATGAATTCCATGTGGATAATTAGTGTTATGCTGGAACATGATGCCTTCTTGGCATTTGAAACATCAATGAGATAATCTTCTGTCTTGGGGTGGTTTTCTATTCCCTGATCATCTGCTCTATGCCCAGAAATGGTTGCTGTAGATTTAAGGAGGGTCCAGGAGAGGGGGGAGCCTTGGGGCTCTTGCATGGGCTTTTTCAAAGCCTCACCATCAGCAGGTGTCCATCATGTCAGGTGGACTGGGCTCTCTTCATTTGCTTAGCTAGCTTGGGTTTTTGTTAGCTTAGGCAGGAAGGTTTTTTTTCCCTTTCCCTGGCCTTGGAGACTGTGACAGCAATCCTTCAGCAGCCTTTGGTTTTCTTGGACTGTTCGGTTTGGTTTTGGTCCGAGATCAGAGAGAACAGTCAATGGGAGATGAATCAGCCATGAACCAGTGGGAAGCTGAGGGGCCACTCCATCTTGGCCCCAGACCTCGGAAAAGCCAACCCAGTGAAAGAAAGGACACCAAATCCACCAGCTCCATCTGCTGTGAAGAAGGGACTGACATCAGAGATTCACCAGGTTCCCATCTGGTTTTGCCCAAGCTGCTGCATGAACCTTTTGCTTTCTTGCTTCCCTGAGACAGAAGGTGGTGCCATTTTTTTTTCTTCCCACCATGTGGGCAGCCATTGTTCTTTTTTTCTCTCCCTGGCATTTTGGTTTTTTTGGTTCCAGTGTGGGGGTGGGGGAGGGTGGGGATGGGATGGTTAAGGTCAGACAATTCAATACCTAGCATTTATGCATATTGTTTTCCTGTGACATGTGGGCACTCTGTTTGTCAATAAATAGTTGGGGGTTTTTTTCACTTTCATCCACTAGTGTTAATCTCTCATTGGCAGAAAGGGATTGTTGGAACCTTTTTTTAGAGGTTTCATTCTTCATTCCAGAGGGTTTTCTCCTAAACTTGTCTCTAAACCGAGACAGCTTCCTGAGAAAGGCTTTCATAGTTTGGCCTTGGCTATGTTTTTGATGCAGATGCTACACTCTGCAGAAAATACCATCATACTTAACTTTGTATCATGCGTCAGAGTCAAATGACCCTTAAATTCATCACTTATTTTTCACAGAGGAGCTGGGAAGGTATAAGTTTGACAGGTAGGCTTAACAATTAGATAGTCCAAATTAAACAAATTTATGTTAGCTAGTGTTACACAGAAGTGTAATAAACACAAAATTGATAACACAACTATATGAAAGTTCCATTAATCCTTTGGTCTAACTTGTGCTAGACTGCTACTAGAACACAATATATCTTCACACAGAAAAACAATCAGTAGATGTTAGTTACAGATACAACTTTGTAAAACAGGTGGAACTTTACAGTGAAGCTGTAGGAGTAAGATTTTCAGAGGTATTTAGGTCCAAGGGTGCTAGAAAAGAAGTAGCAGATTAATTACTGGTCTGCAGTTCACTACACCTCTGAGTAATTCCTGCTGATGGGGATTCACTTGTCTATCACATTGTCTACTTCATCACATAAATTGATACAGACTAAGAAGAAACAAGTCACAAAGCAGGGGAAATATAAAAACAGTCATATGCAGCCTCCCTTGCCCAACAGAAATGAACAAGCTTAGTGTGCTAAGTGCCCAAGTGAAGGACAGGAATGCAGGTTTGAGTTAGAGGGTTGCCCTCCCACAGGAAACTGCTTCCTGTTTCCAGCCTCAAATTCTTTTCATTCCCTCACACTGTTATGATCCAGCTTTTAAGAGATGCCTCTGCCTGAATTAAGGTGCAAACATGACAATATGCCTAAGTAACTAGTACAGATTTTATTTAATATTAAATATAGGTGGACAGTGAGATAGAGAGAAAGGCAGAAGGAAACAGGGAAAGGGTAGGGGGAGAACAAGAGACATAGAGAAATGGATTAAGTAGAAAGGTATCACCATGAGATGGATCCCTGTGGCATCCTGCTGGTCCTTAACCCTGATCTTCTCAGTGGTGGGGGTCCCAGAGTCATTCTTCTGCAGGTACCACTCATACACAGTCCAGCTCCCAGGTATCCACAGGGCATAGATCCTGTTCCCATAACTTGAGATAGCATGTATAAGCGCTTGTTTCCTTTCCCACAGCTTACCATCATGGGAGATTTCATCCAGGTGCTAACCAAACTGTCACCTCTGTTAGGCCTGGAGTTAGCACCTTCCTGCTGTGCCATTAGTGCTTATTTTAAGTTCCTGCTGTGGTGACTTATCTTATGAGAACTTCCTTCTTTGGGACAGTGTTTTGTGACGGGCAACTGCATTCTTTAAGACCTTACACACAGTCACTTATCCTTTGTACTAAGTAGAGCTTCTCCTTCCATGTGCTTGTAGCTCCTACCTCTCTCATAAGAGAGTTTTGTATCCTCTTTCAGTCTTTATTTTTGTTGCTTAAAACAGCCAGTTCTCTTCAGTTTCCAGCCAAAACAGAGAAAATCCCTTATCTGGGTCTTTCTTATTTCTGTTGTTGACATCTTTTGAAGTGTAAATATGTCTTTCTCAAATAGGGTTGAACAAAACCATACTCCACATGATAATGACAATGGGTCTTTGTAATGGCAAGCATGATTTAATTAATACCTTGCTATTTTTAATGGAAAACCCTCATCCGCTATGTATTTACTTCATCTACGTTGAATGCTCTAAGATCAGATGTCTGATCACTCTGTCCTCTAGTTCCAGCCAGCGAAACTATTTCTTTCCTTTAGAGAAAAAGCACAGTAAGAACTAAATGCACTGTTTTCATTGTACCATTGCATTTTGTTCTGCCCCTGTTACTTTAGTTCTCAGGAGCATTCAATTTTTTCCATAAGATACTTTGCTATTAAAGCTTTATTTAAATGCCTACTCAATTTATGCCACCAGCAAACTCTGTTAGCACGTGCCTACTCTTGGATTTATCCCACTGAAATATAAATGACAATATTTATGAAGTGGAAGAAGAATCAAGGAATTGAAACATGCTTAGGGAAAAGTGTCTGGAATGTGATGAGCTTGCATGGAAATCTCAGCTGTGTAGCCAAAGCCTCTCTGTAGCTGATGACTCTTTTTTTCATTTAAAGAATGCCTGCCTAGGGACTAAACCCAAATATGACAGGAGTATTTTTGTTTATTTTTATTTTCTGCTTATTGACTTTTTAAATAACAGTTATTGCTAATATTGCTAAAATTGATACCCCCAGAACTTTAGCTCTTTTATCTTATGTTGCCAATGTTATACACAGAGAGCAGCCAATAGATAGCAAGGAGCAGGGTGGAGGAATTCTACAGATTTTTTTTTTTTTTTTTTTTTACATAAATTCTCCTCTTAGAATTCTAGTTTATTTCCCTAAAATTTTTGTCTGCTGGATAAGCATAGTTGGTTTTGCCTTTTTTTTTTTTCTGATTTATTTTTGGGTCTTAACCAAGTTAACTTTTTTTTTTAACATTGTTGCAACATTGACTCCCTTCGGTGAGCTCTCATACATACAAGTAACTCCAAGGCAAAATGACTGCGCAGACAGGCTCGTGACATGGTAAATACAGAGCAGAAAGAAAGGTACTTTTAAAATCCTGAATTTGGTCTAGGCTGAATATTTGATTATAATGACATAATTTGGCTTTCATGTGAGACAGAGGACATTCTGCCTTGATGTGAATTTCATTTTACTAAACACATATTATTTTTCCTAAAAGATTTTGTGTACAAGTGAGAACATTTTAACAGATATGGTAAGGCAACTAGAATTACTATACTATCTAAATTCAAATGATATTTAGATAATTTGTACTGTCTGGGGTTGAGAGCAAAGCCTAAGCAGTCTAATTATTGCTTCTATTATGTTTTAGGTAAGTTCTTAATATGAGCGGACCTATTAAATTTTCAGTCACATCTACACCTCGTAAAGATTAGTTTATTTCATAGTTTTCCAATGTGTCAGTAGTGATTAAGACACAAACATCGCACCTGGTGGTCAGATTTCTTTTCTCCTTTTGGCTTTCCTTTCACAATCATGTAGGTTTTTCTGTTAGTACTGTCTATTACACCAGAAATTATTAAATGAGCTGAAAGGAGGGGAATATAATTTCTTCATGTGCTCTAATGCAGACATGAGTAACAGGATCTGAGGAAGAGTGTTTTAAGTAGCACCTCAAAACCAAAAATAAGATACAGTGACTAGAAATCCCCCAAATGCATTTTAATCAGATGGAGAATTAACATGAGCTTCTATGCTGTTTAGAGAGAGGAGAATCTCAAGAGAATTTGAAGGAAAATTCCCCTGTTAAAACTGAAGGCCAAGTATGTCCATTAATCAATCCAGTGATGAGCTTGAGAAGGTGCTCCCTGCTTCACCTTTTTTCGAAGGACCTAGTCAATGCTTATGAGGCAAATATTTCACTCTGTCAACTTATTTCAGATTCAAATGACTGAACGGTATATTCCTTTTAGACCCCTTCCTCAGGAATGCCCAGTCACATCTGGTATAAAAAAAGGAAAAAGCAGTGAATATTCTTCCATTGTTGAAAAATCAGCAAACTATAGATTTTTTTAGAAATGAAATTTTTTAAATATTTCTAATGGGCATCAACTCACTAAATTTTCTTCTCCTAAAATCTGATGGTTAAGTCTCTGTCCCAGTCCCTCTCAGACTGCACTAAAGTAATGAGTGCTGTCTGTGCAATCAAAACTCTAAATACCTACTTTAATGATCTAAAGTATGCTTATGGATTTCCTTGATATTAAAGTGCTGAAGTTATTACACTGTTACAAAACTGTACTTGCAAAAGAATCAGCTTCAAATGGTAAGACAGTATGTGGGTTGACCTTAAGTATCAAGGCTCCTCAGATTTCTCAGGACCAAAATCCTGGAGTAGTCAAGAAATGTTTCTACTATGTTCATGCCACAGGAGTCTGAAATATTCCTACAGGGAAAGGTAAAGTATCTTAGATGCAGACTACCTCTCTTCTCCCTGCAAATACATATGTGTGGGGAGGAAGATCCAGTGAGACAGAAACTCCCTATCTGCTGCTTCTGCCTCAGGCTCTTTCATCAGCAACCCTTTTTCTCCAGGCCGTAAGAGGCAGAGGTGTGGGGAGCTTTCTCAGTTTGGAAGAAATGATGAAGAAAAACTTTCTTTATCCCTTTCTAGAAAGGAAAAGAACAGTTACAATCCTGGAACTACCCCTGTAATTCATAGCATTTGGAATCAGGTTCAGTTTTATTGTTAAGCTCCACTTTATCCAAGAGATGACCTTTATACCTTTTTCAGATCAGTAGAGTTCAATTTTTTGTGTAACTATCCCTGGTTTGACATTCATCTGTTTTGCCAGAACAATCTTTATTAGTGATATCAAGGAAAATGAGATGTTGCTTGCAGTAAAATGTTGCTTATGTCAATCTATCTTCTTTCAAAGTCAGTGTAATAGCATCACTAGAAAACTTACTGTGCTAATTTGGCCTGGGATAGAGCTAATTTTCTTCACAATACCTAGTATGTGGCTGTGTTTTGTATTTCTGATGAAAAAGGGCTTGGTAATATAGAAATGGATTTGTTATTGCTGAACAATGCTTGCAAAGCATCAAAGCCTTTTCTGCTTTTTGTACTTCCCTGCCATCAAGGAGGCTGAGGGTGCACAAGAAGTTGAGAGGGGACACAGCTGGGACAGTTGACCCCAACTGACCTCAGTGGTATCCCAAACCACATGGCATCATGCTCAGCAAATAAAACTGGGGGAAGAAGAAGGAAGTGGGGAACATACAGAGAGATGGTGTTTGTCATCCCAAGTCACCTTTATGTGAGATGGAGCCCTGCTTTCCTGAGGAGGAGTGAACACCTGCCTGCTGATTGGAATGGTGGAATGAATTCCTTGATTTGCTTTGCTTGTGTGAGTGGCTTTTGCTCTACTTATTAAACTTTGTCTTTATGCCAACTCACAAATTTTTTTCATTTTAACCCAACCAGTTCTCTCCCCCATCTTACTGTGGAGGAGTGAGGGAGGGACCGTGTGGAGTTTAGTTGCTGGATGATGTTAAACAATGATACTCAGTGATCTTAACAGAAGCTTGGGAATTCCTGAATAGAAGTTGCGTATCTGTTCTGTGCTAGCTTTCAGGTATGCTGAGAAAAGTTTTGGGGCACACTTTTTTTTCCATTTTTTTCCCCATTGTTATATTTGTAACTATCTCTTAGTTAAAAGTTTCACTTTAGATTTATGTGTTAATGTAAATATGCACATATATTCATATTTGTACTATCAAGCTCAATAAATACAGTTTGTGTTTTCTGATCATGGCTGCTTCTTAAGTTTTTGTAAAAAATAAAATCTGAGTTGAATAAGGCACATGCATACACACACATTTTGATTGGGACTAGAAGGGGGTTAAATGAAGGGGGTTAAATGAAGGGGGTTAAATGAAGAGTTTCTGTGTTTTGTAAAATGATGAACAATGCCAAAGATGCAGAAATAGTGAGCCTAAGGACTAATTGCTTGCAATAGTGAAAAAGAAGTTTGTCAGAAAATAAACCAGAATGAGTATAATTCCTCTCCTTCAGGCTTTAGAGTTTCAGAGAAAGTTGAGGAGCTTTTAACCTATCAAGTTACCTTTGTCAGTTCATATTGAAACGACAGTTCATATTGCAACAATTACTACTGATGATTGTCCGTGGAACAGTTGGCAGTGCTGGTTATAGAATATTGAATTATTCTTCTTTCTTCAACCCAGGCTCTGACTTTCATGCATGTGTTAAGTTCTACCATTTTTCCAGACACACCATTAGTATGGTAGGCAGGCAGTTAGAGATAAGCTAGAGACCATTTTTCATTTCCTCCCTTTAGGTCAAGCATACTGGAGAGAAAGACTTTTTAGTCCCATTGTATGGGATCATAAAATATTGACTCACTACTGGTTTAAGTGCATATTTAGAGAGTGTAAAAGGTGTTATTTTGTGTGCTCTTTTGTCATGAAATGTGACGTGACCATGACTTACACTGTTGTTCAAATGGTGAAATGATCTCATGAGAATCAGTTCCAGCACAGGTAAAAAAACACATGAGAAATGAAGGGAATGCTGGTGTCCAAAGCCTTCTTGTTGTTCCTCATATTAGTTACTGTTAGTAAAGAACAGAAACTTTCTGGGCTTTGACTCTTGTCTTGCCTTACACTTATACCCTCTGTCAGAGCTAAATAAAACTTTATTTGCCAGTTGTATTCTTCCAAGAGAATGAGAAATCTCTTCTTCCCATGTAATGTTGTGTGACAACCACTTACAGTAGTGGTCTGTCAGTAAATATTTTTTGAATCTGCTAAGAAGGTATAAATTCTCTACTTGGGAAATTGTGCCTCTTTGCCATTTCCTCTCAGGCAGAAAAAGTCATTGTTTTTACAGAACAAAATCTTTCAAATTGTCCATCAATTATTTTGAAGTTATGGAAATATTTTGTTTTATTTTGCCTCAACTATGTCAGTTAACCCCTGCAAATAGGGAACATTGAAGTAAATATGTATATCTAAAGGTAATGCTAACTTTAGGTCATGGGTAAAGAAAGGCAGATCATTCATAGAAGGTTGTGATGCTTCACTGAAGCCAAAGAAGACAGAGTGATTTCTATGACATTTTTATATGTGGGAAATTTTCAACTGACTGTTCATTCATGTTGACAATAACATGACGAAAATAAATTGAGAGACTGAGAAAGACAGTGAGAGAAAGGGTTTCCAGAGTTAAAAAAAAAGGAATAAAGGAAAAGTAAACAAAAGCTTTTTTTAAAAAGAAAAGAAATCTTTAACACCACTTCAAATTAAGAAAATATTATACATTTTGTTATCCATTCCAATATGCAGAATTTTGTGAATTTTGAAACTCAATGATCTTATGTAAAAATGAGAAGAGACAATAGAATTAAATGAAAATAATTTGATTTAGTCGTTCAAAGGGGTCCTAATAAAATATTTTGGTACTGAAGAACTAAACACAAAAGAACCACAGTACATGTACATTTTCCTTAAAAATGGAAATTTGTATATTCCTGAAAAAGTATTTTAATTTTCAATATTTTTATGTTCAGCAGAAAGTGATTACCTCCATATTTTTTCAGCAGGAATGGATGATTACACCAAGTATGCTATTTCAAATATAAGAAAGATATTGATGTAGATTTAATTCTCATATTGAGGATGGAGTAGAAGCATAGTACATCCTGTTGCATCTGATTTCTTAACAAAATTACAGTATAATCATATGGTGTCCTTATAGTTAGTGCCTTCTGTGTAAAATACTCCCTAATAACTTTTGTTCCTAAGAAGATTCTAAGTTCCTAAGAACTCTGTAGGAACTTCTGAAGTTCCTGAGAATTTCTGGAAATACTGTTTGGTGTTGGGGTTCCTCCCCCCTGCCATGTGGTCCTGGAAGAGGGGCCCTGGGGGGGAGACGTGGGGTTTCCATAGCCCTTGGTCAAACGCGTTCCCCATTGGTTGTTTTGTGTTCCCCTGCGCCGGCAAGGACGCTCGGGTCCCATGATTGCCGCAGTTTCCTTGGCATCCTCAGCCATGTGGTTAGGAAAATAAACATCTCTGAAAATACCTGCCAAGAATCTGTCCATATATTCTTTTCCATGGGCCTCGTTGTCTGATACACATGTTGCAAGTATCCCCATTGCAACATTTGGTCGGAGAATGCGAGTAGAACAATTCCCTTGGAGGACAGTGACTGTGATTTGTGAGCAAACTCCAGATTCCTCTTCTTGTTTTTGTTTTGCTATTCCATCTCTAAACTATGGAAGAACCGTGGAAAAACGCGTGGCTCTCCGAGCCACATATGGACATTTATCTTAAACTTGAAAAGATTCTTGAACAATGTTTTGTAAATTTTAGCTTTATTCAAGCTCAAAAGGAACTGAAACACATCCTGGCATGGTTGTTTAAGAACTTTTTCTACGTTTATTGGGACTTGATCCTTACCAAAGACTTTTGGAAGACTGTTTGGACACAGTTAATTTCTGAGTCAAAATATATGCCGATAGAAGAATACTTTCATGCTATTATTTAATTACCAAGACTGTTGAACAATGTCAGCTGTGTATTGGCGAAGGGAAGCCTGCCTCAGGGACCATATGACCCAGGCCACGTGCGCCGAGTGCTCTGCGAGCAGCAGTGAGGCAGTTCCCGCGTGCGGGCAGAGCGGCACGAGCTGCAGTGTCGGCAGCAGTGCGAGGTGTGGCAGGAGCAGCATGACCCAGCAGTGCCCACCTGGCCCCGTGCAGCGTGTGGTGGAGCGAGCCCCGTGAATGCCCGGCCGAGAGGGGCAGTGCACGGGCGGTGGCTGGCGGCAGTGGAGCGGAGCCGCGCCCAGCTGAAACACGTGCTGGAGCAGGATGCGGGGGAATCATCACTTGGGGGCCCAGCCAAGACATGGGCACAGCCCCAGGCAACAGCAGCGCAGCTGAGAGCAGAGGAGGTGGTGGCACATGGGGAGCCAAGCAGTGCGGCGCGGCCCGGCCCTGCCTCTGCATCCTTTTGGAGCGGTTCCCACTCAGCCCGGTCAGCTCAGGATGCAGCAGGCTGCGGGGGCCAGCCTCCAGAATCAGGGGAAACCAGAGGTCTGGCTCGTGGGTCCTTCCACAGGACCGTGGCAATAGAGGCAGGTGGTAGAAGAAGGAGGCAGACTCCAATCTGGGTGAAATCCGGGAATTTTATTGTGCCCTCGAGCACAAGGTCTCACCTCCCAGGGGAACCCAGATCTGAGTGAGTTCGGAAGGCTCGTGCAGCAGGTTTTATGGAGGGGTGGCGACAAGGGAGGGATCACAAAGGTAACCAACCAGGAAAGGGAAGGGTGAGGTCTATGGGATGAGGGACGCACAAGGGAACCAACCAAGGGATGGAGGAACCCTTTCCCCAAGGTCAATCACTCGACACTCCAGCCAGAGCTTTCTAGAAGCCTGGGAGGGGTGCCAGTGCGATTGGCAGGGGCTTGGGAGGAGACAGAGAAGGAAAGTAAGGCAATTGACATAGAACTGGGAGGGTACAAACTGGGTTAATACAAAGGTACAAAATCTAAGGGGAGACCTGGACCAAACCAAACAGAAACACACTCCCACACGGCCCAGCCTGTGTGGCCCCAAATGCAACCCCGGGAGACCCTGCGGCAAGAGCGTGCATGCATGAGTAGCCCTGATGGCCCCGGCAGCACTGGCAGCACCAGCAGTTCCAACACAGGAGTGAGGGAAAGTGAAAGCAAAAACGCAGCAAGACAGAAAACAGCAGACACTTGGAAAAAGGAAAAAATCACCGTAGCTGAGGTTTTAGGAATAGTAAAATGGTATAATGTTAAACAAAATTATGGTTTTATAACAAGATGTGACAACCAGGAGGACATACGTGTTCATAGAACTGCAATTAGAAAGAATAACCCCAAAAAATACATCCCAAGCTTGGGAGATGGCGAAGTAGTACAGTTCAAAATTGCCCAAGGAAGGAAAGGGTTACAAGCAGTAGAGGTCACTGGGCCTGATGGTGTTTCTGTAAAAGGTAGTATACATGCTAAAAATCGTAGTCATGTTAGACAATATCCACATTATAAACAGTCCCTACAGTCTCCCTTTCCTGATCCCACCCTTCCCTTTTATCCTATATCCTATTACCCCCAGTGTATTCCCAATCCGTTTATTTGCCCATGGTTTCCCTCACAAAACCATGCCTTTACCAATTGTTTCCCCAAAAATCCCTTTCCAGTGCTGAGTGGGAGATGACAAGGGGGAGAGAGAAAGAAATTAACTGTTTTTGTTTAGCATTCCAACAGATACATATGGAAGAAACCCTCTCCTGCCTCAGTTTCCCCACAAAGCATGCCCAGAGAGTCCTGTATCCCTTCTGTCAGCCTTAAGATGTTCCAGAGAAAAAATCCGTTTGGACATTTCCAGACTCAGGAGGGTGGCTTGTTTTGTTTTGAAACTGTTCTTGTTATGTTTATCCAGTTGTTTTCAATGTTAAGTTTTAAATCTCGTTTTGTTAAAAATAAACGGGTGAAATGTTGGGGTTCTTGCCCCCTGCTGTGTGGTCCTGGAAGAGGGGCCCTGAGGGGAGACACGGGGTTTCCCTGCCCCTGGTCAGCCTCATTCCCCATTGGTTGTTTTGTGTTCCCCTGCGCGGGCAGGGACCCTCGGGTCCCGTGATTGCAGCAGTTTCCTCGGGATCCTCAGCCATGCGGCTGGAGAAATAAACATCTCTGAAAATATCTACCAAGAATTGGTCCATATATTCTTTCCCACTGGCCTTGTCCGATACACATGTTGCAAGTATCCCCATTGCAACAGTTTGGCTCCCTCTATTTGGAATTATTTTGCTGTACAGAGTTTAACCGACAGTATTTTATGTCTGAAAAGAAAATCCTTGATTTATTGAGCTACTTTGCAGAGGATAATTCTGTATTTCTATATTGTCTTTTTAGTCTCATTGTATGGGATCATAAAATATTGATTCATTCTGGTTTAAATGTACATTTAGAAGAGTGTAAAATGTATTATTGTGAAAGGTGATAATTCTATATTTCTCTCTCTCTGAATCTTTCGAAGTGATTGGACACTTTGTAGATGGTGAACAGAGCTTTCAATGCAAGGGTCCTTATAATAACATCTTCAGCTGGTTCAGAGGAGATTCTCGATCTCTCATTTGGCCAGATGTTTGCAATTCAAATCACCTCCAATTTTGTGTGGCCACTTCAGCACATACAGGATCCATTTCTGTCAATTATTTCAAATTACATAGAAGGCATCTGTCAACTCATGCATCTACAGGAAAAGATTCTACCAATTATTTAAAATGGTTTATATAATTTGGTTAATTCTGCAGAAAGAGCTACTAGCTCTGATGGCTTAATTCCCTTGTGTTTTTTGTCAAGACTGTTTAATTATAAAAACAGTGCTGATCATTTGGTTACAGACAGCAAGGACTGCTTGGAGACATGTCCAGACTGTCCAAAATGTTATTGCTGGAGGTATCCTTGTTACGACCTGCCCCAGAAGGCGAGGGTAATGCAGGAACCAGGTTCTTGTTAATAGATCCCTTGGGGTGTATTATTAAGAGTGAAATAACACCAGTGATTGGTTGATTGGTGTTTTTAATAAAACCCCATATATATATATATATATATATTTATATGTATGTATGTATATATATTATTTTAGAACAATCCAGTTGCAATGGAAAGCAAGTATGTAGCCATTTTGGTGATTATTATCTATAGTAATATAGCAATATGAAATCTTAAAAATATCACTTTAGAAAATGTACAAGGAAAAGAAAGAGAAGGAGTAAGAGTAGAAAGATGTCACCACCCAAGGATGTCATGACAAGACTTGGTTGTTGCAATTTCAGTGTTTGTTGGTCAAAGTGATGGTCGCAGTTTTGTCCTGTCAGGTGTGGGGGAAGCCCCTGGAACACAATGTTGGATAGCTTAAAATGTGCTCAGGCTCAGTGGGAAGGCCCAGGTACCTCCCCTGGGCTGAGGAATTTTACACTACTTGATCACCTGCAGTCCGTTGGTGGAAGGCCCCAGAAATGAGTCTGGGTGCACTTCAGTGGTCTTTGATGGTTTATGACACCTTCTGAGACCTGATAGCTGCCTCTGACATCTGTGTAAAGCCCCCTCAAACCTTCCCCAGGGTTAGGAAGGGAGTTTTACAACTGAGTGAGTTGTGTGAGGGAGGGCAATTAGCATGATAAGAGGCACCATCTTGCCTTGCCGGGTTAGAGCCTCTCCCTCGGGGTGGGGTGCAAAACTGGCCTCAGCAGATGAGCCTGTGGGCTATGGCCACCCCCACCTAACCCAGACAGAGATGACTTTCCACACAGCTGCTGAGAATGCCTTTCTTTGTAGATACATTCTTCTCCTTCCAGGCTTGTTTACTTCTCCTTAGACCTGAGATAATTGGACAATAATTTACTACCTTTATCTTATCTCAAGTTTCTGGCAGGTGGCTTAATTCACAGTCCAGTAACTCACATTCCGATTCCCATCAGGAGGCATATTTGGGGATGGGTGGGCTTTGGTGGTCCCAGATGAGCAGTTGCTTCTTTTTACAATTTGCTACTGCGGACAAAAGTACTTTGGTAATTTTAACAACATTTAAACTATGAACCATAACATTTCAGCTTCTCACAGTTCTGCACAAAAAAGGCCAATTGCTTTGTTATGAAACGATAAGGGTGGTTAGGATTTCAGTCAACCACTGGGTCTCTTGCCAGTCCATTGCCAGAAATCAGTCCTTTGTCTTATGCAGAAACTAACAGGGTAGTTGATGATTAACTGCAACAGGTATCCACACAGCAATGTTCTAATACCCAGCTTTTCACATTGTGTGACAAGAAGAGGTTGGATAGAGGTGAGAAATGTTTTTAGTGTTCTTGCTGAGGGAAAGGCTGAGTTCAGTCATTTTAGGTGAAATAGGAAAATTTAACCAGGCACATTCCACCAATCTATGTGTTATTTATTTTATAGTTCAGATACAATTTTTCATTGCAGTTGGAAGTAGGAAACAGAGTTAGTGGGTATGTGACAACTTAACTCTTTCAAGTTTTAAGCAGCCGTTTCTAAAAAAACATTTTTAAGAAAAATGTAGGTGGAAATAGGGAGACTGGAAGGGAGGAGTAAAGGAGAAAATGCATGGTGACTATTTCTATTGAAACACTTTGCCTACATTCTTCAAAAGGTGTACAAAACACTGAGGTAGAAATACAAACATATAATTATATTCTCTCTTGGCTTAGTGTTCTGAAAGAAAGAGCGACGTTTTGGAGGAGGACAAATAAAGCATGGCTTGACAGTGATTAATAGTCACAAAACATAACAGAGAATGGTTCAGTGGTTAACCTGATTAAGTATGAAAACATGCATTTAAAGACCGTCATAAACTAGAGTATCTGTACTTGTTTTTTTAGGAGAGGTTTACTTTTAAACAATCAGTATTTATTGTTCTATCTATGTACATAATATTTTAGTATTTTTTTCCAGTAAAAAATGAAGTGTCTTATTTTTTACTGCTCTTCACATCCCAATAATTTAGCTAGATTAATGATTGCTCTTACTTGGATGTTTGAGGCAAGTGCCAATTGACCTGTCACTCCTCTTTCAATTTCCATATGAAGATAGGGACATGGTACAAAATAAATGTGTAACATGAAGAACAGTAGGTAGGTTATTAAGGAAAGTTGGAAAATGCAGTGATGAGCTTGCATGGAGAGCCAAGAGTAACATTTCATGTCCTATGGCAGAGATAGGTAACATCCTTCATTTAGTAACAAAGAGTAGCTATCAACAATACGTAAAGCTGCAGTGAAAACAAAATCAGTGACTGTGCGAACAAGATTAACCTTTGACAAGCTCTCTAGTGAGGGTGTGAGTTTCACATGTGGGAAAATGAGGGTCTAATATGAAGAATTTTATTACCTCCCCTAGTACAGCCCAAAAGGTTCTTGCTTGGCACAGACTTCACTTCAACCCTGCCTTTCATGGGGATCTGCTGGCTTCCAGAAAGCACAGAAAATTGTGTTATGAGTGAAGTGAAATGGAGAACAGCACAACACACAGAGTGCTCTTCCAAAATGGTTCTGTTTGACACAAACTTAGTAAAGTGTAGCATTTTCTCTTTTTTGCTGTCATTAAAACGAAGCCTGCACCTCAACGAATTTATGCCATACACTATGAGAGCTCTACACAGCTGCTTATAGACCATCAAGTAGAGCAGGTATTCACCAGCCCAAAAGCTAGAAAATGACCAGTGCAGTTCACAAAAACAATTGCATCAATAGCACTACTTGTCCCTTTTGTTCTCCAGAGAAGTGTGGAAGCTGGGGTTGGTGAAGCGACACCCTCTGCACCTGAGAGAGAGAGAGAGAGACACCGTTGCCATGGTGTGGAACTGCGTTTTCATAAATGTTTCAGTAAGGTCATGCCCTGCTTGATTAATTCCAGGAGTTCACATTCATCTACAGCCACACAGCGAGCTTCCAGCAGATGTTCACAGAAGCCATTTCATGCTGACTTATAACCCTTCCATTTTTTTCTGTGGCTAATGTATCAGGATGGTTGTATTCCAGACATAGAAGTAACCAGTGCGAGTGCTGAAAAGTGGCCTCCATTGTGCCTTCAACTGTCTTTGCATTGCAGCAGCCTCAGTCAGCAACTAACTGATAGCAAATTTTGCCCTTCCTGAAAAACCACATACTTTCCCTAGAGCAAATGTGTCAGTGTGTGGACTTAACTACATTTTTTTCCAAGTAATTTTGTATGGTTGAAAGCAGCACGCACTCAAACACGGGAATGACACATTTTCTGAGGAGGTTGCGTGTACACAGTCCAAAGGCAGGACAATGAATAGCGGTAATTATTTTATATCCTATGCCCTCCTCACCTCTCCATCTCTTGCACAAGCATCAAGTTGCCAGTAATAAGGGCTAACGGAAGGACTAGTAGGATCTGGGTTTGTTACACATTTGGTACACCATAGACTGTGATGTAATGAGTGGAAGGAATAGTTGAAGAACAAGAATTTCTGTTGCAATATAAGAGAGTAGAGCAGAGATGGTTGCAAGTGGCAAACTAAAAAAAAAAATTGATCCTGTTTTTAGATTTTTCATAAATTTTTGAAACTGTATGCTTCTGCCTAATTTATGCAGATTATTGCCATTATGAAAAATTTTATTTGCGTATTTCTTATCCATATTTTTCAATGAAATTCAAGGGCAAAATCCTGGGATATGAATCTGCCCAAATTCAACTAAACAAATGTTCACTCAGTTCCCACTGAGGTGATGAAATCATTTTAATGTGACTGTGTCTGGTAATCACAGCAGGTTACTAGTACTCTAAGGTATTATGTCTTGACTTGAATTTTGTGAAAAATAATGTCAGATCGAAAGATAAAATTATCACTTCAGCTCATGTTTATGATGATAGAATCTTCAAGTTCCTTTTGTTGTTATGATTTTTCTTCTGCAAAACTAGATTTCTGGAAGTTGAGCTATTTTAATTACAGATAATTTCACCCCTCAGTTGAATTATCCCTCCCCTCCCCTCCCCTCCCCTCCCTTCCCCTCCCCTCCTCTCCCCTCCCCTCCCCTCCCTCTCCTCCCTCCCACTCATGACAGCTGGGCAAAGAGGAATGGTCAGTGGCATGGGTGACTCTGAAATGCAGGTACACTTTGACTAGACAGCTCTGAGAAAGACAGAAGTTTAAAAAATAAAACAAAATTATTTTTTGACCGATGAACTTGACAGGTTTGACTGAAGGTATCAGTCCCAAACCTGCAGCTGTGGATTACCACAACAGCCTTGGCATAGTCCTTTCTCCTCCCTGAATAGAATAGCAGGCTATAGTCTTCTTTTTTCTTGTCATTTCTTCTCAGCCCATTATGCTGCTTGGTAATAATTAATTCAGATGGAGAATCTGTGTAATTTCAAGGGTGGAGGTGACAGTGTTCTCCAATGGAAATAAATGCCACAAACTTGCCCTGTTTACGATGAAAGCTAAGTCTCTTGCTCTGTGTTTGTCACTGGAAGTTTTATCACTTTCAGGAACATAACTCTTGAGACAGGTCATGGGTGTCTGTTAACGTGAAGGTCATAAACTCTTTAAATAAATAATCATTCTTTAAAAAATATTTCTGAAATTTAGTGTAAGTTGAAGCAAGAGAATTGGCTCAGTCCACCACACAACAATTTTTTGTCAGCACATGCTCTTCTCACTTACCAGTTACTTACGCAAATTGAAGGAGCAGATGACAAAGGTTACTTTCAAGGCTGCATTGTGGGGGCCCTATAAAACCAACAGCAGTGGATGTCTGTGGGGTTTGAATTGTATTTTTTCTTCCTTTCTCACTGCTTCTGAGCAGGGTTTACTTCAGCTGTCAAAAGCCAACGTGATTATGGTGCAGATAATTACAAAGAAAAAGTAATCTCATTGAAAAAAAAAAAAGCAAAGAAAAGTTGGATGATCATGGGTGCAAAAGGTTTTTTGATTCAAAACTAGGTTTCATGTTCTGTTATGCTGTAATTCTTTTCTAGATGTTCCGTGTGCTTTCAATTATTTTAAGGGTGAACAGCATATCTTCTTCCCTCTGTTTCCATTTTTATGCCCACCTTTCCTGTGTGCAATTGTATCATACCTGCTATTTGTCATATAAACATAGTGTGAATGGTGTGGAGAACTGTTAAAAGGCAGAGCAAAGGGCTGATCAACATACAGTCCTTTAAGTGTTTTCCTTAACTTGCATAACTATGTTTAATTATTTAATTTAGAATCTATGCACCATTTTGATGTGCTATGGTGACCAGAGGCAACAGAAATTCCCTGCGGGAACAGCCTTTGAGAGTCTCTGAGATCCTACAGGGAAATCAATGAAATTTTAATATGAATTAGACATAGTTCCTGCAGAGAGGAATCTGAGCAAGCCTCCAGAAAACGGCTGATTCTTTTAGCAAATAAGACATTTTTCTGCTTTGCTATCATAGTACTGTAAAGATTTTCTGATGGAAATTTGCAAACGATTTGTTTGATATAGAATGTATTTGTATACTTTTAGATGAAAAAATGTCAGTTTAAATTCTGTATCAGGTTAAATACAAGCAATAGTAAGATTAATCTTTTTTTATATATCTGGTCTTTTGAAGATTAAAACCAATCCATGCATAATCCCTTGCTGCTAGCCAGAATGCATTTTTAAAATGTTCCTTTAATTATCTAAACACTAGGAATTGCACATTGTATAACATCATATGATCTTATCTAAAGTATTATTAATAGATTACTCTGTTATAAAATGCAGGAAAATCCCTCTTTGTAATTTTCCTGTGTACTTCGTTCTCTCTCTCCTCTATACATTTGAAAATTTGCCTTGCTTATTCATAGAAGTAGTATAAACCCAGAATGTTTTGCATGTTCAGAGAGGATCTCAATACCACTACTAAATAAATTCTCACAAATAGAGCTTGTTGGGACTTTCTGAATCTTTCTGATTTTAAAACCTTTTAATTTTTTTGGCATGGAGAAGACTGTCTTGTGGAAATTGAAAGGTTTTCAGAACAGTGCAACTTTTTCTGACAAACTTTCCAGTTTTCTTTCATTTGCCCAGCTCTTTAGATGATCTGCTGCAAGTTAAGTTTTTTGTGTGTGTCTTTCCTTAAGATTGTCAGAAAGCCAGGAATCCCAGATGCCCATGTTCCCGAGCTCTGGGCAGCTCTACCATGTGTGCACAGTGTAGGTTTTCCAGTGACTATGATTCTGTGACAAACCTGCCTTGCATTTCTGCAAGACCTGGTATTTTTGATGCTCTATCATGAAATCTGGGGTTGCCATTCTCTTGCTGGTTTTCTTTTCCATTAATTATCACTACTCATTGGTCAAAATTAGTTTTAAAATATATTATGAGGCAGAAATCTTAATTTTCTGTCAGATTACTTGTGAATTGGATGCTATAATTTAGTTTTTCCTCATCTCTGGGAGTTCTCCCATTCTCCATCCTCTTAATTTCCAGAAGGAGAGGATCCTGGACGATACAGGTGTGTCAGCCTGACCTTGGTCCTGGCAAGGTTATGGAAGAGATCATCTTGAGTGAGATCAGACGGCACATATCGGACGGCCAAGGCATCAGGCCCAGCCAGCATGGACTGAGGAAGGGCAGGTCCTGCCTGACCAACCTGATCTCCTCTTATGAGCAGGTGACCTGCCTGGTGGATGAGGGGAAGGCTGTGGATGTTGTCTGCCTGGACTTCAGCAAAGCCTTTGACATCGTCTCCCACAGCGTACTCCTGGCAAAGCTGGCAGCCCATGGCTTGGACAGGTGCACCCTTTGCTGGGCTAAGAATTGGCTGGACAGCTGGGCCCAGAGAGTGCTGAATGGTGCTGCAGCCAGTGGCTGGTCACTAGAGATGTCTGTCCCTAAGGGACCAGTGTTTGGGCCAGTTCTGTTCAATATGTTTATCAATGTTCTGAATGAGGGAATCGAATATACCCTCAGTAAATTCATGGACAGCACCAGGTCGGGTGGGAGCATTGACCTGCTGGACGGTAGGAAGGCTCTGCGGAGATATCTGGACAGGCTGGATCAACGGGGCCAAGACTGTCCATGAGGCTCAATGAGGTCAAGTGCCAGGTCCTGCACTTCAGCCACAACTTCAGGCAGCACTACAGGCTGGGAGAAAAGTGGCTGGAAAACTGTCTGGAGGAAAAGGACCTAGGGGTGCTGGTCAACAGCAGCTGAATGTGAGCCAGCACGTACCCAGGTGGCCAAGAAGGCCAATGGCATCCTGACTTGTCTTCAAAAAACCTTCATCTATGCTACTATGTTATGCTGGCACTACTGAAGGTCTGCGGGATCTGATTCAGACTTTAGTGGATTTTCCTAGATATATGCTACTCTTTTTAGGAGAAATGACAGCACTCATTCTCTTGACCCAGTCAAATGCTTTTTTTACTTTGCCTTAAGCCCCTATTCCTAAAATTCCTAAAGTTTGAAGAAGATATTAGTTTTATTTCTATACATAACGGCTACAAACATTATTTCTACAAAAGGGCTAAATGGAACAGTATCAGCACATAAAAAGAGTTTCATATGCTGTCCATTTACAATTATTCTTTTAATATAAAAGCATTTTTATCTAGTGTTCCCAAATGCAGGTGTTCACATATCATTCCGATCCATTTCATTAAAATGAGTGAATTCATATCAATTTGTCTAAGAGTTGTGCAACTAAATCCACATGAAGGTGTTCTTGTTAATGCTAAGAGAAATTATTATGGTTCTATAGCTTGTTGTCTTCGTTTTATGTTTTTTTGAATGGGAGACACTAAGTTGTGTTTGAGAACTTGCACAGAGAACCTAAAACATGAAGAATTGCAATAGAAGAAAATGCAAGGACAAATGTGTAAATGCTTAGAATTCCTTTTATAAAAATCATATTGGTAAACTTTATAACACTTCAGAAGAGCAGTGTTTTAACTTAGACCAAACTTGTTTGACTAGAAGAAATACATTCTTGCATTTATCTGCATATGTAAGCCAGCAAAATCCAAACATGTAAATGGATAAAACTGACTTTTCAGATGAAATTCATCAGCCTGCCAATTCTTTCAATAAACCAATATATACCAAAGGGCAGAGCAAATTTTGACTGTTTCTTCTATCAACCAATAACTTTTTTTCCAATTCCAGTTTCTTGATAGGTTTTTTTAAAAAATTTTGTTAGAAGAAGGAGGAGTTTAAGAAACCTATACAAAGAAGTTGACAAAATAGGTGCTGTTTGAGGATGTCCTTGACCCATTCTGAAAATTTTCAATTTTCTATATAAGGGCAATAAGAAAGATTTTCTGGACTGCTGGCAGGGAAAATATGCGCCTATATGTAATTTTTTCTTCTCAGACATCGTCATTCTTTATTAAATAATCAAACTTCTGCCATTCCAGCATCATTAACTGCCCACTTTTTGTACCACTGCCATTTGTCAGAGGCTGGGCTTCCTAACAACATGTCACTTTCTTCCAGGATGGAAGAGCATGGATGTAAACAAATATAATGTTCTGTGACTTTTTGGAGCATTACAGTCAGAGATAAATGCTTACATGCTGTATTCAGGAAATGATGTGTCAACTATCCAGTGTGATTAACTTATTTGGACAAACCAAGAATTGGAGTTCATACAATGTCAATACATGGTTTACAGTTGAATTGACAGCACTGCGTGGAGATGCTGTCTGTACTGTTTGATGAGCACTATTACAAACAAAATCTTAATCCCAAAGAGCATGCAATTTAATATGAAACAAAGAGACCATAAATGATCACTGTAAACAGGAGGCATGAAGGGGAAAGTATGGCATGAGCAAATCAGAATAGTTCTGTGTAGTTTTGATCCAGTATGAATCAGTTTATTTTTCTTAAATAAATAAATTTAATCTCTGTCAGACCGAGCTCACCTAGTAAGATTATCAGCTGATTCCTTGCAGACCATACAACTATAATGTATATTTGCAGGGACTGAAAGCAGAATGTAATCTGGTATGGTTTGCCACAGAAACTAACACCAGGAGAGAGAAAGACTATTATGTACTGAAGCACAGAGTTGTGATCCCATTGAATACTCAGTCACTCAGGGGTTTACCACCATGGACCTGGAGGGGAAAGCAAAAAAATTGATTAAACAGAAAGATTATAGTTGTGAAGGGCGTTGAAGGTGCAAATGAGACACTTGCATATGATGCTATAGAAAATGAGGAGATAATAAAGACATTCAGATAGGAATAATATAGAGTGACAAGCAAACAGGATGTTCTTAGGTGATGCATTTTGAAGGGATTGAAAAGTTCCAACTTGCATAATGACATGATAGTAATGAGCACTTTGAAGGTCAAAGCAACATTTTTATCTGTGAACCTTCTGATGCCCATGAATTATCCTCAAACCAACAAATTCACCAGGGTTAAAATAAATTTCCTCAAGGTCAGCACATTCTACAAATAGAATAACATACAGACTTCTTTGACTAATATAATCCCAAATTAGCACATTATGCAATCTATAAGAGACTGCATACTTAATGCACTGGAGGGAAAAACAGATTTAGTTTTTACATGATTAAATAAAGTCAAAATAAAACTGCTTTAGAAGAGTAAATAAATGATTCATTATTTTGTGTCTGATATTTGTCAAAAGGCCAGGGAGATAATGACTTTGGATCTTCCTGCAAGGACCATCAATGTTTTTGGCAGCTATCATGTTCAGAGCTCGGCTTTGTTTCAATGGGTACATGTGATGGCTGTATTTGTGTGTAGTGCAGCCATCACAGTGTAGGAGCAGATCTAAAGCACAGAATGGCCACTGAAGAGCAATGTTCATGAAATAAGTGTATCAGGAGAATTTATTTCAGGCTCTCTGCTGCCTGGTCCAGTGTTTCCATTGTCCACCAGCAACTTGAACAGATTGGTTGTGCTCCTGAACCACCACTTCTGTTTTAGCCATGCCTGAAAGAAACCCAGGTTATGTGCTTTATAACAGCTTGGTTCACTCTGTGAATGATCCAGAGATCTGAGTCAAAAGTGTACCCAAGGTTTATACCAAAGAAAGGCACACACATGTACACAGATCCCTTGAGGTGGACCTGGCCCGTACTCCCTGATAGAAGCTTTATTCCCTTCCCTATCGCTCCTACAACTTGCAAAATCAGGGCAGCATCATAGCCCTTCTATCAAAAGGCCTCTAGGCACAAACTGTAGGTAGATCTCCTTGTTCCTTTAGAACATGTTATTATAAGTGCTAATTTCACCATTTCTGCACATGCTTGATGAAATGATTAAGAGAACCTTATAGACACTAGCCAGGAAACACTAATTTTAGAAATAATTTAGACTCTCTGGAGATAAGCAAAAGCATGATAGTCCAAGCATTATGCTACCAGAGCTGGAAATCTGAGTGAAAAAGATTAAGGGACAAATACTTCTTTTTAAATATAAGAATGGATAAGTGAAAGGAATAGTAAGAAGACAATTTCAATTTTATGTGGTTATAAAAATGCAATTCCAATTGCAACACTTAATATGAATACAAATTAAATCAAGTGATAAGTGATGAACATTAGTTTCATCCAGATGGTCCCTATCACTGGGTAGTAAGGAGACACAGTATGGAACACAGGACTAGAGGAAGAATATTCTCTAAGAGTGATGACAGGATGGGGTTATATGCTTATAATAACTGGATTGTTAATTCATGAGGTAAAGGACAATCACACATTTAGGAAGGTCTCCATTCTTCGTTCCCTGGTAGGACAAGGCTGTAGAAGCATCCCTCAGCATGTCCTCTTTCTGTCCTTCAGGATCTGTATCATGTCCCTCCATGTTCAAAGTCCCACTGGATGCTACAGTGCTGTTCAGATACAAGTTCACAGGACATTATTAATTTTAACAGGCATTGGAAGAACTGAATTAAAATTCAAGGTAGAAGAATTCTTTGAAATGTGTGTAATTTGCTGCAGTGTCAGTGGGAACTATTGTATCCTGCTGATAGAATCTGGATCTAGAGCTATCAGAGAGTGTGGCCCATTATGCCCTTTTTTTGTTCTGCTTCTGTCCCTCAAAGAATTCAAAATCTTTTCATATCAAGGAAGCAAAGCTATCCACAAGGACCTGGACAAGCTCAAGAAGGGGATCCATGAGAACCTCATGAAGTTCAACAAGTCCAAGAGCAAGATGCTGCACCCATGTTGGGGCAATCCCAGAAATGGCTACAGACCGGGAGAAGACCTCATTGAGAGAGGTCCTGCAGAAAAGGAGGAGTTCTTCTAGATGAAAAGCTGGACCTGAGCTGTTACAAAGCAAAAGAGTGGAGTTTTATTGTTGAAAATTCAATACCATCCGCATCACTGCATGGGGCAGGAGGGAGGTGTGGTTTTGTCAGGAAAGGTAAAGGGGCTGGAAGCAGAAGAGTGTGACTCTCTTTTGGTCAGGGCTGGAGACAGGGTGGGGGGCAGGGCTGGGATCCCTGCTTTGGAGAGATGTTGCAGTGCCAACACCACTGATGACGCCACCATCCCCCACCATGGCAGCACAATTCCTGACTCAAATGAAATAGATTTCCAGGTTTTTGCTTCACCCCTGTTCCCCATGGTTCACCAGATCTGGGGAGGGCATTAAACCCTGTCAACTCATTTGTCACATGGTTTCTCTTTGTTCTCTCTCAGGCTATGTGGTCTAGCACCAGGGCCATCTGCCATCCTGGTTTTGCTATGGGGGACCAGGTGATAGCTTCCCTTTGTTGGTTAAACCATTTCTCTCTTTTGTATAATTTTCTTTTTATTGCTGTGTTTATTGCTATTTTCTGTAGTAAATTGTCACTCTAATGTATAATTGCTCTGAGGTTTTTTGGGTTTCTCCTCCACAATGGAAAGGGGGTGGTTTGAGCAGTTTTAAGTTCCTGGCCAAGTTTTTACAACCAGCACATGAGCCAACTGTGTGCACTCACAGCCCAGAATGGAAACTGCATCCTGGATTACACCAAAAGAAGTGTGACCAGGAGGTCGAGAGAGATGATCCTGGTGATCTACTCTGACCTTTGAGTCCCCACCTGGAGTGCTGCATCCAGCTCTGGGGTCCTAAGCACAAGAAAGATGCGGACCTCTTGGGGCAGGTCCAGAAGGGGGTCATGAAGACGGTCAGAGGGCTGGACCACATCTCCTATGAGGACAGGCTGGGAGAGCTGTGATTGTTCAATCTGGGGAAGAGAAGGCTTTGGGGGAGACCTTAAGTAGCCTTCCAGTACTTAAAGGTGGCTTAGAAGAAAGATGGAGACTGACCCTTTTACAAGGATTGAAAGTGATATGACAAGGAGGAACAATTTTAAACTAAAAGCTTGGAGGTTTAGATTGGATGTCAGCAGGAAATTCTTTACTCAGTGTGATGAGACACTGGAAGAGGTTGTTCCAAGAAGCTGTGGACATCCCATCACTGGAAGTGTCCAATGTCAGGTTGAATTGGGCTTTGAGCAATTTGGACTAATGGAAGATGTCCCTGTCCAGGGTAGGAACATTGGACTAGGTTATCTTTAAGGTCCTTTCCAATGCAGGCCATTCTTTAATCCTATGATGAATCAAAGATTTTCTTTAGTCGGACTTAGAATTTGTGTAAATTTTAGTTCTGACACTATGTTACTTTTCCTTTATATTTATCAATATACACTGTCATTAAAAATATTATGATAGTTTATTTTATGATATTATGAGACCAGACTTATTGCTGCTTTTCTTTCCCTGACAGCCTTTAGTTTTCCCTTGGCATAATATCACATTATTCCTTCACTGCACAGTCTGTGATAAACACTGAAAATTCAAATAAAACAGGACAACAGAAAGAAAAAAAGTAGATTTTACTTTAATCTTGCACTTGTACTCCTGCTCACCTTCCATTTTATCATTTCCTCACTATTCAGCCATTCTGTCTCTGTTTTTCTCTTAGCCCTGTTAATAATCTTCAGCTCATCTCTCTCTCCTTTACACAGCACTGCTTTTTATCTCCTTGGTATTGCTTGATCCCAGCGTTGTAATAAAGCTCATCTAGGCTGATGAATTAAAGCATTAGTACATCTGACTGATGTTTACTCTCAAATAAAGTTATTTCTCCCATTTGCCCTTGCTGCCATACCCTCTGCTTTTCCACTTAAATGAGGCTTAGCTTGGTATGGTTCTGCCCTTTCGCTGCAAATGTAAACTGGTAGTTTAAAGATATTCACAGCCTCAGAGTTTAAAAAAAGTTTTAATTTAGCTTTTATTAGGTGCTGGGCAGCATAGTGCCAGACTGTGTACACAGTTAAACAACAAGAGCTCTCTCAGGGGAGTATATTGTTGCAAGCTTCGACATCTATATGCAAATTAGACTTTCCATATTTGCTATCAGTTACAACAGAAATTTTCCACACAGGCAAGCCATTTTTTTCTTTATCTATCTAAAATAATGACAAGTCCTGAAGCCAATACTCTGATCTCACCGGATGCAAAAGTTAGAGAAATTATATTTGATTTACAGCTTTTTTTAAGAGGCAGGCTATCCTAAAGCAGGGATATATTACAGTTGCATAATATTGCTGGAGAAAAAGGGAGAATGATGAAGTCCTGCATCAGCATTGAAAAGAAATTATATAAAAAGACTGTTGTTATTTATCATGGGAAGAATGAATCCTAAACAAAGAATGCTTCCATAAAATTTCTTAGGACTCTAAAATGCATCAGGTACCCTCCTCTCAAGGCTGTCCTAAAAAGTTTTTCTGTTTTTTTGTGGATTCCGGGAGCTGAATCCCACCAAAGTCACCCAAGAAAAACAGGGCTTACTTGACTGGTTGCCCTTGGAGGCTGAGCAGATAAGCTGTATTGTAGAGCTTTGAGGGATGTGCCCTCCTCAGTTGCTTCAGAAAAGGTAAGCTCAGTTTCTGGGAGGATAAACGTACTTTGATTTCCATGCTACAAATGAACTGTTGAAATTGACATCTCAAAACTCTGTGAAAGCTATCCACATTACTCACACTGTCACGGGGCACTGCAATATGGAATATGCATTGGTCTGTCCGATACCATATTTAGAGCTAGCTGTTAGTAGAACTGCTTTTGTATTTTTTGTGTTTCCCTGTTTTGAGTGTTTCTCATTTTGGTTTTTCTTTTTTCTACCTCCATCCAATTTATGCAACAGAATAGTCACATCTTGTTGTAAAATGTAATCACCTTTTTTCACGTGGAACAATGATGCACAAAAATAATTTTAATGATAAATAGATACCAATTATGAACAATGACTCACCAGCAGTTTAAGAAGAAAGTGGTTCCAGTGCTTGAATTCATAAAGGAACAGTGCCTTTAAATACTTGATACTTGATGACCACATCAAAGTTTATTTTTCATCTTGTGCAACATCTCAGCATTTTCCCTTAAAGTGAAAACAAGCCATTGTCTATCTTGCCCATCTTCTGCTTCCTCCCATGTCCCTGCACATACTGTATTTCCAGTGGTGTGTTTCCCAGCTTGCCGTGACCTGGGCATCACCTTGCGACTGGCTCAGAAAAGGAGGGGAGATAGGGGACATAGGAAAAATAGGAAAACATGAAATTTCAGAACCTGAAGATTTTGAAGGGTAAGGAGGTTGTGTGCGGGATGGGCCAAGAAGTGGATGCAAACATGCCAAATTTATTGACTAGGAGCTGTGCAGTCAGATTCTCCGATGTGGGAGGCTGTTAGGTTAATAATCACAGGCATATGGATACTTACCAGCTTACTTTTAGGACATCTAGTTTATCCTTGGCTACAAAATGATCCTGCAAGACACGTTAGACACATGGCAGGGAGGTGTGTTCCTGGACCCATGCTGCAGGATTGAGCTAGTCAGTGCACATATAGAATGTATTTGGGTTAGAGTGTGGGCTCAGACATACATTCAAAACAAAACACAGACCTTCCATGTGTTGTGTTTGGCTCCTAAAATGTAATGTCCTGCTTTGACAGAGAAATGTTTTGATTGAAATGTGTCTATAAATAACCCCATTGGAATAAGAGACAGCTCTGAACTGCCCTGTCTCTGGCTCCGTATCCAAAGTTTTCCAATGTTTGAGGATTGTAGAGTCCATGAACGTGAGCCCATCCATCGTCAATGAAGAAAAGAAATGTGTAGCCATAATGCTTAGCTCCAGATAAAAATTCTGAAGCTGCATCTTGTGGCTATTTTCCTGGGAAGTTTTTGTTTGTGCAACATGGTGTGTGATTGCTGCTGAGCCTTATTTCTAAATGGACCTATCCTTTTGAACAGATCTGTGCATTCAAACTGACAGTCATCCACAGACAGTATCAGAATGTAGGTAATTATGTGGAATTTTATACTTGAAGACAGTTTTTGGTAATTTCCTCAGCCCACTGCTAGCCTGCTGAGAGTAGCCTGCTCTACTCTTATGTGGCATCCACTTAGAAACTTCCCCATTCAATGGTAGTTTGTTCCTTGAAAACCCTTGAGGGATCCATTTTCCCAAGCATCTTTGGTCACATTATTGAGTGCAAGACTTAAAAACCTCTTGTACATATTAATTTAAACAGTTTAGTTAAGGTCCAGTGCTACTGATTGTGTGCAAATCATGCCACTTCCCTATGAGAGTGTCCACTCTTATCCTGCTGTTTGGTTGTGCTGCCCAGGTGGCAAACCCATTTAAATTGGCCGTGGTGTGATGACTTAGGTCATGTGCACTTCATATTTTATGGTTTGTGTTTGTAAAATACACATATCCTGTGTCATACATAAAGCCCTCACTCTGTAGTACATCTTGGGACAAGAAGGTGAAGTGACATTCTCAGTTTTGACTGTGAACAGATTGTTGGCTAAGGAGCGTTAGACTATTTTCATCTACATGTACACAGAGAGAAAAAGGAGCAATGGTATTTTGGGTGTAGAGGAAGGGATTGTTCTGAAGATGTAGCCTTCTGCCAAGCATGGGGTCAAGGAGAACCTTGTAGTTAACAAAGGCAGTTTGTGAAAATGTCCTGCTTTTCTGACAGAGATGTCCTTTTCAATTGTTGAAACAATATATGAAGAAGAACCTGCACATCACAAGTTTGTCTAAAAATCCTTGTACCTTAGCAGACAGAAGGAATAACAGGGTGCAGTGAATTTGAGCAAAAGGATGAAATGAGAACCTAACACCTTACTTCAGATCTGTGTATTTTGTGTCAAAATCTCAGATAGCAGGCATCTGAGAGAGTGTGTACACAGAGGGAGGGCTGTAGAAGTGTCTAAGCACTTATGCAGTCTGCCCAGGATTTGTAAGTGCTCTAACAGCAGTTCATAATTGTTTTACAGAGCAGCTGAGCCTAGGGAGCATACCCAAGAAGTCAAAAAAAGAGAATATCCATGCAGAAAAAATATTTTTCTTTTGTTCACAGGTACAGAATAGTGAAATCTAAGCATGGGAGCAAAGAAGGTCCACCTCAGAGTGGACTTAATCAGAGTTGCAAAGGGCTCTGTCATGTCTTGTTTGAGCAAGGCTGAACTCTGTGATGCCCTGATTTTGGTCAGAGGTTTGCAAAATACAAATGATGGATAATGTGAGAGTCTCCTGGAGCAGCTGGCAACTGTCAGAAAGCCATGGATTACACAACTTCTACTATATTTTTTTCCAGAGCAACATCTGGAAAATGGATGCCCAGATAATAGGGTAGGTAGAATGAGTGGATACAATGCCTCATTTGGAGAACGCTTCTGCTTTTACACAATTTGAATTTAAATGCAAACTCTAAACTTAAATCCTACTGGCAGAAACAACAAGAAGCGCCTCTTCAGCAGAGCTGGAAGATATTTTTATCCTTGTTTTCAGAGAAAGCATGATAAGTCTCTTTTTCACTGCTCTTCCCCCTGCCATTTTTCCATTGTGTTTTGTGAGATTATGTTGATTTCATGTTGTTGTAACACCAGGCATCAGGCACTTGCACAGCTGGACACCATCTCCCCTCTGTCATCTTTACTCTAGTTCACAACAATAAACAGAAGAAGTATTCTGTGCATAAGTTCAAGGCAGAATTATCTTTCTTTTCCTTGAGCACTACAGGTAGGAAACTGTATCATGGGGGCAGGTAGTCTGGCAAAAAAGCAAATGCTGTCTTCTACCAAGGTAGGTTGCTGGCTGAGTGCGCACAAGTGAATACTGAGAGGGAGAAAGGAGTATTTTCATCATGTTCTTCTCCTTTAAGACAGTTGGGTCTGATTCATATGTTCTGCTACGCTTCTGGAGATGTCAATCCAACAGCATGGGGATGGGGAAGGGGCACCCCAGGAAATCAAAGCAAACTCAATTATCTATCTGCTGACAATGACAAAACCATTTCATTCCTCAGCTCTTCACAGAATGTGAGGGGGGAAAGATTAAAAGCGTGAACATTTTTAATGAGTGCAATTATTGAATCATCAGTCACACAGTCCATCTGCTTCCGAGTGCTCCAGTGACTAGAGAAAGACTAAAATACTGCATTGCCTTTTTGCATTCGTATAATCATATAAATATTCTTTAAGAAAAATCTAATCATCTTTGTATATTATGTCCATCATTTCAAATAACTTGCTGCTCCTCTTTCGCTTACTTCACTTTATTAATTACTAATTTTGAGTTTTGACACCATGATGGTGGAAATATCTTGGCAGATGCATGGCTAACAGCTAATCCCATGACATTAAATACAGAATCATGTAATATTCAATTTGAGAGATAAACTAATGTAAAATTTATCTCAAAGGTCCCATTTAGTCTGGAGGTTAGTGAGCAGAATAAACTTCCCACTGCAGTAAGAAAAAAAATAGAGGCTGTGTTGGATTTAAAATTCCTTTCTCACAGTGTTATCAATCCACTTGGTACACAGATCTGAGTATGAAAGCATGTCAGGAAAGAGCCAAAACTTATTCAATAGAGTTTGAAAACCTTTGCAAATAGTCAGGACAGATAGAGGATGAAAGGTTCAGATAAATGCCTGAACCTGAGAAACAGCAACAGAACTATAAATCTGTTTTGGCTGTGGTATCCTAAAATCTATCCCAGAATGGCAGGGAAAGCAGAGATCTGGATCTCAAACTAGTAGGAGGCTTTGCTATGTGCTAACTTATTATTATGTTGGGATTTGTGCTACAAGCATGTGGTGGAATAAAAAGGATGATTTTGTGCAAGGAATGTTTTCTGGAATTGCAAATACATGCCACATTCTGCAGAGACGTCCTTTCTCTACCTCTTTTCAGCTTTCCTCTGCAATACCCAGCTGAGAATTGCCCAGATACAGTAATGTGCACAACTTTGAGACATATTATTTGAGAATTCTCTGCCTTTGCCACAGGCATCAACATCAGAAGATTCTAAGGTCTGAACTCTAAAAAAACTCACTTCATATTGGGTGTTGCAAACAATATAGAGTAGGATTTTTGTGGGTAGCACAACATAACAAAATAACACTTCTTGTTCCCTTCTTGAGTCTGGAAATACCATTTCTTGTAACTCAGCATAGTCTGAAAACAAAGTTTAATCTCAGAGTATGCAGGAACAGATGCAAATTATTTGGCCCAATAAATTAGACATTTTGAATTATGCATTGAGTCTAATATAACATTAATACCAGTATTTGGGCTAAATCCAGGAGGCCTGTATGAGTGGTGGTGAAATCTCATTATGCTTTTTCTGGGGTGATAAGGTGAGCTATTGTTTTAAGTTTTATATTTTATATTTTATATTATTAAGTTATACTCACTCTATGAAATAATTATTCATTATGTTTTCAGATTAAAAATGTATCTAATCAGCCAAGATCAAAGAAACAAACAATGGGCCATAATGTAATCCTGACATCCAGGTTGTGCCTAATCATTATGCTACTTACTTTTTACTTTTCTCATAGTTAATTTCTAGCCAGAACCACAGCAACAATTTTTGCTATCAGATAAAAACCCATTAAATAAATAAGTAAGGCCTGAATTGACAATTTGTTCTCTTTGCTGGAATGAATTAGATACTGGATTGGTTTTCTTTTCAGTTTTAAATGTGGGGACTCACTGAACCACATCTCTGTGAAGAAGTATGGGTCCATGTTCACAGATCCATGCCTTAGTAATTTAAAAGTAATCAGTAATCTCTTGCATCTCTGAGAAAGTAATCAGTGACATGTAGGAGATTATTGTTAGAATCCAGTGACTGGTGCTAGATTGATTTTTTTTTTTTTTTTTTTTTTTTTTAATCCCTCCCCTCAGTTTTGACAGCCCTGCTTAATGACTGACAGTAAATGGGGTTTGTGCTGTGTCAGGTGTTCAGGAGAGGGCTCTGGCAAGGAAGATTTGGCTTATCACATTGCAACTGAACGTCCTGATCCAGCAGACATTCAGAGCACTAAATAACACTGCAACAGGGACTTACTCCTTTCATATCAATGAGAGCTCTTACTCACATGTATGTTTAATTTCTAAAGTGCCAATCTTGCTTCCGTAGTTTCCTGAGAACCACCTAGGCAGCTATCTCTTCAGTAAGCAAGGGCAGAAGTAATTTAATGCCTCTTTGAGTATTAATAAATTCATCCTTGGAACAATAATTATTGTTTTATACTTGCATCCTACCCACAGATTAGTTAAATGCCTCCGAAAAAAACAGAGATTTTACCTTCAATAAGCTTGACGTCTGGAACATAGATGCAGAAAAAGGAATAAAGGAAAGAATAGAGAAGAGGTGGAACACAGTGACACATAATATTCTTTGACAAGGCAAAAACAAAATGGTAAAGCTTGATTTAACTGTTAAGTTTTTTGTAGTCTTCAGGGCAGACTACAGGATGAGACTTTTCAGGATGAATTTGACTGAGATGAACATGGGGCCTTGGTAAATTGGTTTGGGGACAGAGTTCAAGGAATTAAAAGCAGAGGGAAAAGACAACAGGAGAGCTGTACGAAGGAATGATTTGGATGTCTGTGTGATGAAAAAGAGAGAAGAAAAAAAATGGCAGAAGTGTTAAACATCTAAATGCCCAGGAGCATGGCAAAAAATTTGAATTCTGCAGAAGTCACCTCTAATTGAGAACAGAGAAGACCTATTTATTCTGATAAATAAAACAGGATGGTTTTAACTGAGGGACCTGAATTTGCTGGAAGTAAAATATGTGTGAAGAACACAGCAGAAGCTGTCAGGCCAAACCAGGCAAACACTTCCTGTAGAGAGGCAGGCACCCTTCTGCCTGATGAGGGGAGAGCTGCAGCAGGAGACCATTGCTGTGACTTAGGAGGAGAGAGAGGACAGACACAGAAAGGAACAGCAGATAGTAAAGCTGCTGACACCAAAATAGAGAAGAGAGTGTTCTGAAGAAAGCTCACTGAGAAGCTGAGTTTCAAACCACTCTGATTTCAAGATGTCAGCAAGCAATTTGATTGAGACAAGAACAACTAGGGGTCTACATCATATTCAGGGAGGGAGAGGCAAAATTAAGAGTTACTAAATTAAAAAACAGTAACACTGAATTCTGCTGAGCAGCTGAAGTGAGATGCAGTTTTGATAAGGATGGACTAATTGATAGTCTAGTGCTACAGGGTGGAGTTCAGATATTGTCTCAAAATGCACTTAGAAATAGTGGTAAAACTTTGCACTGAGATTTAAAGATACGTGGACTAAAATTTGTAAAAGCTTATTAAGGAACACTAAAGAAGTAAAAATCAAAAGCAAAGCATTGTCTTTCAAAACAGTTGTGGGAATTTTCAGAAGCAGTAATAACTCTTACTGAAATGTGCTCATTTAAGACTGGTTTACAACTTTGTGTCTCAGTGCATCGGGCCAAATAGGGGTCAGTGCTTTACTATAATATTCTTACTGTAAAACTTGGCCCAAAGAACTTGAAGACTGAAATATAAGACAAACTGTATATGTGATGCAAGCAATCTACCTTCAATTTGTAAGGAAGGCTAACAAAATTAGAAGGATGAAATCCTGACCATATTGTACACAGTGGCAGACTTCCCGTTGATGAACACAGTATGCAGGAGCTATTAGCAATCACAGGAATCACAGCTAATCTCCTGACTCACCATGATCACAGGCATATTTCTGTAGGCTGTCTGGCAAATGCAGGCAGCAATAATCTGATGTTAGCTCAGTCTCTTTAATATGACTTCCAGAATTTCTGTTCAACAAACCATATTTGGTCATGACAGGATTGCAGTTCCCACTCATTTCAGAACTTACTGTAGTTAATGGAATTGGGGTTTCTTTTCAAAACAAGTTTTCAATTTAAAAAAAAACCAAGCACCGTCATAAAAATAACTTGTTATCCAAAGTTAATTGCTAGGTACTTCTGGTAAAAAGACCCCAAACAACAAAATATTTACAAAGTCGGAGTGGTGTACTGCTACTTACAATATTTTCTACATAACTTATCATGTGAAGCACCTTCTGGATAGTTATCACTGAAAAATTGTCAAAAGAACATTTCTAGGTCATCCTGGGACCAGACACAATTTTACATGTTTTTAATTTCTGACTTTTCCAAACCAATGACTTTTTTTTTTGTAACAAGAAAGCAGTACCTTACAATCCATAGGTAGTCTCTACCATAGCAGCGTATTTGATGGTAGAGTAATATTAATTGAAACGGGTGAGACAGAAAGGAGGAAAAGAGAGGACAGAAAAAAGTAATGGGTTTTTTTGAAGTGTAAGGGAAGGAATAGAGAACATTAACAAAGAATGTAATTTAATACCTAATCAATTTACTGATTGGATTTTCTGTGAGATTAACTTTGAGTCCAGAATGAATTGCTCTGATCTTGGAAGCTGCTGTAACAGCTAGCAAGGAGTAGTATGAGGCTGTAGTGATATGAAAATAATAATAATGTCAGAGACTTCAAACAGCTACAGTATTTAATTAAATGTGTTCAAATAACATTATGGTTGGATATAAACCCACAAAAGCAAGGAGATTTTGAGGTAAGCCTGTCAGAACACTGTCCAACCATCTTCACTTCCTGAAGCAATGCAACAGACATTCCTCCTAGGGTACCGAAATCCCACATAGGGGCAAATTCTGCCCTCCAGTGAGCACATCTGACTACTTTCACTTTCCATATCTTTTTCATATGTGTTTCTAAAACAATCAATGTAAGTGTCTGAGCATTTCATGCTTTATAAAATAACCCAGATATTGTGGTTGTAGTCCTTGGCTGAGGAAAGGCGTCAGGCAACACTGGCTCTTGGGAGGTGTTTTGGGAGGCATTTTGATCCTGGGCGACAAAGCATACCACAGAAAAAAGAGCCAAGCACATGCAGCTGTGGTCTGGACACTCCTTCATTCCCAGACTTCCTCTTTGCCAGTATGAAGGAAACCTGCTGTCTTACCTTTGGTGATGTTCGACAGTACTAATGCAGGAAGCAGAGGACCTGAGTGTACATCCACAGCCATGATGCTGTGGATGTTAAGGTTCTATATCTGCATATAACATTTCAACTGACTGCAGGGTTTGTTCATTCTTCTGTCACACTCCCTATTTTGTTCACTTTCTTGTTGGGCTTCCATGAAAGAAAGTGCAGCACAATACTGTTGGGGGAATGTTATTTCCCCCAGAGAGGAATAAGAAGCTACTAGTTCTTCTTCTTCTTATTCTTCTTCTAGAGCAGAGCGAGAAAAGATCCTGTGAAGCTCCTTTTGATACAACTATTGAACAAAGAGAGGCTGCTACAGCTTATCCTGCAGGCTGTGTGCACAGTGTGGTCTGGCCGTCAGATTGCTGGGACACTGCGCATCGTGAGACCTACTCAAGTCATGGTAAGAGCAGACTCCCTCTGCTCCATCTCTGAACTTATGACCCTCCAGTTGCTTTGGCAATTACATACTCTGGTGCATGCAAGCTTTGGTTGACTCCCCCCCCCAGTCCCTAAAAGAGCTGGATTAGAAAATGGAGACTTGTTTGCCTCTTTCACTATATTTATTTGTTCTTAAAAACTGAGAGCATAAGCATTACATATATTTACATTAATCAGTCTCTAAAAATACAGGGAGATAAGGGCAAGTTAAGCCCAGACTGCTATTCTTACTAGTCTGAAGTCAGCAAATGGGGGGAGAGTTTTTGTCTCCGTACTGAGCAGTGGGAGAATCATTTTGATTCCTGAAGTTGCCCTGAGGGGAATCATCCTTGACAGTATCTGCTGGCCAATAGGAGCAAGTTGAAATAGTTTCTATAAGAAATCACTAGAGGAGACCTAAAAATAATGCGCAAAGAGTGAGGAGAAAATTTTTCCTGCACTTAAATTTAGTACTAAAGAGACAGAAGAAGGAGAAGACGGCCTGAAGATCATGGAGCTCTTTCCTGGTATGGCCTCAGACACACTGGGAGACTTTCATCAAGTCATTAAACACAGTTTGAAGCATTAGCTGACTCTGCAGACTTTGTGAAATTATAAATGAGGTAACTTTTCTGCTTCTTGCAATATAGTGGGAAGAAAAGGAAAATGGCATGGAGGATAGTTGCCAAATTTGTAAATAGAAAGAGGAAAGAGATGGTTTCAGGATGTCTGAGACTGTCACAAATTCACGAATGCAAGGTTTCATAGTCCCAAAGCAACTTGGTGATGAATCAATCAATCTAAAAAAAAAAGTCAAGATCTTAAGCTGATTTATGAAAGGACACGACAAAATGGAGGAAATGCATGAAATGCTTTTGAAAGCAATAAAAAAGGTGCATCACTTATAGGTGGGGTCACTACAATTTTGTTCTCATTTATGCACAGCTCATAAAGTTAATGCTCATGTTAGGGAGAATTCTCAAGCTCCTTGTTAGATATTGGTAATGACATCAGTGTCACAAAAAAGGCATGCTAGCTTTGTTAAGGTTCTATATCTGCATATAGCATTTCAACTGTTGGGTTTTTTCTTTTTTCTGTCATGCTCCCTGCTTTTTCCTCTGACTTGTTTGGCTCTCATTGAAGAAAATGGAGAACAATACTTCCAGGTAAATGGTATTTCCCCCAGCAAGGAATCAGAAGCTACTAGTTCTATGGGGCAGAGAGAGAGAAAAGATCTAAAGGATCTGATTTTAAAAATACAGCAACACAGTATCTGTCTAAGAAGCCAAGAGTAGGTTGCATCAACAGCTGCTAGCCAGTTAAACTTGAGCTCTCCAGGGAAAAACCTCAGAATACAAGTTACGCTTTGTCATGTTACTGTTTTAATAGTAGCATGAAGATGCACCTAAGCCTAATGCGTTTAAATAGAATGGCGTAAAATGGCCAGTTTCCACATATTTCACATAGTGGCTTGTCAGCAAATGATTTTAATCATTGCCTATCTCAAATATTGGCCAGTTGGAAGTAAAAAGAACTTTTTGTTACTGGACACAAAGAAACTCGTGCTAGCAATGTAAATCTAAGTAATCACATTTTAATCTGATTCCAAGTGACACCCAAGAGTTTTGTAAAAGTCTGCATTTCAGAAATTGAAATATGAATATATTCTGTAATTAATTGCAAAAATGGAAGCAGTCCATAATTATTAGAGGTTATAATTTTTATTTTTTGAAATTATATTTTGCTAGCATTTTGCAGAATTACACACACATTCTAAATTTGATATTGAAGGTTGCTGAGTTTTATGTCTTTTTTTCATCCTTGTTGATCTCAAAATTTTCTTAAAAGCCTATTTTCTGCTCTAAACTGTCTCCTGGACCATTGCATTTTAAATGTTTTGCAACCAGGGAGAGTATAATTGCAATAGGCAATTTATTTTTATGTCCCACAAAACTAACACATTTTTCAGAAATGAGATGGTTTCATTTTTCAGGAGGATTTTTTAACATGTTCCCAAACGTGGGTGTGCAAGGGCCAACTTTTTCCCTCAGGTGTAAATATATATATATATACATATATAAAATAAAACCCCTTAAATTTTATTTGGAATAGCATTTCTGCATCTAAGTGCAATTTATCCCTACTGTTTTTTAAGGGGACTTCTTTTGACACCCTTAGACTTTAGGTGTTGCCTAAATTACCATTTTTGTCACCTGCTTCACTTTTTATCCCAGTGAAAGTCTTGGTATTACAACATCACATTTGCAATAACCAATAGTTTTTTCTTCTGTAAGAACATAATCCTTAATAGTGTAAGTACTTCACCTCCCCACGAACAAACTTGAACAGCAGAAAGTCTCACAGCCAGCCAGGTGTGGTTTGCAATTCTCTTTTGACACTGTAACTTCTGTCATTAAAGAAGCTGACCTGTTTGGCCTAGGTAGTGCAAGGCTCTAATCCATTCAAGTATGTAAGGTGGTTAGCTGGAAATCATGCTGACTGTTCCCACACTCTGAGTTGTATATAATTTGATATCTTTTAGTGATTCTGTCTGAAGACATCTTCCTGAATTAAGACAAATATTTTTAATCTGTTCTGTCCATAATCAACATAACATTTTTTCTTTCAGAATTCATCCTTCCTTTCAGAATTTTATGGGAGAGGAAATTAATTGAAGGGGAAAGAATATGATGATGAGTTGCACAAAAAAGTGAATGTTAAAAACAAAGCTCTAGGAACTTCCAAAAAAGAAAAACAACTTTCATAAATATGCTTAGAGATGTATAGAATATGAGTAATATAAACGGAAGTGTTCTACTCTTAACTCACATCCTTACTAAATGAAGGATGAATGCTAAAGCCTCAGCCACAGGGAGATTCAGTGTCATACAGGACAGCACAAAGTGTTGTCCATGTAAACAACAGGACTGGCCAGTGAATATTATCAATAGTAAGGGAAAAAATAGTTTTAATGCTGTAAATGTCCACTATACATCATGTGTTACTCTTCAGTATTCATAGTAAGACTTTAGCACATCTTAGTAGCCTTGGAGTAGACAAGAATTAGTAACATCAAAGGCATTGATTTACAATGGTGAAAAACTGGTGAACTCTTGAAATTGACACATTCCCAGTTGACTAAGTGGTTGTCTTGCTTGGCAAGGCTGTTTCTGGACTCCTATTATGAATTCAAACACAAAGGCTTTGAATTTCTGAGACTAGAAATGGGAGAGAGCTGGGAACAATGAACTGTGCAATTTTCTCCTGGTAATGCAAGCAGCAGAGAATTCCAGTTGGGACAAGTCTATAAAAATCCTGCCTGGAATGACACCAAACAGCATCTATTAACTTCCCCAATTATTAAAATTCAATCTGCATTAGTGGATGCTATTTGTTTTCTTTGTGCATTACTATTTCTCCTGACTTTGTTGCTCATAGCCTTGAAGATTAATCATATTTTACATATGTACACTGGACATGTATAGGTAATTCCACTTGCAGCTATATATATGAATTACTAAAGAAAAGCCCCCTGCCCTCTCATCTGAAGTAAGATTTTCAGGGCAACTCTGATGACATTATAAAACCTTCCAAAATTCACCTTTGCTCTGTTGTTCATTTTAACAAACTCTCTATCTGAAAGCTGACTTGAGCTTTTGACTTATTTTCTTTTCTTTTTTTTAGTTTTTTGAGAAGAAATAAACTTATTATGCCCTGTGATGCCCTGGGACAACATATATTTGTGATTCATATTTATGAGTGACAAGAATGGCCACAAATTCAACACAATTTTGTTGTACAAAACAATCAAGTGTGTGTTTTTGACAATATTTGCTTTCTTGGAGAAGGTACTAGTCCAGGGCAAGTGCCTCCTTAGTATTCAAGACTATGCTGGTGAAAAACAGTACTTTGAAGCTTACAGCAAATTAATAAAGAAAAAGCTTATTATGGTTTGAAAAGGGGTATTTAAAATGGCAACATAAAAAGTCCATACTTGGGTGGCACTTCGGTGATGTACAAAGGGACAATCTCTTCCTGATAAATCCAGCGGCTGATCACACCCCTCAGGACTCACAACCCTATCTGCTTTTTATGTGTATGTACATACATATAAGCATGTTTATGTATGCTTGCTCCATCACAGCCATGCCCTCTGACATGCTCCTACACAAAAGGACAGTACACGGATGTCTGCCAGCGTCTGTGTGTTCATAGGCCTAACTGGGAAGCTCCTCTCTTCTAACCTGCACATGTTTTTTTCCCACAAATAGACACAACTGGGAGGACAGCCGTGCCCTGCTGCCAGACAGCCCCAAGATGTGAAAGCCATTGTGTAAGAGCAACTTACAGTCACTCTTGTTTACCAGGCTTCCAGCTTTCACAAGTGATGGCAGCAGCAATTGCGGCAAGAACAGCAGCAATAGAACTGTTAACAGGAAATCCAGCAGTGCTTTCAACAGCTGGGATATGTTTGATTGGAGCAGGTCCAGTCAGGAGTGACTGAATCAGCTTGTATGGATGATCCTGCTCCTGAGCATGCACAAGAGACCTGACCAGATCTTTAGGGCTGTGACACGGGCAGTCCTTAGGGACATCTCCTAGAGGTTGGCCATGAAAAAGGCTTCTCTACGATCTTGTTTTGTTTCTCATTCCTTTTGCAAAAGTGAGAAAAACCCATTAATCCTTCTGAGACAGCCTGGAGGAGCAGGCTGGGCACACTGCGTGTTCACCTACAGGAAGAGACACCACACAGTCAACACAATAGGTTTCTCTCTCCAGCAAGATTCAAAGGTGATCCCATTCCTATTCTGATCTGGGGGCTTGTGGGCCTTTTCCTTGACATTTCTGCTTATTCAATGGGAAGAAGCATCATTTTACAGTATTTTCTTCCTCTCTCATATAGCATAGTCTACTCACCTACTGATAACCCTTCAAGTTCCTCATGGGAAACAATGAAGTTTCAAAATCAGGCGAGTGTAACTGTCTACCAGCTCTGATTGGTCAAAGCAATTCTAGCTAAATATATGATGGTCTCGTCTTTCGTCCCCTAAAAAAACCAAACAAGCCAAAACAAGACCAAAAAAAACCAATAAAACCAAAAGCAGCAAACCCCTGGACCTTTTCCAGATGCTGAAAAGCATCCTTTCTGCCACACCTTTTGTGCATTATTTTTCAGACCGTTCTTGATTCTGAGGTGTCTAAAACACGTATTGGAATATTACACAGACAAATGACAAATGATATTTGTCATTTCTCTTCGTGAAATTTAAAAAGCCCCCAGTGTTATTCTTGAGAAGTTTCTAGTCCATTCTTTATAGAATCTAAAGCAAACATTTGCCCCTCCCTACATACCAGTTTCGATGTCTTCTTTGTGTTTCTCATCACCTTGACAGTAGAAATTACTGGTAAGATATAAAAATAATTATCTTCAGTTTTCATAGCAAACCAGCCAACTCTGGTCTTACACAGCTTTCAGTCACATGATTTATAAGCAAATACAACTATGTCCTTACATCATTTTCTTAGGGAAACTGCATTTAGTTCAGATGCTTTTGTCTGCCTCTTGTTTATTCTGTGTTTTGGGGTTTTTTTATGCGTGAGATGAACCTAGTTCATCCAGAGCCTGTAGTTCCAAGTTCTTATTCTCTGCTTCCTGCTAAAATTATTCATGTCTTGGGACTACATGTTTTTCTGTGCCTTGATTTCCCCATTTACCTGTGGAAAAAAAATGCAGTTTGCTACCTTAAAATCTACCTGGAATTTATTGATGATAAATGGATCCAGATAGGCAGAAAACTGACAGAAATATATTGCACAAACAAAGATGTGGAACAATGCTTCAAGAGATATTTAAGGAAAGCAGATGTTTTCCATCATCTTTCATTGCAAATATATAGTGGTAAAAACAAAAAGTGGTAAAAGTGTCCAGTGGTTTAATCTATAGCTTAAAAAATGTTTCTCCTGTTTGGTAGCAGAAGGAATGATAGAAAATTTAACAGTTTACTCTGTGGCTTTAAAAACTAACTCACAGCACTTAAAAGTAAATATTTCTACTTGCTACATAATATTTTACTATTGATTGATCGTTAGGACAAAAACTTCTGACTTCAGGATCCAGTGGAAATATTGAAGATAAATCAAGTTGTCATGCCTGTGAAATTAAAAATATTAATAATATGATGCAATTAATCAATTGGCAATAAACATCCCAGCATCATCAAACTTGAAAGAAATGTTCTGTATGTTCAGGATGATTTCTATCTCTAGCTATAGTAGATGTTTAGAACAGTTTCTCCAGTGCTTAACAATATCTAACATGTTTAATGTTTAATACCATTTCGAGCTGAATAATGAGACAAATCCTACTTAATAACAATAAAGTGTCAATGCACATTTATTACCACTATAAATTTAAATTATAAAGTAACACAGTTTATCTTATAGCTTTACCTTTTAAATGAGAGACTCTTGTAATAATAAATATTTAATTAATTATAATTTCTCACAATAACTGCCTCTTAAATATGAGTTAAAAGACTCTTTGAGGAATTTTAAGCATTATTCATTTCTCTGGTAAGGTCAATTTTTCGAATTTACCACCAAAATTTATCCTTAATCATGCTGAAGGTAACTGGAACTCCATGTATATACATTTTTAGGTTATTAAGAAAACTCCTGCTTATATTAAAGTAATAGTAATTTTTTTACAAACCTTTTATCAAATATTACTTTATAGGTGATGAAACATCTTTTAAATTTGCATCTGTATATATTATTATATAGCATTCTGAAATTTGTTTAGAGTCAATTGAAGTAATATGTATTTGTATATTCCTCAAATAATGAAAAATATAAATAGAGGTCCTCACCTCATACATTTTTTAATGAGTTCAGTGAGTACGTACCTAAATGTGACTCTCTGGGGCTGATTCATCAGCTTTCTAATGAACAATGTCACTTTAATGGATAAAGTCCCTACTGAATACGGGACACAATTTTTCCAGTCATAAGCTAAAGAGGAAAGTAAATTTAAAAGATATGTCTAGAAGACATTCTTGATAGCATAACCATGCTCTGCGAAGGCTGTTTTTCTCAGTCCTTGAGGGATTTGTAACCTAACCAAAGGATGAGATTTGCAGCAGCTCATAGATTTCAGATTAAATTTAAGTCTCAACATCACATAAAACTAAAGCCTTGAACTTAAGTTTACATGATCTATTTGTAATAAACCTGCGAATGTTCTGTATGTCCTTATTCTCCCTAACAATCTTCTCCATGTGTGAACCAAACTTCTAGGGGGAGGCTTTCTTTCATTTGTATGCACCAGCAGTACTTGATACCCTGGGACATTTTGGTCCCCAAGATTTGAAAATGTTGAGTTGACACAACAGACATTCCAAGGAAAGTTTGTTCAAGGTATTTGCTTGGATTTAGTGTTGCTGCCTTTGGTTTTTAAGGTAAAATCTCCCCAAAATTTGGTGGAATTTGGGATATATCAAGTTTGCAGCCCATCAATGCAATAGAAAAGTGAGTCTTTTGGATCATTTCCACTAAATTGGAAGCAGGCAAAATCTACAAGGCTCAGCAGAGATTGAGACATACGTATATTAAGGGAAGTAAGAAGGAAAAGGAATGTGCCAAGAAGCTCAGAAGATATGGTGACATAAACAGAATTTGAAAACTGACAGATGAGCACATCAGCATACATAACAAAAACTGTTTTCAGAATGTCAGAAAGATGCTTGGAGAAGATGTTTATGGTGGCATCTGAAACAAGATGAGTCAATCCCAGTCTGTATTTCACTGAGCTTCCTCAGACAAGTAGACTTACACACACAGACAGACAAAATATCCCTAGCAGCACAGATTCATTGCCTGGTAGGAAAAATAATTGACCTTCAAGGAGAAAATAAACAGGTGGCTGTAGTGGCTTGCAAAGGATAGGCATAAGGATAAGACAGGGGAGGTGATTTAAAAATAGTTCAGATACATAGAGGAAGCCAATGCAAAACCATAGATGAGAATGACATGGTTTGCTTTCTCAATTTTGCAGAGCATCATCCTGGACTTACTTAAAGTTTAGAGACAGGATTTAGGAAGATCATAAAAATAAAATTGCTGTCACTGACAGGGGAGAAATGATTACAGTTTTTAATGGTGACAGCAGTTAAGCTTCAGTAAACCACAGGAAAAATATTGGAACAGCTTCTGAAAGAAAATGTGCTTCATAGCTGGGCTGAGGACAACCTAAATAAATTACAGGTTCAAGCAGTGATGTCACAGTCAGGCACCTCATCCTTAGAAAAGATTTCCTAGGATCCCTCTGATGAAAATCCTCCAACTGTGTGATTGGTAGAAGTGGGGTTACCCAAGACTGTCTAGTCTATTGTTAAAATCAGTTGTGGGCTTTTTTTAGGAAGGAAGAACCAGATGACTTTTTAGCACCTGATAATCATGTGAGAGAATTGCTTTGCACAGGTTCATCTGTATTTTATTATGCTGAACAATCCGAATTTTGCAAAATCAAAACTTAAATAAATCTTTCCCCAGTTCATAACTAGCTCGTGGAGTTAACTGAATTGCCCATGTGGGAACTTGTCAAAAAGCCTTAATACAAGTTTCTCTTCCAAGAGTCACTGAAGGTTCAACCTGTAGAATGTAACAGAATCATAGGATTTTGCACATGGATTTTTGAAGACTTTCTTTCAATATCTACATGAAGTCTTCATAAAACAACAGTTTGCATCAGTTCACAGCCTTTCTAAAGAGACACTGATGGAGAGGTACAGTGGAAGACTCATTAAGGTGGGCTGGAGAGAGGAGGGGATGAGAAAACTCATGAATATAAAGTAACTAAAATTTAAAGAATGTCATTATCTTCCCACAGAGAAACCCAATTAATTCCAAAGATATATGTCAACTATGAAGTTACAAAATACTTACGATGGAGAAACATTTTAAACTAAAAGAAACTTAATAATCATTCCTAACACTATTAATTTTGAAAGAAACAGCACACTTGGCAGCTACACGTTAATGGAAGCACCTGAATGACATTCACAATATATGATTAGCTGAAAAGCGTGTTTCCTGCTGGGTCAGAAGAGTTTGTTTTGTTCTGTTTGACACAATATTTAAAATTTGTGAATGCTGAAACATACCCTCAGAATAAACAAAGAGAAAGAATTGTGGAAGAGAAGAGGAAAGGCAAAGGGCTATTATCCTTTTGCTTTGGTGGGAAAGAGGTAGGAGACAGGAGGGAAAAAACAAAATAAGAGAAGGACTGACTTCTGCAGTCTTTATTCTCATACTAAATGTATGAAAAGATACATAGTGTGTCCCTTTCCTTGTTAGCAACTCACACAGAGCTCTAGGTGAACTGAAGTTTAAAAATCATTTCACTGCATCTTCCATAATATTCTCTAAGTTAATTATGTACAAAACACACACGGCCACATAAAGCAAGTTATTAAAACTTGAAAAAGTAAAAAAAAAAAAAAAAAGGGAAGACACTCATGCTTACTTACTTATAACAAAGACCACAAAAGCCCAGGGGAAATACAACCTTCAAATGGCTATTTCCCCTTGCCCCCTTCCTCTACCTTTTGCTGTGCTGCAAAATTTTAATATCTCATCAAGTATATAGCAGCCATAAACTACCATCCCTTTTTATGTAGTTTCGGATGCAAGAAGGAGCACATTCTTTATAATGACCTAAACCTATCAAATGAAGAAATAACGCTTTGGGATGATGAACTCTAAATTATGAGTGATTATTTCTAAATTCATTACAACTTTGTTTGACATTTTTATTGCCTT